>NC_089490.1:239819941-240119941 GCF_036850765.1 Saccopteryx bilineata
TGGGATATTATTTGGATGCTGTTCAACCAGACAGACCACATAGCATCTCTGTGATCTAAGCTAACACTTCCCTTGGTGTCTCTCCATGGTCTTTTTAATAAGTTTGTTACCTGGCAGCAAAGTACTTCATTTCACTGGTTAGGAAGAAACCTTTCTGTGCCCACTGAACCCTAACACCCAACATGCCGCCGTTTCCTTCCCCTGGGTGGCCCCGGAGAATGTTCACCCTGAATGTCGCAGAGTCCCCACCGACCAGCTCCGGCGGGACAACCTGGGGCAGGATATTATGCACAGGAGGGGCTTTCCACGCCAGCCCCTGCAAGCCTGCAGGGCCAGATTAATGGGGAAATCCAGGGTCACAGCAAATCTGCCATCAACCCTTCTGGCCCCTCGCCAGAGAGGCTGCCGGTCAGACATTGACACGTGCAGAGGGCGTTCGGCATGTTTTAAAAAACATGTACAATGAAAGAGTGCATGTTATGCAGGAATTGAGAATGAGATCATCATGAATAAGCAAATAAACAGGAGACAGATGGGGGGGGGTGTTGAGGGAGGAGGTCATAGAAAATCCAATATACACTATAGGCCGTCCCTGGGTTAGGAACGAGATAGGTTCTGTAGGTTTGAAAATGGTTAAGTATTTATACGCACCAGAAGGTAAGAAATAAATACTATGTTAAGACAAACATCTGTCTAAGCTGCATTTAATAGGCCCATGCGCCTGTTCTGACTTATACACAAATTCAACATAAGAGCAACCCTGCAGAACTCATCTCGCTCGTAACCTGGGACTGCCTTGTAGTCACTACTTCATTCCCTAACCCTATCAGATTTGAATTTTCTTCGTAGTTAAGGAAAAGTACAGGAAGTTCATGTTTTTAAAAAAAATAAATGCTATTCTAAAGTTGTAGCAGCATAAACATCAATCTGGGATCCAGTGTATTCATGCCAATTAGGAAACAAAGAATAACTGGGCATTTCTGTGTTTCACAAGTATACTTGTCCCTGTCCCTGCCTGTTCCCAGCAGTGTCCTCCCACCGATGGGCTCCCTGGTCTGCTCTGGCCCCCTGCAGCTCTCAGTGTGCAGTTTGTGCCCATGGTCCTGAGGCCGTGTGTGTGTGTGTGTGTGTGTGTGTGTGTGTGTACACACGCAGGATGGAGAGTCCTGCGTCGGTGTGGGGGCCCGTGAGGGGGATTCCAGGGCTAGCGCCACAGGTGGTGTGATTTCCCATGCCAGACTTCCCTCTCTCCCGGGCTATGCTCACACTGGACACATCCAGGAAAGGACAGACCGGCCCTAAGGCAGGGGTTAGGCGCCCTCTGTGCACGCGCTCTGGTCTGGCCACAAGCAAAGCCCTGTAGGAGGAGAGGACGCCTAAAGAGCCAGAGGACTCCTCTCTGCTGGTGGTCCCAGAACTGCCCACCCCTTGGAAGTGGATAAGCTGATTGTTCCAGGAATTATGGGCATTCCAACACAACCTTTAGGGAAGGGCTTTGTCGGAGACCATGATGAACACATGGCCAGAAAACTGCTTTGCTCACAAGCTACTGGCCGTGTGCAGGTGGACAACTCACTCATCTACTTCTCTGGGATCTGCCAGAGTGGCTGGAAGTCCTTTCAGAAGTTTAAAAAGATGCTCATTTTACTGACCCATCCAGGCTTCTGCACCTTCCAGCCTCTCCAGGCATTACGGAAGTCTATGTTCACAACTCCAGGACCAAGATTGTACAGAGAGCTTCTGCACATGGGAGGAAGTGCAACCTGGAACTTTCTCTGCTCTGAGAAATTAGTCTCCCAATAACAAAACACAGGAGATCACTCCAGGCCCAGAGCAGCAAAATTTAGAATGGATCTGGATTCGAATCCGGGTCCCAATTCTGCCACCAACCAGCACAGAAGTGGGGGCGGCAGTACTCCCACTGATAATAATATCAACTGCACTGGGGATGTCTTTAGCATTAAATGAGATAGCATAGACACAAACACTGAAAACTGTTCTTTGCTGGTATTCTTATGAGTTACTAAGTCGCCCATAATAACTATCAAAGCTCCACAGTTTACAAACTGCTACTGCTTGGACAGCTATTGCAAGATGATACTTTGTATTTCTGTATGAGAACAGCCCAGGGTTCTATGTCAGTCGGGAGATGAAGAATTTGCTTCGCTCTGACATGTTAAGACTAGATAAACACTGGCTCCATTCACCTCGTACAATCTAAGGTTTATGTGTTCTTATTTCTGTTTTCTTTAGATTTATTTATTTTTAGAGAGAGAGGAGAGAGGAGAGAGAGAGAAGGGAGGAGCAGAAAGCATCAACTCATACATGTGCCTTGACTGGGCAAGCCTAGGGTTTTGAACTGGTGACCTCAGCGTTGCAGGTGGATGCTTTATCCACTGCGCCACCACAAGTCAGGCAGGTTTATGTGTTTTTAAAAGAAGCATTTCTGTATCCACAGGATGTGCTCATAGAATAAAATAAAGCTCCAACAACACCATTTTCACTTATTAGCTGTACCACAGATGGACAGAGCCAGAAGCATCTCAAGATGTGTTTAACGCTAGGAGGGTTTATTTTAAAATCTGGGGCATGGAAGCACCTTTGTTTCTTCACAGCCAAGAAGGAGCCCCAGCACTGAGGCCCTTGGAGGACACTCCCACAAAAGCAGACAGTCCTGACGCCACCACTGACCGGTCACTGCCAGACTGACGGCCAGGGTGCCGGTTATGATCTGATTTCGCTATGTTGCAACTTGAAAAGTTCTCTCTAGCATACTCTTTGTCAATAGAGTCTTAAGGGCAACACGGCATCTGAAGATAATCCAAAATTCAAATCTTAAATGGTTCTTTCAATCCCAAGCTTTGCAAGATGAGAGGTATTAGTAGATGTTACTGTCCGGGCTGCCCTTGAAGTTGACAGGGTTATACACACTGAGCCACCATGAGGCCCCATGTGCAGGAGTACTGGGTGTTTTGTCTTATGTCCCAGTCGTGGAATTTGTTTCTACAGGGAAACCTCCATGGAGGGACCTCCTCAGGAGGCATGGAGGGGCCCCCGAGCTGCAGGGATGACCGCGGACTTGGTGCTCCCTTGGGAGAGGTGCCGTGAAGGGTCAGAGCTGCTCTGAGTATTACTAACACGGTTCCTGATGTCTGACCAGCACTGCTCTCCGGATACGCTGGCTGACACCTGGCTGAGGAAGAACCACACCAGAGCTTTCCTAGGATACAGGGCGGGCTAGAGGGTGGTCCTCCCAGCAGGATGACAAGGTGACTAAGGGCCAGGCCCTTGGTCCCACCTCATGGCAATCACTGTTAAAACACACAGAAAAGATGAGGGAGCTGAGAGGATGAGCCATCTCTTTGTTCCAGGGTCATGGGGCCGGTGCTGTGTGCCCAGATCTAAGACCACTTCTGCTCACTTTTCTTAGCTGTGGAAACACATGCACCAGTAACACCCCTGAATAATCTAGAGTCGGCCACAATGCAATCTTCCAAACCATAACCATTCTCCGACTCCTAAATTGATGGTATCTGGATGTGTAAAGGTGTGGTGACCACCCACTCTTAGGTCCCTTCCTGTACAGGGCTCAAGATCGAGAATGTTGTATAAAACAAATAGGATCCCATGTAAGGTATTTGAGAGTCACTAAGACCGCTGTCTTAGCAAAATCCATGAGGACACAAACCAAATAAAATAAAATAAAAAGCTCCCTTTGCAAAATGTCTCAAGCTCTTTTAAACTGAACATTTTTGTTATGGTCTCTGCCACATGGTTTTAAAAAAAAAAGCAAAACAAAATTGGCAATATGGGTTTTCTGTCTTGCACATGCAGATACATGTCCCTGAGCAATCGGATGAATTATTAATTCCGGTTATGCAAAGCATTGATAAGTATTTGCCTCTAATGATCTCGTTGGGTAATCAGTTTCCTCTTTTCCCTTATTTCTTTACTCCAAAGACCTCACTTCATTATTTGCACTGTCCCAACAATTCGGAGTAAGTATGGGCCCACTGAAGGGTCCCTTCCCGTCCCTTTCCGCCTCTGACCTTACTGAGCGGAATCTGAATCAGCTAAGGGAAACGCTGCAATAAGAAGTAACAAGTGTATCTTCTAACTACAAACTGAAACAAACAAACAAAAAAACACCTCAGCTGCTTAGATCAAATGTATACATATGAGTCTGCATGTGGCTTCAAGCTGCAAGAATTTTACCAATGGTAATGCTACATTTTTGTACAAGTGGAAAGAGAACAAGCAACACCCATACCATAAACCTCAAGGGCAACAAAAAGCTGAATCTACAATGTACTTAAAAGAGATGCAATCTTGGTGACCTCAGCCATGGGGGCTTTCTCTCAAGTCCTACCGTGGGCACAAGGAGGGTACAATTAGAAGGGGTTGGGAGCATCAGTTATAACATTAAGATACCTCCTCCTACTACTCTTCTTCCTCCTAATTCACTCCATGAATTCATTGTGTGTCTCGCTCAGGAAAAGAAAGGGCTAGACTTTCCAGATATGTTGGGAGATGTTAAGATAGAGGAAAGGGCTTTGATACAAGTTCAAAAAGAACTAAGCAACTATATTTTTCCTCAGGAATGGTGGGACATAGACATTCAGCCTGCGTTCTGTGAAATAACCTTATGAAAGCTTCCCCGGCGTTTAAAATTCGATTGTAACACAGATGGCACCATAAGAGTCCTCTTTACTCCCTGAATTTCTGCTTCAGCTGCTGGCTTGAGACAAAATTTACTTTCCTGTGAGTTAGATACTCGGCCTAGGAAACCGACAGGCATTCTTCAAACTTCCTATCCAGAGTGAAACCCAAACCCAGTGCCTGCAAGGGGCCACAGGGTTCAAGTTGCTGCTGAGTCTTCATTTGTAAACCTCCAGCAAATGAAGTAGCACACTGTAGTGTTTTCTAGGTCCCATGTTCCCTGTGGCGTGGGAGGCAGAATTTCCTGCCTGGTTGGGCATCCTTGCGTTGACTTGACCATCTTATTCTTCCGAATGGCAAGTGTGTCACATTCAGGTCTTGGTTTCAAATGTCCATCACGACGAGTGAGATTGGAATTGAGACCAAGACATCCATGGCTCATTCCCCTCTAATGACACGTCCATGCGAGGGACTGCTAAGATGTCCTCCCAGGGTCACATACACACACACACACACACACACACACACACACACACACACACACCCAGGGAACCGGGGTTGGAAGCACAGTGACACGACATCTGTGTCCTTCTGCCACCAGGGAGTCCTTGGTGCCAGAGGACTAAGTCCAACACAGATTTTTACAAGGTTTCCTGCCTGCTCCACTGTGGGCACTGAGGTGTGCAGAACACGGGTCATCTAAAGTAAACAGGTGATGTCATAAAGATAGTGGGATGCCTTTCTTTTTCCCAATGATTCCAGGTTGAGACAGTGTTTTTGAAACGTGTTCTGCTCTGTAGTTGCACATGAACTTTTCCCTGTAACCCTCCTCCCTCCTCATCCCTGCCCACTGTGCATCTAAGCCCAGATCCCTTGCCACCTCTAAGACCTAGGGGAGCAAACACAGTGCTGAAGCCAGCCGTCAGTTGGGGACAAAGCCAGACAGGAACCTGCTCCTGGCGATGCAATTGCCCTGTGGCCCCTGGACTAGCATGAACTGTTTACAAGAAAGAGATTTCTTTCAAATGCTGAATTAGGAAGCAATATTGATTGCATAGGTGCAAACGCCTAGAAGCATACAACTTCTAGACTGACGCTCCAATGTAGAGACCTGTTTCAAGTCAACTATTCGGGTTGTACCTTGTCTACTAAATGTTACCTTTATATTGTCATGTTACTTTTTTTTTTTTCTTTCTCCGGAAGCATCCCTTAGAAAAGTCCATGAGAAACTTAGAGACACCGTTGAGTAACTCACGCAGTCCTGGGCTCCCAGTCACACACTCACACAAAGCAATATTTTAATTGGCTTAGCTAATATTTGATCCAGGTTCATAAAAGTTTGAAATCCAATAATTAAATGCAAATACAGTCTTCATCCCAAAGACGATAAGGATGCCTCTGAGCTAATATTTTTAACAAGAACCCGCTCGGCAGCCTCTCTTGTAAATTTTATCATTCCTGGGGCAGTTTTTTTTTTCCTCCCCTTTCGATTAGCTGGAAAGCGGAATTTATCCCGAGGCAAACCAGACACCTAGCACCGGCTAAACTCAACAACTGGAGGAGCTTAAATTTGGCTTAATATATCCCCACTTGGACCTGCCTGTTTAATTCTCTTTCATATGATAACGTTGGTTTATTCATAGTCCTGACTTGCCACCTGAACAAACTTGGACCTCATAGCTTATTCGAAGAGAATAAGAAATCTGCACACACACACACACACACACACACACACACACACACAAAAACCCCACAAAAGTTTCTGAATGGAAATCAATGAAAATACGACCCAAAACCTGTGCACATGAGGACGGGGCTGTGAGATGGACAGACAGGCTTTTCTCCAAGGAAGGGCTGCTCTGCGTGAAGAGTTCCATGTTCTGAGGGGACAGTCTTTATAAAACAGGACTATGACCCCAAAACCAGCCGGCCGAGGCGGCTGCAATCCTGCATCAACTGTACACTTGAAGGCTACCTGTTCTATCAGATGCTGTGTGCGTATTTGCCTGTGTTAATTAAGACTGCTCTGCATACCACTTTATTAGAAAATTCTGGGGAAATTGCCTCCTCCTCTGCCCCTTTAACATTCTGTTTTCTGGCTCAATATATTCCATTGAGCCCTGGCCTGGGAGCTCAGTTGGTTAGAGTGTCATCTTGCTACAGAAAGGTTGCAGGTTCAATCCCCAGTCAGGTCACATACCAAAACAGGTTGGCATTTCTCTCTGTCTCTGTCCCTTCCTCTCTCTCTAAAATCAATTTAAAATTTTTTTTAAAAGATTCAATTAAAAAAAATTTTTTTTATATATTTTAATATTCTATCAGTTCCCAGCCAGAGAGACGTTCTTATTTTCCTTTGATTCTTCTTGCATTCTTAGGAGGTCTCTCCATCATCTGGTGTGTAGAGACTGATAAAACATACGTGTTTCAGTTTATGATTGTAGGGCCACCCCCCCCCAATACTATTACCTTTCTTCCTCCTTTTTATCCCTAAGAAGTCTGGAACACCAAGTTGCAAATGTACATACAGACGGTAAGTGGGAATGTTTCAGGTAGGCTATGTGGACCCTCACACAACACACTCCCCTTGCCAGCTCACACCATCAACACACCCAGTGGTTCTCCTTCCCCTACTCACACAGCTCAACATCTTCAGTTGAGAGTCACACTGCACTCTTCTAGGGACACATCCTGGGCAACGTTGGATTTGACTCTGGTTCTGAACCTAACAAGGTGAACCACCCAAACACCGTTCAAGAGTCCCATGGCTGGAGGCGTGGCTCATAGAACGTGCTCATTATACTCCTGGGGAATTAATCTGCATGTGCTTCACACTCAAGGGAGCTTAATTCAGATCAGCAAGGGCAATAGCACGTGTCTTGGGTGCCGTATGTGTGTGTGTATTTCTATACTTGTACTGTGTGCAAAATTAGATGCAAAAGAAGGAACCTCTGCCTTCTGAGGGAAGGCAGTCTGGCTGGGGAGGCAGGGCGTAGACCTTGAAAAGCTGGACAAGGAAAACATGGTTGGAAATATTGGGAAGATCTTCTGGGAACCAAGCAAGGGGAATGCATGCATTTGAGGTGAAAATATCATCTGTCATTCAGCAAGGATGAAATGGGTTTCCATGTTGTCCAGGCACTGGGCAAGCCCTGGGGAAGGCCAGGTGCTGTTCACAAGGCCCTTACACTTGACCGTAAGGCAACCAGGTAACCCCCGATGCCTGTGTGATGAACAGATGGGATGTGCTATGGAATCTGCAGAGATAGGTAGGCTCAGGCAGGGGAGGCTTCCTGGAGGCAGTGATGTCTGTGCCAACAAGTGGGGGTTGTTGGTCCAATAACTGGTAGAGAAAAAGCAGAAGGCAGGGCAGGCTCAGAAGCCAGAAGCACTGAGATCAGTTTTAGACACTGTGCGTTCGAGATGCCCATTAGCCGTTCAGGTAGAGACGTCCAGTGAGCAGCTGTATCCACGGAACCTGAGTCCCACCTACAGCCCTGCATGGGTCCCTGAGTGAGTATGAGTGGAGGAAGGCACAGAGCCTGGCAAAGTCCAGGTTTCTACATGGGGAGGAGCCCAGAGAATGTGAGAACAGGCGGTCTTGGTGCTATGGTCAAAGCCCTACCACCACCACCAAAATCCCTGTTCAAACCCATTTTTCAAGAAAACACAATGCATTGTGGAGTTGGTGATTTTCTCTCACTGTTGTGGAACAATTCTATGCAAAATAAAAACAGTCTGCCATGAATTTGATACAGAAGAGGAGCCGCGTGTCGAAAGCAAAAGAAAAATAAACTCAGAAGGAAAGATTTTGGTTTGGGGCAAAGTGGCATTTAATCAAGCGAGCTGTTCCTTCATTCCTCACATATCCTCTCTGTGCACAAGGCTGTGTGCACAGAGTGCCGTCTGCCCAGCGCCATGCTTACCTGTGTCGCTTGGCTTATTCGGGCTCATTTTTCAAAACTCCTCCAGTGTCACTTCCCCTAGGAACCCTTCTTGTCCCCCAGGCTCTAGGTTAGGTGCCCAAGGCACCCACTGCTTATCTGTGTTACATTAAACTAGTTGACACAGAAATAGTGTCTGGTATTTCTGTGCCTTCAACACCTGGCACAGGGCCTAGCCCCAGGCTATCAGACATGCTAGATGGATGGATGGATGGATGGATTTATGGGTGGGGGGTGAGTGGATGGGTGGATGGAGGGATGCGTGGGTAGATGGAGGGATGGAGGGATGGAGGGATGGAGGGATGGAGGGATGGATGGATGGATGGATGGAGGGATGGAGGGATGGAGGGATGGAGGGATGGAGGGATGGATGAGTGAACTCACACACTGTATATATACATGAAGGTATGAAATAAGGAAAATGCAACTCTTTGGCAGGAATGGTGTGTGACACTATGGACATAGAGTACGCATGTTACTTATGTACAAGAGCAAATACAAGCATGGATTGATGGTGCGTAACTTACAGAGCACTCTAACAGGCATTACTATTTTTTGTTCTATGTACATAAATAACGCAGATGCTATACGCAGATGTTTTTACACACAGCCCATGCCCAGGGCTAATACTAAGTTCTTGTTAGTAATTTGCATATGAGGGCACTGAATTGTATGTTTAAGATACTAAAGATAGCTTTCAGGTTAATAAACTACACCCACGTTCTTATCAAGGACTCGGTGGTGATAAATTTAAATTTTTGAGTTTCAACTTAAGCTGGAAAGAGCAAATCTTAGACATCAGCCTGAAAGGACCCTGTCTTTCCTCCTCCAACCTCTCCACAGCCCTCCCTCTCTGTTCAGTGAACGGAAAGTACCAGCGTGTTGATCTCCACACATCCTTACAAATTTGTTTTGACAGGTTGTTTTACAAATTATTTTTACACATTATTTTAAAGCAGGGTCCTCTAAAAATGAATTTTTAAAAGTGAACACCTCACAGAAAATTCATTTCCTCTCTGCTATTCCCACTGATCAAAGCAAAGGGTGTTCTGAGGATGATGGAGCCCCCCCCCAGTTCACAGATTGCCATCCCTGAAGAGATGCTCCCCATTTTCCTACCTCTTAAAGGACAAGATGAGATTCCCCCACCCCCACATGTGTGGCAGATTAACAAAGATAATCATCTTCTCAACAGAAGACAGCACACTCCATGGGGGCCTCCCAGCTCTCTGCCCCTGTCCCCTCCCCCCATGCCCAGCAAAGGACGTGCCACTAAAAAGTACACTGAGTGAAGGGTTCATGGGCCATGCCATGCAGCAGGTGCCAGGGCGGCAGAAACCAGAGTCTGTATCTTCAGACAGAGCAACTCAAATGCTGGGGACGCCCACAAAGCTGAGGCTGTAATATATTCAAGAAGACCTAAGGGTTTACTTTCCAATAAGGATAAAAATCATCTGAGCACACCACCTCCCCCCCACGAGCTTAGTGTAATGCGGCCTCCTATAAAAAAGTTGGTAATTAGTCCCTGAGTGAATCAAGTAGCACAGATGAGAGATGGATACTTAGAGGAGTAACGGAAAACGCCTGGCCAGTCATCAAAATTTAAAGGCTATCGAGACAGGGCTGGAGAAAACGCCTCTGTCTGTTTACACGCCATTTTCAGCCCGGAATGTGTAATGACAGGGCTCATTAGCTTGCATTTTCAAATTGTATTACAACAGAGCTTGCATCCATTTCAAAGGGGCCCCCCAGCGCAGTCCCAACCCCGGAGACTGGAGACTGTGAGAGTCATCCTAAGAGACCTGAGACCATGAGAGTCATCCGAAGGCACCGCAGAGAAACAGGGGGGATTTGGGTTTCAGGACCTCTCTGGTCCTCTGGCTGGTTCTTCTCCTAAAATCCAAATGGGGTCCAGTGCTATTTAATGGGTGGACCAAACAGCAAATCTCAGAAACATCTATTTCTGAGGACTCCAGAACATGGAATTATTTGTCCAGGTTTTACAGATTTCTTTTTCTTTTTCTTTTTCTTTTTTTTAATTTAAGATCAGTTCATGCATGAATTTCATTGTGATAGTCTCCTGCAGTAGGTAAGTTAAGACCCAAATCCTCCAGCTCCCAGCCAGTTTCCGCATGGGTGGGCTTGGTTTGTCGGAGGATCGTTCCCAGAGAACGTGGCTGCGATTTTAAATGTCACTCTCGTTTTAAATTCTCACGGGAGGGCCCAAATTGACAGAAAAACTAATTCCATGAGTGTCGTGGGGCCACGTTTAGACATTTCTGACTTCCTAAAATGAATGCCAGACAAGGGGACAATTCCAAGTCTTTGTTACTTTACCTTCCCCATCGTCACCCTAGGTCCTCGTGAACCATGAACCCACTCGACCATGGTGGGGAAAGTTCCTGCCTGGAGATGAGAGAGATGTAAGAACGAGGGATCCCAATTCAGGTGCAAGTATGGGCACATCTCCCTTCAAGCACACTGACCTGGGAAAACTCCCTTTGGCAAAACACATAAACCAAGATGTAATATTCAGATCACAGAAAGGATTCAGGGCAGGATTCTTTGAAAACACTGCAACGTTTCAGATATGGGATTCCAGGGAGCGCTCTGGTATAGAAATCAATTTTGGAAAGCCAGCCTTGAATTAGAAAAAGAAAGAAATTTGATGTATACGATCATTCCTGTAATAGGTCATTTCACCCTTGCATCCTTGGATAAGTACACTGAGAACACAAAGCAAACATTAATTTTCTCTGGGGATAGTGCCTTGACTGAAGTCTAGTCCTCAGCCCAAGATGGACAGTTATTCAAACAGTACAAAGGGCAATAAGGGGGGACCCACAGCTGAAACTAACCCAGAGCAGAGAGATGGTCCAGGAACTCTGTGACCAGGAAACAAGTAATCCAATCAAAAATCTTTCTCTTCCTTTTTTAAACCCTGTAGTTTCATCACCAAGCAAATCATAAATTGCCTGAATAGAGACAGAAACAAAGTAGTTGTTCAGTAAGCAAGTACCTTTGGAGCCATGAAGCATCACGCCTGTTACAGTTCATGCCAAATTTACACAAATAGCAGAGTGGTTCTTTAATGCAGTCTTGTGAATTCAACCCTGAAGAACTGTAGAGAAAAACTGTATATATGTATAGTTTCCTACAGAAGGACACTGTGTATTTTTTAAACTCTTGGGAGAAAGTTACCAGTTCAGACCAGTATTTATAGACATGATCCAAAGAATGCTGATGGGAAGCCTTTCAATCAGGGTAGTCAACCTTTTTACACCTACCGCCCACCTTTGTATCTCTGTTAGTAGTAAAATTTTCTAACCGCTCACCTGTTCCACAGTAATGGTGATTTATAAAGTAGGGAAGTAACTTGACTTTATAAAATTTATAAAGCAGAGTTACAGCAAGTTAAAGCATATAATAATAATTACTTAACAAGTACTTTATGTCAGATTTTTGCTAAGTGTGGCAGAATAAATCTTTATAAAACAACTTACTATAGTTACATCTATCTTTTTATTTATACTTTGGTTGCTCCACTACTGCCCACCATGAAAGCTGGAACACTCACTAGTGGGCAGTAGAGACTAGGTTGACTACCACTGCTTTAAATGATCATTCTGCAATAACAGTTCATCCATCCCTTTGGCTTATGTTTATTAGTACTTTTTTTTCCTTTTCTTAACCTAGTGGCATAATTTATCATAGAAGGTTGAACATAGTTCTCCAAAAAAGTATACATTTATTAGTAAAAGAAAGTTTCAAAGACCACTTTCTAAAGAAAGAATTATTGACGTAGCTTACACTCCGCACTGTGCAGGTTTCTCTGACCTCCCCTACTGAATCTCTGTGACTCTCGTTAGCGTCTCTTGGTCAGGAGACCATCTTCCTCGTAGCAAGAAACAGTCCTCCACATCAATCTTTCGCTTTACTGCTACCGATGTGTGTATATCTTCCCTGTAACCCTGGATGTGGCTTGTTCTCTGTTTTAACATCCTCGTTGTACATCAAAGAGAAGGCTGAATTCGGTCTTCTGGGTAGAAGGCAAAGAGAAGAAGCAGTGAGAATTTTGTCAGAACTCAGATGAATGGGTTTACAGCAACCTTGGCTGTTGGTCACGATGCTCACGAAGGACCTCTGTCCATACCTGGAAGGTGAGCCAGCAGAGGTGTCGCAGGCGGGGTGGAGGACAAAGCTAGCGTGGGTACCGGTACGATACATCCAAACCCTTTCCAACTGTTTACATTTTCTAGTGCTGAGCCAAATGTAGCTAATACTAAGCACTTTAAAATAACTTATAATGATGTTTAAATATTTCCAATAAGAGAGACGGGAAGCGCCTTCACAGTTAAGTGCCTCTTGCAGAACCAGTTCGAGCAGGCGCAACCTGGCCACCAGTTTAAAAGTCCAACTTTCTTATGGTATAGCATTTGTCGCACATTTTGTTAATAAATAGCCAAAGATTTTATTATTATTATTATTATTATTATTATTCCATCTCTCCTTGAAACAAATGTGGTATCCAAGGCTCACACTATCTATAGCAATTCCCGACCAGTTCCTCACTGCTTTTCATTTGGGGGACAGAGATGTGGGGACGGATGGGGGGGTGTTTAATGCAAAATTATGGGTTCAACATAAACACAAAATCATCCTGGATGCATTTCATCAGCAAATGCAAGGCGGCCTTTATCATAAAAGCATCCTGAGATCCCAGAATAGACAGGCACTGAGGTCCAGGCTAAATTTCATAGTACAGAGCCTAAAATATTGGATAGGAGTTACTATGGTAACGGAGAACTGAGTCTGGTACATTGAACCTTTGAGTCTGTGCATTATGCAGCTTTCTTCACATTCTCATTTCTGTCCAATTGGAAAAGAAAGCAGGGGTAGGGAGTGGCTGCCTCAGTTTGCCCCCTTAGCATGATGTGTGTAAACACACACACGCACACACATCTCTACATATTTCCATCAGAGGTTTTTTATAAATACAGTGTATAAAAGCTGCACTGTTGACACCAATAAACATCAGAAGAGACATTCCAATGTAACAATGTCCCTCTCTAATTGTCTGTGTGTGCATTTGTATGTCATTTTGCCTTTTTTCCTTGACTCTCTGCCTCCCTGTCATTTACTCAGAGGACCTCTTGGGTGGGGGCCCTAGCCAGTTAACTCGGTCAGTTAGAGCATCATTCCTGAAACACCAAGGTTACAGGTTCAATCCCTGATCAGGGTACATATGGAAAGCCAACAGTGAATGCACAGCTAAGTGGAACCACAAAGTGAGTGCTTCTCTCTCTCTTCCTCTCCCCATCTCTTTGTCTCTCTAAAAAAAAAATCAATCAATACAAAATATTAAAAATACATTTAAAGAAAAAAATAGCAATAGGATGGTCACCAGAAGTGAGGCTAAGTGAATGTCCAGTGTCCACTATCTCTCTCTGACTGACTCAGGACAAAAAAAACAAACAAAGGGTCAGACTGCCGACACCACATATTCAGGTGAAAGGGTACAGGCCGTCCTGGCTGGTGTTCAGCCTGGAGGACAGTGCTTTCATTCGATAGAGATCATTAGTCACTGCGGTCCGCGTTTCAGAGCGTCCCCCACGCGCGCGTCCGCGCGTCCCGTTGGTTGGCAGTCACTGGAGTGGACCAGATGGTCCATTAGCATAGGCTCGGCCAGGCAGAGGCTTCTCAGAGTCATTTAGAAAATGTCAAACAGAAACAAGAACCCTGTCACTTTCTATTAGAATTAACGACGTCAAGCCCTGGACACAGATTTCACCTTGGGTCAGAAAAATTAATACAAAATTACATGAATTGTGCAATACACTGGGTTAAGACCGGTCTCCCCCTGGGGACTCATTTGCTGGCGATATAATGATCCCTCTTCTTTTGGAACCCTCAACCTCTCCCTTTGTAAGATATGAAAAGGGTTGACCTTGCTTGAAAGCTACCGGCATCTAATTGATGTGAGGAATATGCAGAATTTCAACAAGACGCTCTTCCCGAGCCCTTCTGTGGCCAAGGGACCGGGAAGGCAGGTGAGTGGGATGTCCTGAATACTCAGCCACAGAGGGAGCATGTTTTAAGTTAGGAGGAACCCACCTCCATGAACCGAACCCAGGACTGTAGTAAGCAGAAATGAACTCATGTGCTTTTTCTTTCTTTTCTTCTTCTCTCCACTTAGATGTCAAAAACCTTGAGAACTTCCAGCTAGTGGAAGGGGTTCAGGAACAAGTCAATGCCGCCCTGTTGGACTACACCATGTGCAACTACCCGCAGCAAGCGGAGAAATTTGGGCAGCTCCTTCTCCGACTCCCCGAGATCCGTGCCATCAGCATGCAGGCTGAGGAATACCTCTACTACAAGCACCTGAACGGCGATGTGCCGTACAACAACCTGCTCATCGAGATGCTACACGCCAAAAGGGCTTGAGTGACAGGCCCTGGGAGAGCTCTGCTTTCCAAACAAAAAAAAAGAGACTGGTTGTAGGGGGAAGAGGGGGGGAGGAAAAACAGAACAGGAAGAAAGGGAAGATAAAAAGAAAAAATACTCTGAACTGCTCCAAGCAACACTAATTTAAAAAAAAAACACTTGGTTTAAAAGGGATTGCGTTGAAAAAGGCATAATAATCAAACACTTAATAGCAAATAAATGACGTATCAGGGTATGTGTATTGTAAACTGTGAATCAAAAGCTTCCCATCCCCCCCCCGAAGGAGACCCCCCCCACAAGAGACATTGTTCTAGAGGGGACCGAACTCACAGAGGGTTACCAACACCGCACCAGAGGAAACAACACGGACCTAACAATTCTTGTATATTTAAACTGATCTCCGCTATGAAGAAATTTAGAAACTGATGATCTGTGTCATTAATTAGGCTTATATCAATACAATGAGGGACTGGGGGGTGGGAGAGGGCTAGTTTTGAGCTGACAACTCCTTCTCCTGGGTGAAGCGGGACCTAAAACAATTCTCAAGAATCTATCAGCTACACCTGGAATAGCCCCTCCCCTCTTCCCTTCAAGGACCATCACCACCGTGGAACCTATGCTAAGGACTAAGCCACACCCACCTGAAGCTGCACCTGGGAAAGGCTAATTGAGATCTGCAAACCAGCTCACGAGGACAGTCTATGAACAATGTATGTTCGCTTGCCATTTTGAATATGTTCTAGTTTGTTCTGTCGCGTGTTCCTAATGTTTAAAAAAACAAAGACTGCAGGTAGTGTTCTTCTTGGGATCTCATAGTAGCATCCACGGATTAAGGGAAATGGCAACAAATGTTTCCAGCACCAGGCACCCACTGCCAAAGCAAGTTAGACCTTATTTCTTCTGCTACAGTTCCTGAAATGTGGCTTTGGCATGGTTGACTTTTATTTAAAAAAATTTGTGTGGTCTAAAGGTTTATTAGGATACATCGTCTTTTTTCAGCAAACCACGCTTGTCATTTGTTTAAAAAATAAAGCACGTGACCTAGTTTGCTGGGATGCCCCCCAGCCACGGTTCTGAGGCATTGAAAGGAACCGGAAGTTTGGAAAGCTATGCAAACAGGAAAGATGAGGTGGAGGGTAGGAAAGAGCTGATAAAATGATTAACTCCATCGAACATCCCCTAACACAGGAGGGAAACAGTGATTTTTTTTTTAATTGATACGTGGCTGGTAAGATAGTCAAGGGGTTTAGATCACTTCCAAAAAGGGAGAGTAAAAGAGTGATACAGACCTCACTAAGTCATAGACCAAAGTCCTTAGAACAAACATTGGAGGGCGGAGGGGGAAGGGCCTCCAACCATCTCTATCAGTGTTATTTATGAGTAATACCCCCAGGTGTGGAAGTCTTGCCTTATTTTCACAATTCTGAAAGGTATAGCTGTGCAGATGTGAATCGACATTTAAAATAAAGTATTAATACTTCTAAAGTCAAATAAAATAATAGTGTTTACATTCTTGAGGTCCTGCAGGTGGGGGGATGGGAGGGAGGGAGGGAGGGAGGGAGGTAGGAACATAGGACAGAGTAGCTAAAGCTGTAATTTCCTTAATGTTATTTTTCTGATTGGCCATTATTTTTAACAGGGCTTAATTAATTATTGTATGTCGTGAGACACTAAAATAAAAATTTTAAAAACGGGAATCTCATTTAGACTTTAATTTTTTTTTTTTTTTAGATTATCGGCGGCACAATCACTTGTAGAAACTGTAAAAAAAAAAAAAGAAATAATAATAATAAAAATAAAAGTATCTCCTAGTCCCTTAATTTTTTTCCCCATAAATGTTTCTGGCTTTTGAATAGTTTATTTATATTGTATATCATAGTTTTGACTGTAGACAATTATGATGCTAATTTATTGTTCCTCGGTTTCACCTCTGTATAAGATATAGCCAAGACTAAAGAAACCAAATACATGTGTTTACTGTAGCATGCCTTCAAGTTAGTGGAACACAGTTCAGGGACAGAGAAGGGTTTTAATGAATTAAAATCATCCACTTGATTAAAAGGCCTGTAAATCTTCATAATTATTTCTGTAGTTTATTTAATATCTCTTGTAAATTATGTGACTCGTAGCTTTCTGTTCTCCAGTGAATTCAACACCAGGGTGGTAAGTTGTACCTGGTTTTCCTTTCCCGAGCGTTGTACGTTGTATACCAAAGACATTAGTTGCTACTTCTGTGTGTGCAAAGAGGGTTATTGTGTTATTGTTATTAGTCGCCTCTCACACTCATCCCGTGTGAAGGGTGCCTGTGAGCTGAGCTGACCCGAGCATCCACCGTCCCTGGTGAGTATCAGACACCTGTGTTCTTCTCCTCACAACTCAAAGGACGACAGAAATGAGCTGACCAGAGCCCCTGTCCAGAACATTAGACAGGTGGGCAGCATCATGGCTCTCCAGTTCAAAACCAAGATGGTCAGAAGACACAAGAAACGGTCCCATCATGGATGCGAAATAGCGGTGGGGGCAATTAGGAGATTAGGGGGATAGTTATGTGGAGGGTCTTGAATATTGCAAACACACACACACACACACACACATATGCACCATGTTTTCTGAGTTTAAATAAACAGTCCTCCCCGATGCATATGAAACCTAAAAAGTGCCAAATACTGGTGTATTATTAACCTGGTAAATTACACCGTGGCTAACAGTTCCATCCACTCTGCTAGTGGCCCATTCAAAGATGGCAGGTAAAATTCCTCCAGTGTTCATGGGACATCATCTCCTTAGCAACTACCCCATGGATGACAAGGTTGGTTAGAAAAAGCAGATCCGACACCCCCCACCACCCCCAGAAAGGGCCCAGCTAAGCCTGGTTGATCACGGTCAGTCTATGTGTGTAAAACAGACAATCTGTAACGTCCCGAGTGTCTGCACTACAGAGTTCCTCCAGAGACCTTGGACCCAAGTCCGCGCCGTGTTTATCAAGCGTCAAGTCGGTTACCTGTTGATGTTCTCTTACTGTATCCGTGAAAGACACATTGTCATGTTCGTTCTTGCCAGAAATTTCTCAACAAACTGGAATTTTTTCTCTCTCAGTATTTCAATAAATATCAATATGCCCAGCCTGATCATTTTTAAAAGTCTCGATGCTCTCGTTCTATTGGATACAGAAGCTCCTCAGTAATTAAGACCCTTGACTAGAAACAGAGTCAAGAACTGCCCCGCAAACAGACACTTTTCCTCTGTGGGTATTTTCTGGAATAAACCCCACCCAACTCCTGTCCTTAGTTGGATACTTGAAGCATTTGATGCAACATGTGCATCATCTGTCTACACACAAAATGAAACATCTTATGTCACTTACTGTTATAACAGATAGGCAGAAAAATCTTACCATATCTAATTTTTTTTTGTAGCACTACTGTGTACGAATAACTTTCCCAAGTGCTTTATTAATTCTGTTCATCCCCAGAACAGCCCCATGAGGTGTTACTACCCTCATCTTAAAGCTTCTCACTCAAAGCAGAGCACTGCTTAGTGGGGGCAAGGATCTGAACCCAGGCAGTTTGGCCCCAGGGTCCACACTCTTAAACACACCGCACCATCTCTAAACTAGGGCCACCCATAGGATTTGCTTCCAAAAGAAAAGGTAACAGAACACACCAGGCACCAAGTCACGCTGACTACACAAGTTGCAATGAGTTAGAGGTACAAGCCTTTGCAGTTCATGAGGTTTAACCCTGCAAAGGAACATATCTATGCTCCAGAGATGAACCTCCTTCCATATCACTGAGCCTTTGAGCAACAAAGAACCTACAAAAAGTCCAATTTTGGAAATTAATAATTATCTCTATTACAAAAGAGCACAAGAGTCACACATTTTCCAATGCTCATGAGCCGTGGTGACTGGCTGGCTCTCCCTCATCACACTCCCTACCCCCTGGCATCCCCACCTCTTCCCTCTTAAGCAGGACTCATTCTCTCAGTCAGATATGAATTTTCTCAGGGTCCTACAGAAAGATACCAAGGAATCAGACGCAAACACTGCACTTTACTAGAGAACTCAGACTTTTTTTTCAAGTGAGAGGAGGGGAGATAGTGAGATAGACTCTTGCATGTTCCCCAATGAGGATCCACCTGACAATTCCCATCTGGAGCCAATGTTTGAATCAACTGAACTATTTTTAGTGCCTGAGGCTGATGCTCAAACCAGTTGAGCCACTAGCTGTGAGAGGGGGAGAGGGAGAGAAGGGGGAGAGGGAAGGGAAGAAAAGCAAATGGTTGCTTCTCACATGTGCCCTAACAGGTGATCAAACCCAGGACGTCCATATGCCAGGCCGATGCTCTATCCACTGAGCCAACTGACCAGGGCTAAAGACCTTTTTTTAAGGGACTAAAGAGTGGCTAGCACACCATATCTCCCTTGTCAACCTCTTACTCAAAAGCACCTGTTGACATTCTGGGGAATACAAAAATACATATATTCATAGTTATTTGATGTAACGTCCAGGAAAGTGTACAGTGTGACCACTCAGGTGATCACCATCACACGGGTCAAGCAAGACACCAAATATCATGTTTCTAGATGTTTTTACAAGCGGTCATATACATTTTTAAACATGGGTGGAGAGAGAAGGAGCATCTCGAAAGGCCTGCCTGTCAGCCAGCAGAAGTCATGGGGTGGGAGCAGGGGCCCCGCCATCCCTGAGAACACTCCCAAAGCTGCTAAACCCACCAGCATGAGGCGCCTCGAGAATACCACAGTTCAGTAAGATGTGCGCTTGACTGCTCCATCTGATATTCTCAGTAACTCTGAAGAGGTTCGTGCCCTTAACTGAGTTTGGCGTTCTGTTTGAAGCCGTCCCCGGTGTGTGTTTTCCTGAGAGCCCTGTGGAGAGAAGGTCTAGCCTCGCACAGGTCATAACGCCGTGAAACTGAGTGATCCTGACGTGTGCCTTGAACAACACAGGCCAGTTTTCCTTAGCACTGAGAGGGAAGCGTCCAGGCACGGTCACCCAACATAAACACCCTGGCGGTTCTTCAATCCCTGTAGACATTCGTGTGACACTGAGAAGATTAATCATTTGGGGACTGATATCAGGCTGCAGTGGTGGGTTTTGTTGGTGGACAGGCTCAGAACCAACATGAAATGTGGCATGTTTAATTGTTGCTAGGAAAAAGAAAAAGAGAAAGAGGCCAAAAGGGGGTGTGCTGTCACTAAGCATGTCCAGAGTGTCGCTGAAGTGAATTGGACAGAGATGAGGAAGAACCCTGTCCACTCAGGGGCGCTGGGCCCTCCACACTCCACTCCCGAGCAAGGCAGCAGGGGCGGGGGGGGGGGCAGAACCGCAGAGAGGAGGAAACAGGGGCTTTAAGACTGGATTTTTCCTGAGGTCACACAGCTGGTACGGGGCCGGGACGCAGACCCAGCTCGGTCGAACCACACTGCCCAGGCATTTAACCACCCAGCAGGTGCTTCCATTGGGGTCAGGACAGATTCTACGAGACACACCATGGACGAGATGGGGATGTTCGACTCTCTCACCTGCTTCTTTCTTGCTCACCTGTGGGATGTACCCACCTTCCCTTGACTCCAGCCAAGATACATTCACACGAGGAGAAGGTAAGAAAACACGCCCTTATCATGCGGTCATGTCACATCCTGAGAAGTAGCCCCCTGGAGCAGAACTGGGCACCAAGGGAAGGCAGTGTGGCTCCTTGGTTTCTGCTTTGATGCTTGTTTTTTTGTTTTTTTCTGGGGTTTTTTTTGTTGTTTTTGGGGGGTTTGGGGGTTTTTTGTTTTGTTTTGGTTTCGGGTTTTTTTGGACAACCTCGGAACACTAACCAGAACCTGGTGCACTTTCAACACTAAAACACAGGTGCCTCTTCCAGCCAGATGGGCACCTGATGTGTCACTGCTGTCCAGGGAGGATGTGACAGAAGGGGTGACATTTACATGTGGGTGCTGCTTACAGAGGCATAGAAGGTGGAGCCACAGAGGGCCACCAGAAGGACCCTCTCAGACAGAGAAAGCAAGAGAGATCAGGAGACAAGCTCCTGTGTGTGAGCTCAAAACATGGAGGAATTAAACAATTTTTAAAAAGGAGGTGGGATGAGGCTGTTACAGAGAGAAAAAAAAGGAAAAGCCCGTCATCTAGGATCAACCAGGTAACAATCAGAAGTGCACTTTTTTTTTGTCCTAATATTAAAATGTTACAGTATTAGTCATTAGAAAACGGGGGCCCAAATAAGGTAACAGTGTTTGGGGGTGGAGATCCAGGGGTTTTATATCTCTGTGTGCGTGTTTTTATTTTAGCCCCCCCCCCCCAAAGCATCCTCACAGCTTCCTACATGTATTTAACAAGGTGCGGTTACAGCACTGAGGGCGCCGTGAGCGGCAAAGGAAGGGGCTTTCCGTCCGGCACTGATTTACGGCCCACGGAGATGCCAACTTCCTGTTTTTCCAGCCCTGCAGGAAGCTTTCCCAAATAGAATCCGATATCCAACAAAGCCTCCGACGGCCGTGGAGAGCCGAGGGGCGGCGAGGTCCACAGCAGGGCAGCCAGGGCGAACCTGGGACGCCACGTGGTTTTGCAGGTTTGCACCCAATCTGTCCTCATGGTGGGGGACAAAGGAAAAGCCTGCTCACGTGGCCATCAGTTTGGTGAGATCCTCGTTGGGAATCATCAAGGTGACCTGTCAGGTCATCAAGCGGAAGCAAAGCTTGAGATGCCCTCCCTCTGTGTTCCCATCAGGGCTTTCCCTGGAGGCCAGGCATGGAAAATACTTCGAGTCATTCAACCAGTGCCTCCACGGGGTCTGTGATGTCAGCGGATTGGCAGGCATGGGATGAGGGGCACATGTGCCACGTGAACATCTGGGGACATCTCAGAGAAAGTGTCAGGCTCCCAGAGATGGAGGGTGAGGGTAGGGAGAAGGCACCTCCCCCCACTGCCTGTCCCCATGGCCCATGGTGCCTCAACCACCCTGAAATCACGCCACCGCACACCCACACTAGCTACTACTCCGCGCCCAAAGAGCCCACCAATGTCTGCCCCCACGGCTGCCAGAACTGGTAACGTTGTTTCTCCCTCATCAGACCGGGAGATTCCCCCTTCGTAGCCTTAGGTCCCATCTCCACATCCCAGCGCCAACACCCTCCGTGATCCCGAACAGGCACCCAGTAAACAGTTCTTGAATAAACGGTTCTTATCCATTGGCTAAGCCTGCTCCGAAAGGACAACTTCCCAGCCTAGCTGCTTAGCTCATGGGTCCCTGCTCCTTGAAGTGTCTGTGGTCTAAGGACCAGCAAGTAGCTCCGCGGAAGGTCAGCCCCGCCTCAGACCTGCCTGCCGATGGGAACCTGCATTTCCACAAGGTCTCCAAGGGACTGTCCACACCTTCCCGCCAGACAAGCACTGCCACTGGTGACAGAAAGCAGCTCCGTTTCATTTCTTTCCCAATAATTCCGTGGTTCAGAGGCTTAACCCTTTCCCTGAAATAGTATACAATTCCAAGCTAATCCGTAAAAAAGTAAAGTTCTTCCCTAAAACTCTCATATGCCTATTTTAGAAGCAATTCAGACTGGAAAACGTCAGTTATCATTTGCAGTTGATACCACTCCTGCAGAGAAAGGCTCTTTGGGGACCCAGAGGAAGAGTGGGACAGAACAGGGACGGTGACATGTGAACTGCAACTTAAAATACAATGTGAACTGCCCCTTAAAATACATATCAGAAAGGCCACAGAGGAAGGGAGAGATGGTCTATGACGGAGGGACAGGCAGGGGCACAGACAGCCCCACGGGCTCATAAACCCCCCATTATCCTGAACTGTTCGGGGTGGCTGGAACTTGAGTGCCCGTCGGGGGGGTCGGCTCAAAAAGACCCCAGGACAGTGGCATGGCTTCCCCCTGCCCCCGCAGCTTCATACAACCTTAGCTTTCTCTGTTAGACATCAGTGCTTCCGAATACGTACTGCAAAGATCCCGATGTGCCATGATTTTCACAAAAAGTTCACTTCTGAAAGCAGATGCGTTTCTTTGTGTATTTTTTTTTCCTTTTTAGTTTGGAATAAGCTAGTCCCCAAGTTGCATTTAGCTGAAACTGAAAGGTACAGTCCAATGGACTCAAGCACCCTTCCTACGAACGAACGCACTTGGAGAGAAGGTCGGTAAAACAGCAGCTTCTCCCCCATATCCACGGTGCCGCCCTCGGCCTGCTCAGAAGTCAAGAACTTCCAAGTATGAGGACCCGATGTTCAGCATTCTGAGAATCAGCTGAATACAGCCTGGAATTGAAAGAGGGCCAGTGGGGGGGAGGGGTGGCGATAAAAAGAAATGACTCTCAGAAAATAGTGTACTCAGGCTTCTTGGTACAGAGCCTCTGCGGTGAACAGCAACATTTGGCTGACAAAGAAACTGTTTGAGGCCACATACTGAAGGGTTTTCTATTAATTACAGGGTCTGCTGTCCCTGACCTGGAAAGTGTACAGAGAGGGGCAACTCGCCCCCATGGCACCTGAAACACACAGGTGCTACCCCCACGCCATGGGAATTTCTCGTCCAATTGCAAGGACAGCCACCCCACCCCACCCCCCAGAAGTGGCAGAAGAAAACATCAGAGACCCTCGGAAGATGTCCCACATTTCTTTCCTTGCAGGTGTCACGTCACGTGCCTGGCTTAGGCGCCAGGAGCCCAGGGACACTGCTCAGTACAGCCTGGTCACTCGCACACTCACTGCTGCCCAACTCTGCTAACCACGTGCACATCTGGGGAGACTCTGAGGGCCCTGCCGGGGGAGGGACAGCCCAGCCTCTCAGCACACCTACCCCCAGGTTGCGACAGTAACAACAAGGCACTGGCAGGTGATGGGCATGGATGAAAGGGAGTAGCTAAGAGGCATCTGTGAGTTCCAAACACGTTCCTATCGTCACATTGCCCATATGGTGACCGGCTGGCTGTGACCCTCACTCAGCAGCTACTGCTTGTAGCAGCTCCCCGACTGCGCCCGGCTGTCGAGGGGACTCCTGGGGATCATACAGGGGCAGGCCTCGTGTGTCAGGGTCAGACCTTTTGGTATCAAACTCAGAGGCAGGTGCAAAAGGAGGGAGACGGAAGACCCAAGGAGAAAATGCCTCTGGCGTACTTCTGTCTGCTGTCCCCACGGCTGGGTGACATGCCGGTGGCACCCCACGGATTCTCAATGTCACGGTCCCCATAGTAGCTGGAGGACACCCAGGGGTGATGAAGGTACTGGCTGCAGTGGCCTGCAAGGGAGAGCGGTTGCCATATCGTCTTGACTCTGTGTCGTGATGCAAAGAAAGGCTCTTTCACACAGAAGAGTGCCTGTCCTCGAGTCTCATCCTCTGTTGTCCTGAGGCACTGTCCCTCCCTCCCTGTGGGGCCATGGCTGCTGTCTCTGCTTGGGCTGTTCCTTACTCCTGTCAACCCGGCACCCCTCTCCCTGAACCATCACCCGCTGAACATAAGGTATGGAATCAGGCCGACACGGATTCCCTCATGTTATTTTCCTCAAAAATCACCTATTTGCTTGGCAGGATGGCAGGGGTGATCACGGCAATAAAACTCTGCCTGGCTCTCTGCCTGCCAAGCTGTGCCAAGTTCAGCATCACATCAGCTGGTGCTTCAGGGGTGGGGGTTGGGGGAGCAGTCACTTACACATCACACTCCACAAGACAGAGATGGCTTCCAATCCGGGCCACCGCTGAGTCCTCAACACTTACTACCAGGAAGGTACGCAGCAAATGTTAGTGTCATCATCAGCTCATGTATTAATCAAGGGCCAGTTCGGTCGGGACCTGCCTTAATTGGAGGGCTGTCCCCGCCCTGCCTGTATTTCCTGATTCTGTCGCTGTCACCTCACATCATGCACTAAACACAGACACTGCTGGGAAGGGATAATAAGCTCAGTCAATAATGTCTCCATGTGAGCTAATTTGTCCATGATTAAAAAGCCAATGGCTTTACAAGACCCCCAAGAAAGTAAGACAGGGACCAGGTGAGTTATGAAGGTGGAAGGAAGTTCCAGGAATCTCCCCTCACTGTCTTTTTCCTTCATCTCTGCAACACCTCACCTTGACTCTTCTCCCCGAGAGCTGTCTGCACTGTTTGTCAGTCAGTCAACAAACACATCATCTTGGAGCTTCATTGTTAGTAAGCACTTCCCACATGCCAGGCCCTGTCCTAGACTCTGGGGATACAGCCAAGGACATGAGAGACAAGGTCCAGGCTTTCCTGGGGGGGATGGTGTTATTGAGAGAGGGACAATAAACAGATAAATAATCCAATCTCAAGGAGAGATAAGACAGGAACCACAGGGAAATGATGCAGAGTGACCAGGTGGTCCAGGACAGCTTCTCTGAGAAGCGGGCATCTCAGGCAAGACCTTACTGACAAGAAAACAGTCATTCGAAAGGTCACGGTCATTAGTTAGTGTAAAGGCTCCAAGAAAACACTAAGCCCATTCAAGGAGCAGCAAGAAGAGGTGTGTTGTCTCACGGGTCTGGCGTTTAACAGGACTCTGGGAAATCAGATATTGCCTAAGCTCCTCCGGATCTGATTTTCAAACACCTTGTCTCAATACCGGATGGAAGGGGGAGGAAGACAACTCATGCTCCATTTTTCCTTTAAAGAGAGACAGAGAGACAGAGAGCGAAATACCCTGAAACAGAGGGCACAAAATCAGAATGAACCCAGCACACCTGGCTCTCAAGTTCATGGACGTCTCTGAACTTCTGTGTCCTGATGGTCTAAAATCAAGTTAATAATATCTTACAGCCTTTCTGTGGGGAGTTAGTGGGCTCATACGAGGAGAGAGCATGATTTGGTGCTGGGCGAGACCCAGGCACGTCCCTCTCCCCCCCCCCCACCGCATGAAAACTCAGGGTCCGGGCGCAGGTCCACCACGGTGGACTCGAAGCACATGACACTGTTGCCCTTTGCTGGCGATCCCACCCGCCCTCTCAAGCAAGCCTTTGAACCCCGACCAATCTCACAGAAATGCTTTTGTTGGTGACATAGCTCTGAGAACTTCAAGTGCGCTTTGGTCCAGAACCATTTACCATTTCCCCCGCCCCCCCCCCCCCCGTCCCGAACACACAGGTCCCTGTGTGTTGATCTAACCAATCGGCAGTGTTTTGGGTAATACATCACAAGGGCAATGGCGCCATAACGATGTATTGCGTTCATATATCATCAAAGCCCTGGCACTGTTATGATAGACGGCGTCAATCCATCATTGGGGTTTCCACGGCGCTAATGATGGATTACTCAAAGCCGTGGCAACCGTTAGAAAGATCAAGATAAGTTTTGTGTTTTTTTTTTAAAAAAAACTTATTCTTGGTAAATATGATTTTTTAAGTTTACACAATAAAAGATGTGTTCGCGAGAACGATGAGGACGCAAGTTCTCCTGAAAGGCACCAGGGTGTTTCCTCGGGCGTCCTTCTTCCACAGGTGACTAGATACCCAGCTCTTGAGTTTATTCTCAAATAACTTTTCCAAGTACCACTTAAAAAGAATAAATAACTTCACCGCTGAATAGATGAGTCTACGAGTTCTCAGGGGTCTCCAGTCTAATGTGACCAGTCCCAGAAAAGTTGTTTTTTTCCAGTGGTCATTCTAACGTCTCCTAGACAACTTCCCAAAAGACCCCAGACTGCATACGGGCAGAAATGTCTGTCAGGACACGCTCTTGGACAAGTCAGCTTCATATATGTGACCTCTGAGCCGCCCACACCCTCGACTTCTCCACCTAGTTGTTGCGTGTGTGTCTGTGCAAGCATGTGAGGTGAAGGTTCTCCCACTGTGTCCAAGGGATTTAAATCTCAGTCTCCGCTCTCCCTCTATTTTTAGAGCAGTGAGAATTGGCCAAGAAAGAATTGCCCGATTATGAGAGTAACTGTATCAGTAACAACAGGTGGACCTTTAGTCCAGGTCCTCATGACCAATCCCACTGTCTGACAAGGGCTCCCCTCACTTGGAATGGCCTGAAAACACACACACACACACACACACACACACACACACACACACACACGGAACACGACACTGTGGCCAAGGAGCTGACTCCAAAGCAGAACTTCATACCAAGACCGTGACATTCTAACAACCGCAGCCCACCGGCTCCAACTTTTAAAAACGAACTTGTACGAAACTTCAGAACCAGGGCCACGTAGAGAACGACGACCCAGTTCTGGGCAAAGGTGGGGGCGCAGTTCAGAAATCCCTCCAAGGTTCTCTTAGACTCTTGCCGTGGGCACGCTGGGAATGTAGAAGCATCCAGCCAACCGCTCTGCAGCCACCCGGTTTCTATGTGGGGGGCGCCTCTCACCCTTTTTCTGCCATGGGAGCAAACCTGTCACCACCCCTCTGGACACCCCCTCCAGCTTGCTTCCCTGCCCCTGCCCCACCCCACTCATGGAGTGCAGAGACTGAATTCTCTCTCTCTCTCTCTCTCTCTCTCTCTCTCTCTCTCTCTCCTCTCGTCTGGGCTGGAAGACGGCAAGAGAGCAGATTAGGCCGGGAATGCTGACTCAGCACTGGCATTTCCTGTCCCTGAGCTCACAGTTTAGTCTCAATCAGCAGATGGGGAAGGGACAAGCAGGGTTACACCAGGAAAGGGAAGGGTGACAAAGATTCCCCAAATCAAAAACAGAACCCTGGTGGTGAGGTTGGGCAGAAGATAAAGTACAGCACAAGCTGCTGTAGTTCATTCCTGCCAGCAATTGGGGGGCCTGGTCGCATATAAGCCACGGATAACCCCAGAGCTGCTAGGGCCTTGGAGATAGGAGTCCACTCCCTGGTTTCAGGAATGAGGCACATGACGTGCTGGGTGGCTCCCGCCATTCCCGAGGGTTTTTGGAAGGGTTCATTATCCCTACATTCTGTGCCACTCAAAAGAGGGTGAGTTCTCTGCCCAGAGTGGTCACCCACCCTCACCCTTCTGCACTTGGCCCAAGTCCTGCTACTCCTGTAAAAGCCAAGCCTAAGTCCCACCTCCTCCAGGAAGCCTTCCCAACTTCCCTGGAGGCTGCCTATCCCTTAGCTTTTTCTCATTGGCGGCTTTGCTTTATTACTTGCCCTTTCTAAGAGATGCCAGGTCACTTCAACTTCAGGAACTTCAGAAAAAGCACCCCATGGGTGGGGAGCAGCCCATGAATCTGGAGGTGGGAGGGGGTAAACATCATATCTGGGGCAGAGAAGCAGGCCTGCCATGTGCCACTCTCCTCTTGCAAAGCAACTTCCTCTAAGCAGCTGTTTAATACAGGGGTCCCCAAAGATGGGATGCATCTTTGCACAACATAATCTTTGGTACAGACTGAAGATGTTCTTTATGTATATTATATACATACACACACACACGTATGTATATGTATGTATATGTCTGTCTGTTTCCTAACTCTGTGGATGATCTACGTTGGTTATTCGCAAAGAGGAAGGGAACTTTGCCCGCAAGTTCCTTACATAATAAAACTTTCGTGCCCTCTTTTTTACCATAATATACAAATTGTTTGTAACGTTTTAAGTTGAATTGGTACAGTATCATTTTTGTATATGGTTAGAGAACAGGAATAGATAATGAATCATTAGATACATAGATATTTATGCAATGAACAGGTTTTTGCTTTGGGGGATTGTTTTTTGTGTTTTTGTTTTTTTTTAACAACAAAGAATACTTTGAAACACCCGTGCGAACAAAGACTACAAAGTACTTAGCAATTCTTGTCTGGATTCTTCAAAGACAATCAGAAACCGATGGCTTTATCAGAATTCTTCCTAGGAAGCAGATATTATTACACAGTTTCCTGTGGAATCTTCTCTTTTTGAACATGCACAAGTTAAGGACTGTCAAGTAAACAACTGTGTGGCTCACACTCGTCCAAGCAGGACCCTGCCTTCATCCTTGTAACTTTTCCCACACTTCATTCCGAGAGCGCTTGAGAATTCATTGACTGTTCATAATATAAGAAAAGGCACCCTCATGGCAAAGTATTCTTTTTTTGTTTTTTAATCTTTATAAAACAACCTGTCCTCATGAGAGGACATCTGGGACACGAATCTGTCAGCTCCTCAATTTAAATATTCTGCATGTCAGTAGAAGACAACGCTAGTCTAACAAAACCACACAGTTTCATGGACCCCCTGCCTTCTCATCTTCTCTGCCACACTCAGATGCACCCGAAATGCTTCACAAGAACAGCCCAGAAATTGCTTCCTGTCAGGGCCAGGATGGAGCATTTTTGTTTCACATACAATGAACATGCTCCTTCCCATGTTCACTTTCCAGTGAATCGTGTGTGTGTGTGTGTGTGTGTGTGTGTGTGTGTGTGTGTGTGTGTGTGTGTGTTGGACAGATACTAAGTCCATATTTTCAAAACCTCCACATCTGTGAGCCCATAGAAACAGACCACAGTGGGGGCCACGTGACCGTCTTCTGAGGCAAACACTTCTGCCTGGGAATTAAAAAAAAAAAAAAAAAAAAAAGAATGTGGTCAGGCATGCTACGCTTCCCAGCGAGGCGAGTGTCTTCTTGACCTTCCTTCCTGGTGGTGGTAGAGCCTTTGTTACCGAGATAAGTTGTTTATAAAAGTGCTTGTCTCAGTTACTGAAACAAGAGACACATGTTCTACCTGGGGGGTGAGTGACTCCAAAGTGACCGTCGGGCAAACTGGACACAAAGGACAGCCCTCTGTTCTGAATCATGGGCTCCGTGACGAGGGGAACTCAAACTTACAAAATAGTCATTTGGACACAAGAATGCCCAAACCCCCACCCCAGAGTAAAAAGCGCGCTCTGGGAATGACAGAGGCTTTCCATTTCTTTCTTCTCTGTGTTCTGTAATCTTTCATGATAGTTTGTATACTGTTCCTGCAACATAGAAATGTGTCTGTGCGTGAGCGTGTGGTGATAGGTGGCACCGAGACTCTCTGGGCTGGTTATTTCACAACACATACAAATAGCAAATCATTATGGTAAGCGCCTGACATTGATATGTCAAGAACACCTCAATTTAAAAGACAGACATATTTGTGCCTTGCTTTCTTAGGAGCAGTGGGCACGTCTTATAAAATCAGATAGTCCTCACCTCGCTATCTGCTCTGACCACGTTGCCTTATGTGACCCCCAAACTGGCCCTGTCCTCATAGGACTCCCAACCTTTATGTAAGTGCTCCCATCCCCAAGGACCCTCTCTTCCCATGCTCTGCCTGCACCTCAAGTTTCCAATTATTCTTCACTTACTCCAGGAAGGCTCCCCGGATGGCCCAGCCCATCATTGGGAGAGATGCTGTTCCTCCGTGTCCCCACAGCCCACTGCAATCCCCCTTGTCACAGCATTATCACATGGTATTGTGTCTGCTTCCTGCTCCAGCTGCCTCCCAGGACTGAGGTTCCCTGGGGATGGGGATTCTGCCTCATCCCTGTCCCCCAGCACCCAGCAGTGCCTGGTGCACAGCAAATGTCCCCACCACACCTGTGTGACATGAGTAAGTGGACATGACCTCTAAAGGCCTACCCATCTGAGAAGGCACAACAAAGACCAGGGGACACATTGGTTAGAACCAATTGGAAGCGGAACGTTGGTTAGACCCGACTCCCTCCATGGGGGCATGCTCCAGGTCCCCAGCCCTCTCTTCCTTGTTCCTGCCCCAAAATTTCATCCTTCGAGTCTCCACATGGCTGGGTGCTGCCTGTCATTCACAGCCCCCAATGGGTCCCCTCCAAGAGGCCTCCCCACACCACTCAGTCTAAATGAGCTTCCTAACACACAGGGTCTTTTCCTGTTATGCTGCTCTGCACGGCTCTTGTTCCTGGTCTGCTGTCATATACCTGTGTTCTTCACTTTATCACTCCATCAGCTGTATCCCTAGAGCCCAACACTGCACGGGGCCATAGTAGGGAAGGAAGGAAGGAAGGAAGGAAGGAAGGAAGGAAGGAAGGAAGGAAGGAAGGAAGGAAGGAAGGAATGTTCTAAAAGTTATTAAATCGAGGTCCAAAACTATGAGCATATTCAGAAAATGCTTCAAAATCAACTAGAAAAGCCACTAGGTTTACACACCATGTCTTTTCTCAGGACAATCTTTGATAGAGACCAGAAAAACACATCCCTTTTGGGTCTTCTAAGAGCATCCAAGACCCTTGGGCATGACAAGGCACAGAATACGCCACAGTCCCGCCGAGCCCCCAGGACTAGCCACGGCACACATAACCCACCCCAACAAAGATGAGTGACACTGCCCACTGAACCCGAGCCCCTCCACCTATTAACTTGGTGACTTTGGGCAAGTCCCCTAGCCTGTCTGAGTGACCCTTTTCCACCTGCTATATGAAGTAATAGAATCATGTTGTCTTGGGGGTCCCGGCATGACTCAGTGAGCTCAGGTGTATGGGGACCACTTAGCAAGAAGTCAGGTTCCCATAATGTTGGGGATTGTCATTTCTTCTGGCACTGACAAGTAAAGGCGGTTGTTGTAAAATGCAGATGTCACCGAGGAGAGACCTGTGACTCAGGACGTTTAGTTAGGTGGCCCCATTTACAAGAAAGCTAACTAAAGACGAGTTCAAAGTCCAAAGCTCGGATTGCTAGGTGCTGGCTCTCTGCCATGCATGCCTTTTTCTTAAGAAACCCCTTTGAAATGGTGGGCCTGCGAGCTCATACGGGATGGTATTAACAACATGTTATTGCTCCTCTAGAAGGAATTATATTGCATATCCGCAGGATAGGACTCACCACTCTGGGGCTATAATTAGCCCATGTCCATTAAATAGCAGTTGCACAACTTCCTAGTAATTTACTGGTAGCCTAAATTATAAGGCTGCTTTCTGAAAATGTTTTTGGTTGTTTTTTTTGGGTGGTTTTTTTTGCCTGCTGCATTTCACCTCCTCTCTGGGTCTCCGCTGCCTTTCACACAAGCAGAAAACAGATGCTGAAGCCATCCCTCCAACCAGAGTCTAAACCTTACCAACACAGGAGCAGGCAAGCGCATGTAGCCATTGAGAAAGTCAGGCGGCAAACGGACCCACATGGAATTAACCCTGGCACGTCTGTCTTCTCCACACCTCCATGGAAACCCGGCTGAAAAGGAAATACCATGAGTTTGGGCATAACACTTCCTGATACTAAACTGCTCCCAACGGGTGGATTAGGTTTAGTGCATTCACCATTGAGCAAGAAAATGACAAACACTCTCCAAAGGTCTTTAAAAGGGATCATCACTTCTTAAGAAGAGAAGAACACTAGGACTGGTGTCAGTTCCAAAGCTACTGCAGGAAAATAGACCTTAAAAAATCTTAAATTAGGCCCTGACCGATTGGCTTAGTGGTAGAGCATCAGCCTGGCATGTGGAAGTCCCGGGTTTGACTCCCAGCCAGGGCACACAGGAGAAATAACCAACTGCTTCTCCACCACTCCCCCTCACTTCTCTGTCTTTCTCTCTCTTCTCCTCCTGCAGCCATGGCTCAATTAGAGCAAATTGGCCCCAGGTGCTGAGGATGGCTCTATGACTTCTACCTCAGGCTAGAATGGCTCCGGTTGCAATGGAGCAACGCCCCAGATGGGTAGAGCATCGCCCCCTGGTGGGCATGCCGGGTGGATACTGGTCGGGATGCATGTGGGAGTCTCTCTCTGCCTCCATTCCTCTCACTAAAATTAAAAAATAAATAAAATCTTAAATTAAGATATACGATGAAAGAGAAACACAGAACCATTTTTTTAAAAAAGACAGAGTAGTATACATAAAAAGGAAATAAATATGCAGTCCTTTAGAAAGTTTAAGATAAAACAATAGTGTATAATTGCTAGTGCTGGAACTTGGGCAGCTGTGTTTAAAAACTGGTCTTAGTTATGGGTTATTAAAGAGCCTCATCCAAAGCACAACCTAGAAATTGAGTCAGAGGCAATGTACATGGATTGATCCATCTCATCTGTATCCTTAAAAGGTACATGATGGCTTTAAATGATATCTGGGAAACTGGTGGGTAACAAACTCTATTAACCCATCAGTAATGGGGTTGGACTAGCATCAAAGTCCTCTCGCCCCTAGAGGGTCAACCATCTCCTTAGGAAAATGCCTCCACCACAATGACGGGGAGGGGACACCTTCTAATGATTTTCCCATCAACTCTGGTGCACTTAGAAAAAAGACAGAGAGAGATAGAAACATCGATCTGTTTCTGCATGTGCCTTGACCAGGGGTTGAACCGGCAACGTCTGCACATCGGGACAACACACTAACCAACCAAGCTACCTGGCTGGGGTCAATTACTTCTTGCTCCATCCCTCTCCAAAACGTATGTCAACCTTTGCAAAACTTTTGGACTATGTCATCTTATTAAACTGTTATTTTTTAAAAAATTAATGCAATTCATCCCTTCCCGGGCAGGTCCTTACACGGTGGTCTGTGGGGAGTGAAGTCTGTTTGTCCACAGTCGGCTAAGAGAGAGTCAAATGGCAAGAAGTTCTCACCTCACCAGTGAGGGTGCAAGAAATAAGGAATTCTTATATTTTTCGAAAAGGTTGTCCATTTCAGGAATTGCGACCTTGTGACCATGGGCTTGAAAGGAAAACTAAGAGGAAGTTCTTCGTGGCTGGTCTTCTTTCATGAGCGTGGTTCTCACTGGCTCATCCCCAGAATAAGGCCTTGATGTAGGTGTCAGGCCACAGAGAACCCAGGAGGCTGACCCTGAGACACACAACCTCATGAGAGTCACCGCAATTTACCCTAATTCTCTGTCCTCCATAATAGTCTTTGCTCTCCATAATCTATTTCCTTCTACTAATTTTCTCTGCTCTTCAGTGCATGGAAGACCACCCTGCTCAATGTAACCAGAGAGTCAAACAAAAGAAGCAATTTTCAAAACAATTCAAGGTTTTCCTTTCTTTAAATGTCTGGATGCTGTACCCCTGCCTCCCCTCCACCCCAGGGTTCCGTTCTGAGCTGCCCTCTCTTCTCATGCCTGACAATTCACTCAGCCATGTCTGCAATACAGTGACCTTGTTGGTCACCTGCCATGTTCCTTTTCCAAGTAAAATGCTACTTCTCATTCAGATATCCACCTCCCGTCACGTGGGTCTGGAACAGAGACCAGACCCTGAGCTCCCGAGGGTCAGGAGGACAGACTGAAGGATTCTGGGAAAGGCCTCTGGGCCTCGTTCTAACAGACACATTTCAAATATGGTCTCTCTCCTTTGGGACATTACTGAACGTGCCCAGGATGAGGTCTGGAGCTGACTCAGGTGTCTACAGCCACCAGCCAGAGGAGAAGATGATGTAGACACGGGCAGGGTCAAGCATGTCAGCCAGGGAGACCAAGCCGGAGCCCCAAATAAAATGAACCTGCTCACCACCCTACCTCTCCAGACTTCTCCATTTTTCCAAGGAAACTCTCTTTGGAATTCCTAGTCCTTCTGAGTTGGGTTCTGCAGTGACTTGCAGCCCAAAGTATTCTGACGGGTACATGTGACTTCAGTTACCACCCAGAAGCTGAGAACCTTTTCCCTAAGCTGTGGACCCAAGTGCCTGGACCCTAACTGATCTACTGCCAACTCTGTAAGGTAAACTGGACTCTCTCTCTACCTCACACACCTGCTCCCTCCCCTAGTGTCTATTGCACTTAATACCACTAGCCGCCCAACCCAGAATCCTGGCCCCTCCCTGTCCCTGCATGTCCACTGAATCACCAGTTCCTATATCTTGGACTTTCTCAATCCCCAAAACATATGCCTCTTCCGCCCCCACCGCCACCCCTTACTTCATACTCCCACCATCTAGCGCCTGGGTTAGTGCAGAAGGGCAGTTAGAGTCCCTGTCCACGTTCTCACCACCCAACCCAGAGGTCTGACAACACAAATGCTAAGCCTGACCGAGCCTGCATGCCAGGCACTATGAAAGTCCCTTGTACATAGTAACTCATTTAATCCCCACACAAACCCAAGAATCAGGGTCATCCCCAGATAGGATCACACAGGCATGTAAGGTGCCTGACAGACGGGGTTAGGATCGAAACCCACATAGTGCAACTCTTAGCTCTCAGACTATACCCCTTTCTAATCACAAGCCCCACAGGGAGCCCTGAAGAGCCCTAACACTCTAAGCCCACCGCCAGCTGGCTGAACCCGTTCCTGCCCCCTGTCTCACGTGCATTGTGGTGGTTCCTTATGTCACCTCTTACCTCCCTGCTTCCTACAAGCTGTTGCCACCACCAGGAATTTGTACCCCGTTCTGCACTTGGTCAGAGGAGAAACCCCTGTGCATGTCACATGACTCAGCCATGTTCGACTTTCCCCCGGACTCTCCCAGGTATTAAAGGCAGCCCTTACTTGATCAAAGGGCGAGCAGTACCAAGCTAGATTAGGGGAACTGACCATTCTTCAGAACTGACCTGTGAGTACTAATCATCACTTTATAGCCTCTGCATATTTTCAAATTACTGAGGAAAGAAAAGAAAAACCTGTTGAAACTGTAAGTAGTGAACCAAATAAATCTTATCACAATGTTTAGAACAAGCCATTGGGGGGGGGGGGATACAATATCATAATAAAAGAAACTGTGTATTCCTGCATCCATGCAAACGTTATGTATGAGACATCAAGATTTTCCTCAAAAGCAGAGTCCACACACAACCGGGGAGTTGGGAAAGTCAAATTCAGTTAAAATGACATTGTCCCTAGATGGCAGGGTAGTCTTTCGAAGCAACCCATCCCATCTGGCTGTGCCCTTCCCCGACGGTAGCCTCGATTACCGTGGGGAGAAGCCTCAGACAGGAGGCTCTCCTGGTGATAGGGAAAATGTCTGCTGATGTGTCATAACGCAGCGGGCCGTTCCCCAGGGACGAGTGTTTAGTGATTCTCCAGCCAACAAAAGAATATCAGGCCCTATTTTTTATAAGCTGTGTTTATAAATATGGCTGATTGGACAGCACTTGCCTAGATCACCGAAATTTAATTGCTTTTTAATCCACGGGCCATACACACAGAACTGAGGAAATCCATGACGATGTCCTTTAAGAAAATTTAAAAGGTGGGGAGCATAGGTAAGTGGTAAGCGATACGGTCGGTGTGCTGAATAGGAAGTTAGCGTTGCTGGTCATGGGGGCACCTTGGTACAATAAGGACATTTGGGGAGAGACTGTATGTATCTAAAGATGAGGGGAAGTAGTCTGAGCAAGCGACCCAATCGGACGGTATTAGACCTGGGAGACCCCCTTACAGGTGACAAGACTTCGAAGACCAGCCACTTTCCCCCAAGGGCAGGAAAACTCACAAAATCCCAGCTGTAAGCTTCCGGTCCCACAGAATCTTATATGTAGACGTGGCTGTTGTTTTAGCCCTGATCAGACACATGCGTATTGTATATTCATTCAGCTCTCCGCAAAGTTGCTAAGTCTTGGTTTGGGTTTCAGGTTTTGGGTTTGGGGTTTTGGGTTTTGGGTTTTGGGTTTTGGTTGGGTTTCTTTTTTGTTTTTTGTTTTTTAATTCTATTGAGACCTACTCCCTTGAACTTTTATTACACGTCTCACGTCATCACACCGTACAGATCAGGTGTATTACAAGGGAAACAAGTGTTGGCTTAATCCAATCTTCTGGATGTTAACCTGGTGCTCTTAAGAAATCAGAGAGCGACGTGTTGAAAGAGACTCTCCATCAATCACAACAAAGCAACACCATTCCTCTTTAAGTGCAATAATTAAGGTAAGAGCCCCAAATAAATTTCACAAATATTATGGGATCTACAGCATATGATAAGCAATAATCTTCCACCAGAACGCTCGTTTCTGCCAGCTTATCACCGTTTATTTTATACGCTCATTCCTCAAAATACTTGAGTGACAATCGATGCCCAGGACACATGTAGCCTGCTTTATAGGAGCAAGTGAACAGGGGAATATTGAACACCAGAATAGCACTAAAAGTTTTGGTACTTTTTAAAAATAGGTACTTTTCCAAAAAATCAATAAAATTTAAAAGAGTACATAATTACCATTCATAAAAATGACATTCCACAATGTTTTAAAGGATAGTATCTTTCAGGAGAATGAAGAAGGAAGTAAAAATAAAATACCACTTCTGTCTAAGCTAGAATTAATAAAGAAGGTCATCAGAGTTTGGAGACAGAGGATGTCCACTGAGCTCTCAAGTGAGGACCTTCTCCCGACACAAGTCTACATGTGGACTATATCTAAATGCAAATTGTTTTAACAAGCAGGACACACCATCTCACAAATATAGGTGAAGACACAGATCTGGCTTGGAAGAAACAATATTTTACGTGATTACGTGATACAATACCAAATGCGCTGGGGGCGTTCTGTGTGCCTCCAGAAGTACCTCCCCTACCAAGTTCACTGAAGCCTCAGTTCCAGAATTGTATTTCCTTAGCTTTAGACCAGGGGTAGTCAACCTTTTTATACCTACCGCCCACTTTCGTATCTCTGTTAGTAGTAAAATTTTCTAACCGCCCGCCGGTTCCACAGTAATGGTGATTTATAAAGTAGGGAAGTAACTTGACTTTATAAAATTTATAAAGCAGAGTTACAGCAAGTTAAAGCATATAATAATAATTACTTAACAAGTACTTTATGTCAGATTTTCACGAAGTTTGGCTGAATAAATCTTTATAAAACAACTTACTATAGTTAAATCTATCTTTTTACTTATACTTTGGTTGCTCCGCTACGGCCCACCATGAAAGCTGGAACGCCCACTAGTGGGCGGTAGGGACCAGGTTGACTACCACTGCTTTAGACTCTCGTCTTATTTTAAAATACAAGCAGCCCTGGGCAAGGTGGGCTATTAAGCAAACCACCATCGACACTTGAGCACAAACTAGTTTTCTCTCTTGTAATCTCTGAAGTGTTGAAAGGGACAGGGAGAAGTCACAGGAGGCAGAGCAACAAACGCTTTAGCTACTTCAACCAGTGGCTGAAGCCACAGAGATTTCTAAGTTTTGACCCATTTCCTCCTGATCAAATGCCTACAATGCCTTCAAACAGCTAGACAGGTCTTAACAGCTCTCAGCCTCAGGTTAATACACCCAAGAATGCTCGAAGGTGATCGCGCCTTGGCGCCTGCCCCATTTCAGGGACGCTGGTGACCGGATTTGTTTGGCAAAGGTCACCTAATTAGCACTCTGGGTAACAGTGACAAGTTAACATTATCTCCTCCTGGGTAATGATAGCATGTTGCTTGTGCTAAAGTCAGACAGGAATTAACAAAATTCCAATGGCTTACTCGAATGGTAAATAATGAGCCATTTTAAGGAAGAGATCCCCTGGGGGGTGAGGAAAAACCTGCGTCTGGAGGCAAGCGTGCAGGAAGTGGGACCATGCAGAGGCATAAACAGGAAGGCCACAGCCTGTCTGTGGCTGGCGCTGCAGACAGGAATGGCCCGGACAGCGGGCAGGACCCTTGGCAGGCGGGCGCTGGGCTCTCGTGTGGCTGGTTCTGCATGCACGTCTGTACCTATCTGTGCTTTTCAAAATCCCACCCGACTGCTCAGAGACATTTATGAAAAATATCACGTAGGCCAACAACCGATAAAATGATCTCCCCCTGACCCAAATGAGAGAGACAATGCCTGACCCATGGTGGTGCAGGGGATAGAGCATCGACCTGGAACACGAAGGTCACCGGTTTGAAACCCTGAGCTTGCCTGGTCAAGGTACCTACAGGAATTGATACTTCCTGCTCCTCCCCTCTTTCTCTCTCTTTCTCCCCCCTCTCTAAAATGAGTAAATAAAATCTTTTAAGAAAATTAGAGAGAGGGGCTCCCCACACTGCCTGCTTGACAGGACAAGCTAACAAAACTGTGTTCAGGGAAGGAGGTGGTTTCAAATGCTTCATCGTGTGCATACAATGTAACTGTTCTCAACCAGCTTATTATGGACACTATTTTTTTATAACTTAAACATGGGTGCTCAAGCCTAACCAGGCAGTGGCACAGTGAATGGAGCGTCAGACAGGGATGCGGAAGACCCAGGTTCGAGACCCTGAGGTTGCCAGCTTGAGCAAAAGCTCACCAGCTTGAGCCCAAGGTCACTGGCTCGAGCAAGGGGTTACTTGGTCTGCTGAAGGCCCGTGGTCAAGGCACATATGAGAAGGTAATCAATGAACAATTAAGGTGTTGCAATGCGCAATGAAAAACTAATGATTGATGCTTCTCATCTCTCCGTTCCTGTCTGTCTATCCCTCTCTCTGACTCTCTCTCTAGCTCTGTAGTAAAAAAAAAAAAAAAAAAAAAAAAAATGGGTGCTCAAGCTTTGACTCTCATGTGATAATGTAAAGAAGACCTATAACCCTATAAAAACATTGGTGATCAAAGTCCATTTCTTAACACACTTATTGAGGGGCTCTGGTCTTGGAGGATAATTTTGTGAGAAGGGAAGTGTCTCCACACGATGGAGGTGACCCCATTTCACTGTGTTCCTAATGTCCCCACGTCAGTGTTTTTCTGAGGACACTGCAAATCATCGGTGACATTCAGTCCCATGACATGGCACAGGACGCTGTTCGATACCCAGCCTGACCTTAACTTAAAGCAAAGGTTATTTCTGGAGAAAATGGGCTGGCAAATTGTATCTTCTTAGACACTAGGGTTTACGCATTCATGAATTCACCCAACTTTAAACACACACGTCAGAAAACTCAAAGCGTTAACTCAGAAACGAGACAGCAAAACGTTGTCACTTATTTCCCAAATGTACAAAATGCAACCCAAAGGTGACATAAAATTGCATTAAAACAATCTATCTGTAGGGTCAATAATTATCCCAATTTATTATGGCATGTGTGAGACTCCTGACTACACTTATTATCCTCTGAATTTGAGGGCAAATGAATAAACAGTGTCCTTTTTATATCTGCTCCTTGCTTGAGGTGCGTGGGGACAAAAAGAAGCCAGTGGTGATTAACAAAGCGGACCACAGGCACGCTGTGTCTACACCCTTCATTAGCAAGAGACAAGCTGGAGGACCTTCATGTTAGAGTGTTATTTATGAGAACACAACGGATCTTCAGCAGCGTGGTGGGGCGTGCGTGCGGGATTTGTGCCGGGGATGCCATCGAGAGGTCAGAGGAAGAAGACAGAAAAACACAGGTTTATCACTCATGGATATTGCTCCCCAATACAACAGGACCTGATATCATGGCCTCTGGGTGGAAGAAAACAAAGCCATTCACTGCATTAGCGTCCCCAGCCAGAAGCCATGGAGGCTGGGGGGCCGGGGGTGTTGTCTGTCTGCAGAGGCAGATAGTGGTGGGCACCCCCCCACACACACACCTGTCCATGTCTCACTCCCACCAAGGAAGGGGCTGGTTTTATTTCCACATCTGTACTGTCTGTATTTTTCAAAATACTATCTGATCGCTCCGAGACATTGGGGTTTATCGAGTCTGCAGCCCAGGCTGCAACACACGGTCAATAAAACAGGACCAGGAAGCATGTCACTCACAATGTGTGAAACGGCATGACATTCATCAATGGTCCTAACTTGTCTTCAAGTTCACTTTCCAGAGGGGTGGAGAATGAGGCAACAGTTTATAGAAGGCTGGGTGCTCGGCGCGGACAGAGCCTAAGCACCTCTGAGGAGACACCCTTCCCCTCCAGCTCACTCTATGAAACCCTGGAAGTTGATGTCAACAGCTTTTAATAGCCATGAACATTTGTTCACTTTGTTTAGACCATCTGGATGTTCCATTGTGTTTGGTGCAACACCGCCGGCCATCGGGTGACAGTTGATATATGTTAAATCCCAGCAAAGTGCCCGAACCCACTCTGGGGACCTCATGGAGAAGTTTCCAGCGTGTCCTGGAATATTCTTTCAGATCGCAGCCGAGCTGCCTGCATCCTCCATGGCTGCATGCCAGCGTCCTCGGGCTTTCTTTTATCAAAGGCAGGTTGTGCCGTTACTGTTTGAAAGATTAGGAGAACGGTGCCAAAGTTCTTCAAGGCAGCTTAGAGTGTGTGGCCGGCTGGCAGGAGCTATCTTCCTACGAAGTGGGATAGAAAGAGAGCCAGGGACCCGAGGGAACACAGGCTTTGCCAATAAACAAGCCACTCACACGCTGCCCAGGAACTAATGCCGTGCCAGTCAACAGAAAGCGCGGGCACGCTGGGAAGGAAACATCATACCCCTGGAATCATCATCACCTCCACCTGCACAGAGCCCTGCCTAGTGTGCAATGCCTACATGCACCTTTTAAGGCAGCCCCTCATACCCGCCCCCCTCCCTCAGTGGTGCACAAAGCAGGATGCTTCAAGGGTAACAAATGCCACTAAGAAAACAGAGAGAGCTTCACAAGTCCACACGACCATGTGTGCAACTCACACAAGCACCGTGGCTGCCCTTCCGAATGGAGGAAGGGCTGAGAAATCTGCCCTGGTGTATTCAGCAGCCAATCAGACTTCCCTGGGACCCATGGGAGGCTATATGTGCACAACAGCTGTTTCTGTTGCCCGTGGAAGGGGTGGGGGGGTGGGGGGTATGTGACAGTGATGAATTTTGGAGGGTGTGAGATGACAATATTGCTCCATTATTTTTGCCTGCATTTTTTTTCTTTACAATGTCAGTGTAAAAGTGGGTTAAGAAATGGAATTTAAGAATGTACATATCATGACCTGATCTCAGATTGTTCACGTCAGAAACCTAACAATACCCCCTTGTGTTTGGAGTCCAGCCACATCTCAAAGAACAGCAGAAAAAACAGGGACAGAGATTTGATGCCTAAATGACATCTGCAATTTTGATAACCCTGGGCATGTAACACAGATAACGTGTGATTGATTAGCAAGTATCACAATCCTTGCACTTTCCTTCTTTATCTTGGGTGCTGTGAGGCAGGTCAGGGGAAGCCTGCAGGGAAGAAGACGAGATGAGGGCAAGACACCGTCCGGGAAGTGGAACCTTCAACACCAGCAGGGATGTGATTCCACAACACCGTGCAAGCAGAGATGCCCAGGATGGCCTAAAGCATTTCAACAAGTGTTGGTTGAGATATTATTGTTCCCTTTCCTTGAACATGAGCGAACATTTGCAACTGCCTCAACCACAGTGCAAGTGATGCTCTGTGATTTCTGTGGCTCAAATTTTAAAATGCCATGTCCTTCTTTCTGCCCTTGCTGGAAGGTAACCCAAGCATCCTATGGGGGAGAGTGGGGGGGGACACATGAAGCACCCCTACCCACGGCCCCCCTCCAAGCCGACAGCCAGCACTAACCTGCGAGCCATCTGAGTCAGTCAGCTTCTCGAAAGCGGATCCTGCAGCCTCCCAGCAGGTGAACTCCAACCACACTGAAGATTTCATGGACCAAAATATACGATTGCTTTGTCCTAAACCACTAACTTTGCAGACGGCTGGTTACACAGACATACACTTGCTCAGATTCAAATACTCCAACCCTGCAAAGCTGTTTGAGGTTTCTTGTCTATAATATTTTGCTCAGGAAACAGTACAGTCACTGTTTGTGCAACGGGTTAGAAGCAGTGGGTTTAGTCTTAGTACCAGCTCATTCTATTAGCACTCTTAGGAGCATCCTACTCCCCTTTTCTGACAAAGCACAGGGCAAGGTGAGGGTTTACTGATGCATCCCGGGAGCTGCCCATAACAGAGGCTGTGGAACCACTTCACCATTTCAAATCACCAGAACACATAATTATTATTAAGTCAGTTGAGCAAACTGAGCCGGAGCTTTATTTTTTTTTAATTAAATTATACAACCTTTTCCTGAGATAGGAAATTTGGCTGTGAATTAAAAAAGAGATGCTAAGTGGAAAAAGAACAACTTGATAAACCATGAGAACTTCTACTCAGAGAAGATGAAATAAAAAAAATTAAAATAAAAAAACCTAACTTATCATTTCAAAGTCTAACATTTAGCTCCAGTTTAGACTCTCCACGATCAGAACGTTGTAAATAATGCATTGATAAGTTCATTAATCCTTTTTAAAATTCCAAGCTAATAAAAAAAATGGTGCATTTTTAAACAGCTGCTCTGGTAGCGGGAGGAATTGGATGAGATGACCTTATAAAGTTGTTTTTCGGGGCTTCTGCCTCAGGGAGAGGCAAGTGGCCTTGTGGGTGTACACACCGGTTCACAGAGGGCCTGAAACCCAATTTCAGTTACTTCTATTGTGTGTGCTATACAAAAACCGAAAATGTCCAACTCAACGTCTCTGCTAAGGAATCCATCCTTAAACCACATTTCAGAACGAACAGCATGAACGTAGAGGTCACTTGTTTCTGCAGAATACGAACATGACCTGCCTCTGTTGCATAATCATTGTTTTTAATGATTAAAATATATTTTAAAAATCTCATCACAGCTACAAGAAAATGTGTGATGGTAAGTGAACAGAAAGTCGTCTTGAAGACGGCATGCTCCCCAAGTCACCGGGTCTCATGCAGGCTCAAAAGGAGTAGAATATTTCTTGAACTCTGTCTTTCAGACCTCTGAGTGAAGGATTTTTTTTTTAAGCGTTTAATGGATCCTATTAATATTCATCACTTCATCTGCATAAGCACACCAAGAGCTTGACTCAATTCCTCGATTTTCCATGTAAATATGTTACTTTTTTTTTTTTTTAATATTTGCCACTTTGGAAACAAACACGGTAATGACTTGGATCCTGAAACAAAAAAGAAATTAAAGGAAAACATAAAGGGTCCACTTGGCTCCAGGGCCGGCCGTGGTTGGAGGCTTACGCCCGGACAGGGAACACGGCTGCCTGGCTTTCTCAGAAGTGAAGGCGCTAATTCTGCTGATGAAGATGTTGTTCCCCCCTGTGCCCCGTTTATTATGCACAGGCTGCGGAGGGTGAGTGCTGGCCCACGGGCTGGGCCATCTAATGATCTCCCCCACCTGCTCATCTGGTACAATTTTAATTAACACTCCAAGGAGGTTTGTCAAGAGTAATCAAAAATATTGTCGCTTATAAAGCCGGGGCGAGAAATCAATAATTTCCATCAGAAAAGGTACGGTCTGGCATAACTGAACCATTTAATTGCTTCATTCCAATAAACAAAAACTGCACATTTTAATGATTCGGTCCGGGGGATCAATGCCTCAGCCTCAAGTGCACCACCCAGCAACACGTGGTGGGACAGTCGGAGCAGTGCCTGGGCCCAGAGCAGCATCCCGGTCTTTCTTATTTCACCCCCAAGAGGCGGGAGGTTGCCACGCTGACAGCGCGCCCACCAGTGATTTATAGCAAGTGAGTGACCTCTAGGGCCGTAAGCTGAGAACGGGTGACTGGATCTCAGTGGGGAGCTCCTGGCACTTGACAAAGTGCCCCAAGCAGAATGAATTCACTTCCCTTTTCCTCAGTCACCAACAGGCTCACCCTGACCACCCCCCCCCCACTTCCCTCCTCTAACAAGATCTCCTGTCGCCACCTGAAAAATTTACTGCCACTGTGGCTCCATCTCCAGGAGTGCCTGTGAGCCCTCCTGCCACCTTCAGTGAACTGAGTCCGCAGGAGATGTAACTTAAACACCAGTCCGGTTTGAAAAACGAAAGGCGTGTGGTTTCCTCCAGGGCAGGCTGCGTTCAAAGGCATCTCTTTCCAGAATGTGTTTCCTTGAACTGTACATTTAATTCAAAGCAACATAGGGAGCCCCGAAAATGTTTGTATTCCCAGGGCGGGGGCAAGACCATGAAGCTCTCGTCAAAATGACAGAAACCTACAAACTATCTGTGTGTCACTCGCTAGTGGTCGTTCAAAGACCAGAGTGGCATGCATTTAGGTCATTTCGAATATGACTTGGAAACAGAAATTCTTACCTGTTGAAAAATACCGCCTGTGATATGCATACACAGACCACCCTCATGGTGCAGTAAATATACACATTTGCAAAAGGAAACAAAGACATCACCTTAAGCACACCCACCCTTCTCGGATGGGCCTGGGCGTCTGTCTCTGTAGCAGTATTTTAGAACACGCTGTCAACACATACAGGATTTCCAGCAAAGACCGCACAGCAGCTCCAATATGAAGTATCAGCATCTGACAACATCCACTAGTAACACTAGATCCAGAAATCAGAAACCCGCCCTGATGTCATGCGCACACGCTTTTAATAATAACCAGCTTAAAATAAGGAAGCAGTCGGGTCGGAACCCACGCTGGCAAATCCCAGGGTCAACCACGAGGCCGCAGAAAGCGGGATGCTTCATTCCAGCTCACGAGAGACTTGTGCACAATTTCCACTCCCTCTATTTTTTCTTTCTTCTTTTTTTTTTTTTTTACTCCCTCTTTAATTTTCTATTCTTCTACCCTCCCTACTTCCTGCTTCACAGCTCCTGGCTATTGGCTTTTACAATCTGTCCCCCGAGAGCGAGGAGTTATTGCCCCTGTCGATGGGAAGAGAAAGGGATGTTATTCCCTTGTCACCTCTCAGCTCCAGCAGATTCTGAGCACTGATGTATCGCCTGGCTCAGAGAAAGGCTCCAAGACACCAGCCGTGGGTGCTCAGGCCTGTCAGTGGCACCGTCCTGCCCCACTGGTATTACTTAACTGGAATCAGAGTGACACTCAGTGTCCACCTGAGTCAATGCAAAAAACTCCAGGAGCAAACATGGCCCAGTCCCTGGGCGACCGTGCCATGGACACCACACGCATCCAGCCCCACAGCAGACAGAGAAATCTGCGCACCTCGGAGACTTTGGTGCTAAGGCAACAGCAGAAGTTAATGGCAAGAGCCTTCAGCATCTCGTGCCAAGTTTGTTTCTCAAGGCACCAAGGCGAAAAAAAGGACATTGTGGCAATGCATGGGAACGCTGAGGGAAGCTAATTTCAAACATCTGGGGATTTCGGGCCACGAGGTCACACCGTTCTCCAATCGCTTCCTTCTTCTTGGTGCTGTGGTTTTGGCATGGCATCAGCACTGGTCAGAGACAGGAGATCCCTGCTTCTTCATTCATAATTTTCAGACCCACATATCTCTCTCTCTCTCTCTCTCTCTCTCTCTATATATATATATATATATATATATATATATATATATATCCTCCCTTCTCTCTTATAGTCAAAATATAAACGACTGCTTCCATTCAGTATCTTAAAAATTATTTTTAAAATCTTACCCTCAAAACACACTATTTGACATGGCTGGAAAATAAACATCCATTCCTCGAATTCAGTCATGAGCTCCCCATCCTAGGATATGTCTAGTCGGGCTCCAGGCCATAGGACTTCCCTTCCAAAGGGACACATGGAAGCTTTCATGCCCTTTCGCCTTTGGTTTGCACCTCCCTCTGCCCTTCTTTCAACCTGTCCTTAACCTCCCGTAGGTGATCAATGTGGCTCGGTGAGAGTTATTGCGGGTAGACCCTGCCCCAATCTGCCCCACGAGGCCCTCGTCCAGACAAGCTCCGTGTCACAGTCACGTGTCTGGGACTCGGTGGACCCCAACATCCTTTAATCACTTCTGAGCCTGCACACTCGGCCTGTCTCTCATACACACCCACAGGTCCCACATCCTCATCCATCATCCTCAGATTTGTTCCGATGTTGGCCAGGTAACATTCCCATGGGGCGAGCGAGGAGTGGGGTCTAGGGTATTACCCCGTCAGGACACACACATACACACACACATCAAGACTTCTGCAAAAAAGATGTCTGGTTATCCCCACCGCGCTAAAATAAAAGCTACAAACAGCCACACGTTCATTTCACGCCAGCTGAAGCCAAGTTGTCAACAGAAGTGCAACCTAATTTCTGGTGTCCAGAGCTTCCCGGACCCTGGGATTTGTGGATACGGGATTGTGAACCCTTTAGGACGTAGGTACGGTACCAAAGACATGCAAACCTAAGAGGTAGGTAGAGAAAAGGGGGTGAGACCAAAACAGAAAAGGAAATGCGGACGTTTTCCTTTGGTGTGTCCACCGTGCATCACAGCAGAAGCTGCTGGACTCCAGCGGGTGCCCCGCTCTCCAGCAAGGCTGCGAGGGCTGGGCACCGGAAACTCCCCCCAGCAGAATGAGCCGGCTCTGAGATGCAGGCCACTGAACCAGCGTCTGGCGCCCCTCAGAAAATGCAGACCTCACAGTGTCTGCAGTTCAGGGTGCCCCCAGGGGCGGCGGCCAGTGTGGCCCTGAGAGAAAACAGTTTCTTTGCCAAACTGATCCATGTGTTAACCATGAGGGACCGCCTTCACACGGTGGAGACTTTTTCTGCTTGCTGAAACTCCCCCCAAGCGACTGGGATTAACACCCGTGTTGTTTCCCCAGGACTGCCCTGGGTGTACCATTGCTGGGAGCAGCATTTTAAGTCGAGCCAATAATCATTTCCCGTGGTGACCTCCATGACCTGCAAGGGGCCAGGTGAACTGAGGAGCAAAACGGGCAGAGGCACACGGATAAAGGGAATGTTTTTTGTTTTGTTTTGTTGCCTGAAATCCTCAGAGAAGGAATTTAAAAACTGTAACGTGAAGCACTTTCTGCAAAGAGCAACCATTCATCATAAGTGGCTCTTCCCTCAACCCTGAGGGCCGGGTCCCCACTCAGTCTCACTGACCCGTTCCCCTGATGGGAAGGACGGACGGGAAAGAGGCCAAATGAAGGATGGGGGATGTCAGGCCACCTCTCGCCTCCTCCTAAGGGTTATAATTGCCTTTCCTTGAAATCTCCCTTTGGCTTGTACTTATGTTGCCTCTGCTTAGACCAGAAGGACAGTGACTTTTCCCATCCCTGACTGACATGCCCAGGGACAGTACTGGGGACTCACACAGAGAGGAGACTCTGCCCCCAGCCCTCCCCCACCATCCCCCTTCCCTCCAATGCTGCATGGCCCAGTGAGAGACATTTCACAAGCCCACAGCAGCTGTGCCATGTTCTTGCTCATGGCCAGACCCTCATAGAAAGCTGTTCTAACTCCGGGCTCAGTACTGCCTGCTCGGAGGAGTCCGTCTGCCTATCACATATGCCAACATAAGGCCAGCGAGTATAAAAATGTCCCGGCTCCCTCTTCCATTTAAACAGGGAAAGGACTCTGACAGCCAGAATTTTGAGATTCCTCTGGGGGCCTGATCCATCTCAGGCCTGTGCACAACAACCACCCTGCATACCAAGTCTGTCCCCAGCAGCAACAAAGAGGGGCATTTAATTCCTCCCACAAAATGCGACATGAATGGCTTAGTTTATTCCACTGTTGTCTCCTGTTCATGTCATAGAGTCAGCCCCCCAAAATTCCTCATGGTGCGAAGACAACAACATCTGATTCAACCTGGACGGCCGGGAGGGGTCCCAGAGTGTCAGACGAACCCCAGCCACCATGACCAAGAGGTGTGGGAATAAATAAGGCACCTCATCCGTGCCAGGTCCCTGAGGGCTAGAGCAGCGTCCCCCACAAATCAGCTTGTGGGGTGGCCCCCCACGGACGGGCTTCCTCACAGAGTTGGTTCCATTCTCACGGGTCTGTGCTGAAGAATGCTCAGTTTCTTTAACGATATTGTCAACATAAATATTCAACGCAGACGTCTATGCCACCTGTAGGGCTGCCAGCTATGATGACCAGCTCTGAGTGTCATGGGAAATGCGCCAGCCCCTGTGGGGCATGTCCCTCCCTCCCTCCTAGCATTACAGGGCTGACGTGCCCCAACCCACCTAACCCTAACCCTGGGTCCCCACCACGCGAGCGCTCTGGGGTCCCATGAAGTCAAGGCACAGTGTGAAACATAAGTCCTCAAGTTCAACGCTGCTGACTTTGGCTCCATCTCCCACCACCACCAGCATTATTTTTATGATTTTTCTTCTTCTGAGTGAACACCTGGATGTGGCCTTACATGGCTCAATGTCACAGTGGTATCCTCACAGGTGATAACAACAGAAATGAGAATACCGGGGACAGGGGACATGCAATAACTCCATGTGCCCTCGGGTGTCAAGACAATAGGTCAGTGATGACTTATCTGAAAAATGGATGGCCTGCAAGTCCGGCGGGGGCTGGGGTGGGGACAGTGCTCCATAAATGTAGCTTCTCTCTGCAGAGCTTGGGAAAGGGATGAATGTCAGCGCATCTGAGGTCGCATTTCCTGCTAAGAACCTGGGAAGCAGAGACGCCAGGCAGAGACTAAAAGCAAAGTGGTTACCAGCCAGGGGTTTCTGAGCATGGATGTGTACGCTGAACAGGTCGAGCGTGACTTTGGAAAGCAATTCTGCGTAATGAAGAAACACCTTCCTTTCCGCTCCTTGCTATGATTACTGCGCTTTCTACCCATTTATTTTGCTAAAACAACCACTCAGGCAAAACCCACTCTAAGAGATGGCACGGCCACCTCCCCCAAAATTCCACTTTTGAAAATTCAATGCACTATTCAGGGGTAACAAGAACAGGTGGACTTTGGCAGGATTCCACATTTGACACTGAAACCAATCATTTTATAAACAAGGGCTATATTTCACCATGAGATTTATAAAGAACCCTCCCCCTAATTTTTTTTTCATTGTTCCTGGAGTAGCCAAGAAAGCTATCTGTATGGATAGCATCTCCTCCAATATAGTTGAAGTAATGGATTCGTTAAGGTCAAGATTTGATTACTAATAGGTACTAAATGGCCAGCATGTACCTGTCCCTGTACCAGGATCTGACCCCTGCCTCCCAGCCCCATAAGACACTAACAGGTGTAACCAACACACAGGTGCTAATGGGATGTGACAGCCCCGTCAGACAGGAAGGCAAGAAGGACTTCATCTGTTGTAGACGGATCTCTGCTGAGGGGTTTTTTGGTCTCGGGCAAACAGCAGCCACACCTGAACTGAGCCTCTCAAGTCCAATGACATCACAGACTCTGAGTGATAGCCAACTCAGACCTCCAGAACACGGGGCCCACCTACCACCTGTGGTGCAAAGACAAGGCCATTACCCCGTCTGGCAGGCCGGCTGCAACTCCCCTGGAGAGAAAGATTTCTGCTACATGTGGCCTTTCACAGGAGTTTATTTCCAAAAGAGAAACATGAGGGCATCTCTGAAGAAACAGGCGGGGGGAGGGGGCTCCAAAAAGCCCTCACCGCCCTCCAGCTGAATGAGCCAGCGAGTGAGCAGGCAGGTGGGGGGGCAGGGGAGTTGCACAATCAATCCTGTGATTAGGCAGGGGAGGCCTCCCCGTCTGCATTGATTCCAAAATGCAAATCCGAACACAGCTAATCTTCACATCAACATAACAGGAGTCACATCGATCTCTCTCCCTCATGATCATACCAGAAATGAAAGAAAGCGGGCGGTGAGGAAGTCACACACTATTCGAAAAGGTAGACTGTGATCAGTCAAAACGTCTACAGCAACCACGAAAACACACACACACACACAGACTGAAGCATAGGTAAAAGTCAACAGGGGAGACTAAATGCCACACAGAAAACTATCCCATTTCCCCAGAAGAAGGGAAGAGAGGAAAGAGACAGGACGAAACAACGGTTGAGATCAAAGCCAAGTGAAGATGGCAGGCGTGAACCCGGCCCGAGTAAAAGCTACAGGGAACAAACGTGGCGGCGGAGAATGTGGAAGAACAGTCCATGTCCCAACGACACTGAAGCAACATTAACATCTTTTTTGTCTGCGAGGGATCTTTGTCAATAGATGGAATGTGGATCTGTCTCCGTGCCCCGTCAGTTACCTGGCAATTGGCCCCACACGGAAGGAAAACTGAGTAATTCAATGGATATGTCTCCACGATGGCCCTTCGGGAAAGGGGCGTGGTGGCTCATCCCCATGCGGAATTGCCTGCCATTCATGGAGATGCTTTTATTTGACTGATGGCTGCTGCCTTTTATCAGGGCGCTAGGTACCAACCGATGGGCTCTGGACGTCACAAAGACATACCTAATGTTTGCATACATTTGCTCCCCACACTAAGCACACTCATGAATCTGAGACACTGACTTTATGCCTCAAAAAAAAAAAAAAAAAAAAAAGATTAAACGAGTCACACACAGCCATACAAACATCTCCATCAACTGGATGTTACTAAGGATGTTGATGTCAGCACATCCACAGCCACCAATATTTAAAGATCAGAGTTTCTGGGTCTCATGAACACAGACATACAGCCACACCGTTCTAGCAATGCAGGCTGAATTCCCATGACGGAGAGTCCCCAGCCCCGTACAAGGAGGAGTCTGAGAATTTCTGCTTCAATAAGAAGAGAGTTTACTTACAAAGACAATGAGTTAGGATGGACACACCGCTTCCCCCAGCCAGCTTCCTTCCCCACCGCTGCGGACACAAGTCACTACATTGGTGTCATGGAGGGACAGGGACAGGAGATGTCAAAAATCGTGCCGTTTGACGTCCTCGAACAACTAATGCTTTCACAGAGGGGGCCTTTGGTAACCAAGGTTTGAGCCACCAACTAAATTAACCCTCCAGTGTAAGAGTTCCTTTACTAATCAACTAGAGATAGCGAAGTGGATTGTTTTCAAGGTTGGGACACTTAATGACACATGTGCCGTACCAAGCCCTTGGCTGGTAGCATAACTTTGCAAAGGAACAGGATTTTAGAGTTATAATTTCAGCATCAGGGCACCCTTCCCTTGTCACTACAGCCCCCTTGGCTAGAACTCTGCCCCAAATACCAGCCTCCTCTTACCAGCATTCCTACAATAATCTCATAATAACAGATGGCGTCCAGACCGGCTTCGGACACCAAATTCTTCACACTGGCCCATAGTGACAGGGTAGATCAGGACACTCAGCACTGCACTCAAAGTCTTCCCATGGCCTCTAAGTCCCAGGGATGTGACAGTCCCCTGACCACACTTCATCTCCCACCCGCCCCAGTCCTGCCACACAGCAAGCTATTGCCCAATTTGACCGTCAAAAAAAGAAGGACAAGGGAAAGATTTCAAGTGTCTAAACGTTTCTGTTGTATGCCCAACAGGCAGACTCCATGGCCCCTGCCCAGGCAAACGTTAATAAGAGCAAAAGCCGTGATCAGGCTGTTTGCCTGTCCCCGCAGTTGGAGGCTAAAACAAATTATTGTTATTGCCAGGTGATAAGCCCTTAAAAAGTCCCTCAATGGAAATACGGACGGCTCATTAACGATAATGAGAGCCACCGTAGAGGATGCGTTTCAGTGGAGTGCTGGCCACTGTGGTAATAAGGTCCTTCATCAGCCAGAGAGTCCACACCACAGTGGTCGGCACCAGGCAGGGAGGTTCCTATCTCGGGACCAACCGCTCTGTGGTCATGCGTGACTTTTCCTGGTTCCCAGACCAGACTCTGCAAGACCCAGCTTGTTTGCACTGACTTGTCCCTGGAGACAGCGATGTTCAACCTCTTTCATCTCGTGGCACACATTAAACTAGTGACTCAAGTTCTGTGGCATGCCAAATTATTTAGATATATATTGCTGACTTGACAAAGATAACAGTATAACTTTGCATCATTTACACCAGATGGTCTTGTCACTTTTTTTTCCTTTGACCATCTAAGGGAAAAGAGGTCAGTGCCCCTGACTCAATAGTCAGATAGTGAACATTTTAAAAATTCTTGCAGCACACTGCTTGAATGTCACTGTCTGGAGGGGGTATAGCCCACTCAGACACTGCTGACAAAGAGGGGAAGTCACCTGTGCCATCAGCAGTGAGACATATCAGCCACCGTGGTCACAAGCAAGTGTTTGCTCCCAGCTTACATTGATTCCTACAGACTGTCCACTGAAATGAACTGACTTACCCACGGGGGCAGGGTCCGGGTCTCGGGTCAGCGCAGCCAGCTGTAAAAGTGTACTTGCCTGGGAAAAGAAGGAAGAAAGAACAAAGTCAGAGTCGTCCCAGGAAAAAATAATAATAAATGTCTCAGAGCCGGAAAAGTTACATGGCATTCTCTCAGACCATCAGCACATATTAATTATCCAAGTTCAAAGCCACTCTTTAAGGGAATTCATGAATAGCTAATATTCTCCTCAGAGTGATTGCCCCGAAGGTTGGCAAGAGCCTGTCACCGATGGCTAAAGGGTCCCTTCCCACAAGGTCCTGCCAGGTAGCTCGACTGAGTCCCTGGAGTGTGGGTCTGGGAAGTCCCATATGTGGAACAAGAAAGACACTCAGAAGGTCTTACTCACACCCTTCCTGATTTTTTTGTTACTGTATCTCTGGGGATTGGCTGACCACAGTCACCCTTGGATTTGATCATGGTCAACCTTGAGTTACGCTTTATTGTTAGTTAGTCCAGGGCATACTTTGCTAGACGTAGCTTTTATTTATTTTTTTTTTAATTTTTTTTATTTATTCATTTTAGAGAGGAGAGGGAGAGACAGAGAGAAAGAAGGGGGGGAGGAGCTGGAAGCATCAACTCCCATATGTGCCTTGACCGGGCAAGCCCAGGGTTTCGAACCGGCGACCTCAGCATTTCCAGGTCAACGCTTTATCCACTGAGCCACCACAGGTCAGGCCACTTTTTTTTTTTTTTTTTTCAGAGACAGAGAGAGTCAGAGAGAGGGACAGATAGGGACAGACAGGAATGGAGAGAGATGAGAAGCATCAATCATCAGTTTTTTGTTGCAACACCTTAGTTGTTCATTGATTGCTTTCTCATATGTGCCTTAACCATGGGCCTTCAGCTGACTGAGTAACCTCTTGCTCAAGCCAGCGACCTTGGGTCCAAGCTGGTGAGCTATGCTCCAACCATATGAGCCCACACTCAAGCTGGCGACCTCAGGGTCTCAAACCTGGGTCCTCCGCATCCCAGTCCGATGCTCTATGCACTGTGCCACCGCCTGATCAGGCTAGACATAGCTTTTATACTGGCTCTTCCCATAAGCTACCCACTAGGGGTCCGCTCTTACTTGACTTTGTAACCATGGGTGCAGAGTGGAGTTCATCAGACTCCTCGATTTCGGGATGCCTGATTACTTTTCACTGCTCAATACACATGCCCTGGCAAATATTTTAAATTCCCTTTTTTATTTCCCTCCTCAATCCTGTCCTCCCATCCCCACCCCACCCCAACCCATGGGCACAAGCCCCACGTACTCACTGTCTATGTAGTGTGTTTGAACATCAGGACAGTCCTGTCTCGTGTTCATATTTTTCTTGCTGCTCTTAACCCTCTTGCCTATGATTATTTCTGCTGTTTATGTTTCAATCTTGTGCTTGCTTGTTTGCATTTTAAGTGACACCCAAGTAGAATTTTTGTGTCCTCATTGATTTGGAAATGATATATTACAGTATTTTTTTTCATCTTTGATTGTTTTTGGTGGTTTTTTTTTATTTCCCTGCACCCCCAGCAGGTAACCTGTCTCCCCACACATCTGCAGGGTCCCTGATCCCTTAAACAGTGACAATGTATTATAGATGGGGGTGGGGTAGGCTCAAAGATGTTCATTAACTTGCTCTAAGTCACAAGTCAGGAGTAGAACGGGACACTGGGTCCAGGTCTTCTTTACTCTGAAAGTCCTGGGTGACCTGTCTTTCCCCATGTTCAGCATCCCTGCACCTGAGGACTCTGAAAAAGGGCTTCCAAGACGCCTCCACAGCCAGAAGGTGGCTGGACTTTTTATGGAGGGCCACTAGGGGGCGACAGAGAAAGGAGGAGGTACGGCACCTGGATGGGAGGTGGGGAGATGGAGGCCCCCTGGCCCGCCCTTGGGCTCTAAACAAGGAGCTAGCTGCTCCCTTCTGCATGACGTTCCTTGTGGGTGCCCATGGGGACAAAGGTTTATTCCTCCACCCCAGGGTCTCAGTGACTGTTGCTTGATTAGAGGACCCAGAGGCTGGACTAGGTGTCAAGGAGAGAATGGTTTTGATGATGGAGCCACGAAACCTCCACCAGAGACATGATGAAACCCAGAGCAGCCCCGCCTCCTTGGACCGAGGACATGTGCGTCCCCACCCGGACACCACGCCACGTCCCAACTCTGTCTGGTGAAGACATCACCCCCTTTTCCATAGTCATGAAAGATAATGCATTCATTAGCATCTAGTACCTTTAATTTTTTTATAACAATGAGCTAAGCACACTCAAGCAACGGCCAAGATCAAGACTCAGGATTCAAGTACTTACATAGTTTTAAGTCGCCCAATGAAAACCTGAGACGTTGATTGTTCATGTTCATAATCAGAGACCTTGACGATGTACCTGTAAGGCCAGTGGCCAAGGCCAGGCAGGTCCACACTGGATTCGGGCAGACGGTAGAGAAACTGCAGAGCCAGAAAGCGCAAGGCCATTCCTGTTTAATAGAGTCTCCCAATGGCGACAAGCACACAGGCAGGGAAACTGCTTCTCAGGCAAACAAATAGCAAAACGGCCCCTCACAGTGGTGGGCAGGCCATCCGCCATCCGCCATCCGCCATCCGTCATCCCCCTGAGGGCAAGCTCCGTGGCCTTACACAGACCATACACATGCGGTGCTGCCACGTGCTCACGCACTAATCAGGCAAAGTGCTTGCAGCCAGTAAACCAACAAGCAAGCCTAACACAGCTGCTTTCCCCACAATCTTGAATCTCAGTTCCTTCCAATCCCAACATGAGTCATCCACCATCTGACTGGTCCCATTGCCCTATTGCCCAAGTGACAATTTTTACAATGCAATGATGACAGCGAGTCATTGTCACCAGGACTGAGTCCCCCATGTCAAACACAGTATCTGGTACCTGTAGGGCACTCCGTGTTTGGGTGACTAAAAAAGAAGTCTCGGATGAGGGTTAATGCCGTTCTCCCTGACACCACTCAGCAGCAATTGGTTTTTGCTGGACAATGTTAACAGGCGTTCTTAGTTAGAACTTCCCCAAGTGTGGTGCTGGGCACCCAGCAAGTATTGAATAACCGTCAGGTGGGCTGATGACCACAGAGACATGAGAATGTAATAAGCAAAACATCCTGTGTATTTCCACGAACTCGCTCCTTTAAATACAGAGGTTGAGCTCTCTGTAGTTTTCATCTAGACAGGTGTCTAAGAGGGACCCCTCCTCACCATCGTGGCCACCGATTCTAAAATCCCAGGACAGGAAAGCAATCCTAGGGCCAGCTCAAAAGGCCAATGATCGGGAAGTGACATCGAAGACAAATGCTATATGTCAGTGAGGTGTCTTTTCTCCTCAGGCCTGAGGATTTAAAAAAATTAAAAAATTAGCTGCAAATGTAACGAAAGAAAAATAGATTTGGTGTCTCTTTTAAATTCTAAACAGTAGAGAACATAAAATAATTGACACCAGTGAATGGGGTTTTCTCACAGGCCAACTCCAACAATGTCCTATGGTTTGTCCCACAACAGGTGTCCTCCAGGTAAACATTCCCCGGGCACAGGGTGTCACCATTTCATATCAGAGAGTCCCCAGCTGACCCTCGCGTTCCTCACTGATTCCTCGGAATGTGCGATGGGTTTTCCCACGACGTGGAGCTCTAAGGCTCGGCCTTGGGAAATCACGCCAACTGGACTGCGCTATGTTGTGAGACGCCGTGCATTAAGGGGCTTTATGGGCTGTGATGTGCGGAACACAGCAGATTAACTGGGCTTTAGAACCTGGACACATCTTCCAATGCAGTTTCCGTGAGAAAACGGGTTCCAGGGAAACCCAGAAGCAAGGACAGGGGCACACCTCCCTTCACTTCCCCTACCCCCCACCCGCCCTGGTTAGGAGGGAGACCCAGACCCCACCTGGCAGTGAAGTCCAGGTGGTGGAGGGGTTAGAACCACCTGGTAGAAGAGAGGGCAGAACGCACGGGGCAGCAGTGACCATCATGCGCCCCTTTCCTGAGCTGGTGCCATTTTCCTTATCCCTTTCGGTGGTTCAACCCTGTTCCTCTATAAACTGCATGGTTTTCTTTAACATGTGTGGGAATCCACAGAATGCAGAAGGCTATGGTGAGATGAGGGGAGAGAATTTTCTTTCTCTCTATTGGTTGTCCTTTTCTCCAAACACTCTCTTGAGGAATGATTCACCACCCAAAATGACATTGCAAATAACAGGCGGGCCACACAACTGGTCCCCGCCCGTGGGGCTCACAGGGGTCTCACAGGGGGCTCTGCGAACGCATGCACAGGGTATCCCTGGCCGCTGGGTGACATCTCCGGCTGGTTGCTGGAACCCCACTGTCCCCTGTGGGCGGCCCAGGGCAGCAGCAGCACTACTGCCTGCGTCTTCCAGGCCAAGGGAACCACGCAAAACACCGCAGGGTAAATAAGTTCACAGTAGATGAACCGCCCCGCCCCAGGGGCCCTAGGCCCCAGGCCCCAGCTCCATCCAACCCCCCACCCCCCAAGAGAGACCCTGCAGTCTCAGCACCTGCAAGCCAGCCGTGGGGCAGGCCGGCTCCCCTGGGGGTGAGCTCTTGCCAATGCAGGCACAGCTTGAGCACGTGCTTATCCAGCCCCCTAGTCGTGAAAAATCAAGTCCATACCCAAAAGTCCACTAGCTACATAGTCTGGCCCGCATTGCCTGTTTTACCTGGACTTTAATTCACACAATCAGAGAATTGCCATCCCAAGAGCAGGACTCTTGGAAAGGTCACGCTGTCTCCTCTAGAAACCCGTCCCCAACAAACCCAGCCCCCAGGCTGCAGACCCTCTTGCAGGGTCAGCAGTTTGAGTCCAAGGTCACTCTGCCCATCGTCCAGGGAGGGGGAAATGACACCTTCAGTTTCGTGTGCACTGGTGCCCACATCCTCATATTTTCCACACACTTCGTGCTTGTGCCTTTTTATCGATGATTTTATTATGGACGCAAATTAATAAGCCCCAAACCAGAGACTGGCTGGAGTCAGTCCCCCAGACTTATCCAGCTGGGTCAAGTGACTCTTTCGTCCCAACACCCAGCCGAGCACAGGCTGCAGCTGGAAGGTGGATCCAGCCATGCCCCCAACATCTGAGAGGATGAGGCACACCAATTAACATGTCCCGGGTTTCTCTCACACACTCTCATTCTTCTGTGAAAGTGTTCTTTTCAACCTTGCTTCCAGAAGTACCATTTCTCACTGTGTAAGTGCCTCACGGGAACTGGCCACTTGACAATAACCTAATGTGTTCATTCAAGAATATAAGCTCGGCCCTGGCCTGTTGGCTCAGCAGTAGAGCGTCAGCCTGGCGTGTGGAAGTCCTGGGTTTGATTCCCAGCCAGGGCACACAGGAGAGGAGCCCACCTGCTGCTTCTCCACCCCTCCCCCTCACTTTCCTCTCTGTCTCTCTCTTCTCCTCCCGCAGCCAAGGCTCCATTGGAGCAGAGTTGGCCAGGTGCTGTGGATGGCTCCATGGCCTCTGTCTCAGGAGGTTCTAGAATGGCTCTAGTTGCAACTGAGCAACACCCCAGTTGGGCAGGGCATCGCCGCCTGGTAGGCATGCCGGTGGATCCCAGTCAGCCACATGCGGGAGTCTGTCTGCCTTCCTGCTTCTAAATTCCAAGGGGGAAAAAAAATAAAAAAAAAAGAAGATAAGTTCTTTTTGTGATAGCTCCAGTTCTTAAATTATACAGAAAAGGCCCGGACTTGCCAGGCCTATTTTGGAAAAGAAACCCCTTTTCCCAGACATGAATCTTAACGAGATCTTTATTTAAATTGTGCTTAAGACAATTTATTTCGAATGCTTCTGTAGACTTGCAGCGATGTGTGATCCCAAACGCACTATTTAAAGCCTGTGGTGAAATGCATTTTTTTCTGAGATGTTCGTTCACTACCTTAGACCTACCTGCCTGTTGCCGTTTTGGCCTGAGTGTTTTGTTGTTGTTGTTGTTGTTGTTGTTGTTGTTGGTTTGGTTTGGGAAGGGGTTTGCAAATGAAGATTTATGGTTAAGAGGTATCATTAAAAGGGTTTCAACCTTCAAAATAAACCCCTTCAAAACCTTTGCCCTGATAGGTTCACTTTTTCTGTGATCAAGTCTTTTCAAACAAGAATAAATCCATAAATGTGTGCTTCCCAAGGCAAGGTGCTTAGCACACCTGTCGTGTGAGACCCTCCCTGGGGAACAGAGGTGGCCAGTGCATCTGGGACACCCTGCATGGTCTCGGCTTCTGACGTTTGCAAGTTGCATGAAGGCTGGGGGTTGAGAAACCTGTGACCCTGGTGGCACCCAGCGCCGAGCAGATTTGCACGTGGAACCTTTTTCCAAATGAGACATATACACAGGCAGCGAGACATTCATTTTCTGGGATTTCTCGTTGGGAATCCATGACTTAAACATCCAGTGTATGTAATGATTACAGGTCAAATAAGACTCAGATAAGTCAAGAAGCAGTGGGAGCAACTTTTTTTAGAGAGAATGAAAAGGAAGCTGACCCTAACTGCTGGTGGTGAATTTCATAAAGCCATGGTGTTGAAAAAAAAATGCTTTTAAGTCTCTAGATGACTACACACCATGTCAGTACCACGGAAACTACACTGAATGAGAAAGTTCCAGAAATAGCCCTTTTCTCCCAGGGGAACTATAACTCAACGTGTGGTAGAGTCCACTTGGTTGAGTCAGCCTCTCCACCACCCCATACACCTGGACCATTTAAAAATAGTCCCCAAACAGAGCCTCCCCACAGTGCTCTGGGAAGTGAGTTCAGCGCTCAGAACAAAGGACCACCCTTCCAAACCTGTTGTACCACCAGAGCCCCACGGTGGTTCCCCAAAAGAGAGCCTGACACCCCAGCAGGCTCTGTGCTACCCAACCTGCACGAATGTCAAGCCTTTTATGTACCTTCTTTCCCAGGTGGCTGAGCTAACAGAAAAATAAAATAAAATAAAAATCACACAGACGTCACCCTTGAGAACAAGACACCCAGACTGGCAGCCTGAAGGCCACTCACACTGTGGTCTGTCTGGACTGATCACAATTCAGCAAAAAGGAGCTCAGGTGTGTCGAGCACCTGGGCAAGGAGGAAGTAGGGAGCAGCCAAAGAGAAGACTCTGAGTTTAACCCTTCTCCCTCCGATGCCCCCAGAATCTGAGAAAGACGCATTAACAAATGGCCCTTGGACACCCTGGCCATCCATGGCTCCCCGCATGGTGCTTTCCTCTCCTCACAGTCACACAGTAAGGGCACAAAAGCAGCTTGAACATCACTAAGAAATTATCTATCAGATTTGTCTTCTATTCCTCACCACACTTAACAGATGGCTAGGCAAAAAAAACAACAACAACAACAACAAAAAAAAAGTAGCTGCTCCTCAGAACTAATCAATTGATTAATTGATCAACTAATGGCCTCTCCAAAGTTACTTATTATCAGAGAGAAGCTGGACTTAGACTGTGAACACTTTGTTCCTTATTGACCCTGGAGATTACAATCTATTTTGCGGGGGGGGGGGGGCTCCCAGTTTAAACTGGGCTGGAAAAAGGGAAAAAAATGAACCAAACGAGGCTGGCAAATATTTCTCAAGTTCTATCCCACCCACCAAACTTGCGATATGCCTGGTGACATTTGTCCTATGCCACCGGGTCCGGTCTGTCCGTCTGTCCTCTCCTTTCACACAGAGTAGCCTGAAACACTGCGTACTTGCTGTTGGTCACCTACAAACAACAAGCTCTACAGGAACTGCTCAGAGGCACAGAAACGACAGGCAAAATCTATTTCATCTACACCCGCCAAAAGGATAGCCTTCTCAGGTCCGACGCCTCGCGTGTTTACGATAGAAGCACAGGCTGCTTTTCATCACGAGGGATTACGAGCATCACATCTACAAACCAGCAAACCGATGAGTCCATCCTGAGCGATTTCATTGGAATTGGCCGTCGGGAGCGCCAGAATCTGCCCGGTAAGATGCTTATGAGTGGCGTTGGTAGATATGCTTATGGTAGAAAAAGGGCCCCAGCGTGCCTCTGGGGAAGAGCGTGTCAGCAAAGAGCCAGGCTTCTCACGCTTTCCCAGAAAATGAAAGTGATACTGTATTGTCACAATAAAACCTCTCGGAACCTACGGGTGGGGGAAGGCTTCCCCTTTTCTGTTCTTTTCAAACCCCCCCCCCCCCATGGAGTGGAAAAATCGACAGAAACCTTTGGGTTTTGGTTCAAGGAAACAGAAGCACGTTTCTGCTCATACTCAGCCTCGTCTTAACACAGTTTCTATGGGCTTTAAGCAAAGACACTATGTACTCAAATAAAGTGTGTTCCATTTTATATGAGGGAAGTGTTTTGGATTCGGCCAGTGACCGTGCTCTATGCTTTGGGGGTATAGTGCTCAACTCCCTAACAAAACAAACAACAAAAAAGTGCATTTAGCAAATGCTGTCTTGCAATTTGGGGAAATCTTCTGGACCAGAATTGCTCATTCCATTTTGCCATCCTCCTCCAGGGATCCTGTAGGACTGTTTGATGGGACACCTATCCACAAATCTATCCTTAAATCCTTACATTTTACCCAGGAAAAGTTCTCTGGGGTCAGGAAAATGGAGCAGCTGCAAGCAGGGGTCTAGGCTGCCACCTGTTGGCTATCCAGGGAATAACATCACAGCAGAGGCAAGGAGAACTCCAACCATGTGGTCTTCAGTCCCATGAGGGCCCCAAAAATGCTTCTCCCACATGGGGAGGGGAGCGCCCTGGCCCTTCAGAGAATATAATGAAAGCCCCAGACCCCTCCCTGAAAAAAAAAACAAAACGCAGGTACAGAAGCTCTGCTAGACAACCCCAGGCCACCTGAAGCCCAGCCACATAGCCTTCCTAACACCACATTCAGTAGAGCAACCTGTATATTTTGGGTGCAATGACAAAATTTCTGGCAAACGGAAGAAAAGCGGGCATTCTGGGCGAGAGATTAAAATGCAAGACTCCGAAGAAAAATTTGGGGATCAAATGATTTTTAGTTCAAAATTGGTAGTTATTGAAAGAAAGAAGAAAAAACAAACCAACAAATAAAACTCCCTAAACTCTTCCCTATGGCTGAGAAAGGTTGAATTTCCTTTTTAAGTTAATCTACATGGAGGGCCCTCTGAGAACTCTGGGTGATGTTTCCAATAGAAATATTACGATTTTTCACACACACACACACACACAACTGCTGTTGACGTCTGAGTTTAGATGGCCGGCCAGCCTGGCGCCTGTGGTCTGTGCGTTTATAGAAATGTCTCCTGTGTGTCTATGAACATTTTTGCAGCCCGGTTGCCTCCATGTCATTCTGAACATACCCCAGGGCTGTCCCAATCTGGAGGGCTTCCAACCTGGGCCTGGAGGCTGGTCCTGTCCTTCAAGTATCTGAGAAGCTGCTGGAACTAACTCAGCCTCGCCTCCTCCCAAATGGCATGATTGGCAGACACCTAAAGAGGTATCAATCAGTCCAGTCACTCCACACACAGGTCCTGGTACTTCTCCGTGTGTCTGCGTGTCAGCCCAGGAATGCCTGGAACTGTGCATTCTTCCTCCCTGAAATCCCCCTTGTGTCTGCTGTGGACATGGGGAGAAAGCTGTTGTCATTACATCTCTCGTGACAACCTGACCACTCAGTCCACCCATAGGTACAAGAGGGTCTCTCCCCTCCTGCCTTTTATCCTCACTGAGTTTGATTTTCTGTTGCTTTAATAACCCTCATAATGGGTAGGTAGTCCATCAATATGCAGTATTTTACCTTGAAAGATAAATCCTCATTGTCTAACGGGGGGAATGGCTCCCCAGCAGAGAGCAATCAGACAGACTTCTGACAGACAGACCGGGAACCCTGACAGCCACCATGAAGCCCCGCATGGCTTCACGAGCTTGCACGTTTTATTGATGTAATAAAACATGGCTTGCACAGTCATCTACAGGATGTAATTACCAATGCATATTATTGATATGATCAGCGTAATGCTTGAGTTTCCTTTTCCATTAATAGAAACGGCATTTTCCACATGGGATTATACAAAGAATTAATGATGGCTGATACAAGTCTGTCGACATTTTAGAAGCAATTAACACCCCGAGGAGAGTGGCCCTCTCTTTAGTCATGGATTCCGTTCTGAAAGATCATCTTAAATGTGCTTGTTCATAAATGTGAAATGTTGCTATACAAGGTATAAAAGGAACACGTGCATAGAAAATGCCGTCTTATTAGAGAACAGTGGATGTTGAACACGGTGTTAGCTCTTGTAAAACTGCATCCCAATATAATTTACATGTTGGCGATATTCTTTGCATCACTGAAAATGTTGATAGCAAGGACTCCAAACTTAACTTGCCCCGAACGAAACCACTATGGTTGTATTGCAGGGTCCCATCATGGGAAATGGTTCCACCATCATCCAGCCCCTAAACACCAATGTCCCCAGGGGAGCCCCACCTCCCTTGTCTGTCCAATCCATAGCCACGCCCTGTTGGTTTGCTCCCTGAACATCCTTGAATCTGTGCACATCTGCCCATATCCACTTCCACATCTGGTTTGAGCTATATTGTACCTGACCGGGGGCCCTGCAATGTTCCCATACTCTCATGTAAACCAAATCACCAGAGCACTGAAAATTTGGGGTCCTTGGTTTACGGAAGGTGAGAAGCTTCTGGACACTTCCATTGACAAGAACGGACCTTGTTGGGTTCACAGAATCTGAAGGGGAGATGAGGGTTGACATCTTTATTTCAGCATGAGAAGGGAAGAGGAGTCCGCCGGTTTGTGTCAGCAGGTGCCGTGTGTCAGCCACTGTGCGAGGCATGTTTGAGTAGGTTACTTCACTTAATTCACACACAAAAAACTCAATGCGAAGACTGTTCGTCTCTGTTGCCGAAGGTACTGCGGCTCTCGAGTACAAGAACGAATACCGGAACCCCAGGCTGACATTCCAGGGGGTGCTGACTCACACTAGGAATGCCTCTGTGACAACTCAGCCCCTTCGCCCACTTCAATAGGCAGCTCTTCACCAGGCATGACTTGAAAGCCCCTTGCCGACCAAATGCTGTCATCACCATGAATTTCCCAGCAACACTGGCCTCCTCTCTTCTCTCCTAGGAGGCCAAACCTGATCATCTCTCCTCTAACTTGGGTGACCTGACACAGTCCCTTTTCTTTCCCCTCCTCCTCCTCTTTTGGGTGACTTACACCGCCAAGGACACGTCTCCCTGGGTGTGACTGTCCCCAGCCCTCTGCAGCAAGTACACGCTAACCCTTCCCAGGAGGGTCAGAGCCACACTGGGATCATGACCTTTGGTGGAAAAACCGGTAGTGCAACACACACGCAAATCTGGTCTGGGTTGTTGATAACTGTATAGTTGTTCGCATCCGGACCTCTGGCACCGATGGCAGCAAGGTAATGACCATGGTAATGCACTGTCCTGCTTAAAGATGCGATTCATCAAAGTCCAGCTGAACACCAATTCATGCACAAAGGAGGAGCTGAAAGTACAGGACCCCCTGGGACCCGGCGCACCTCTCAACCACTCAGAAACGTAGCTTTAGTCCGCATTTATCTCTTAAGCCCCTTTGTAACGATTTGACCATATCTCAGGAGAGATGGTTTGTAACCTTACAAATACTTCTTTTTTTCCAGAACTTTGAGCCAAGGCAATCTTTACTTTTCTGGCTGACATTGAAGATTTCTGACTAGGAGACATTTCATGCCTAAAAAAAAACCAAAAAACCCATTCTTGCGGCGACCATTTTCAACCCTGTGCTATCATGTGACTCACAGTGATGCGGGTGGGGTGAGGAGGAGTTCCTTTAGGTTTTCTTTTAAAAAAAAAGTCAGTTAAAGGCTCTATGACACGAGGCTGACCCTAAACTTGGGCAGCCTCAGACCTGGATAAAGATGGTGCAAGCCTGTGTGTTAAGGGCAAGACTGGGGGAAGAGGGATGTTTGTCCTGAGCGGAAAGGGAGCCCCGCCTGCCCCACCCTCTACATTCTCTCTCTGTGTGTGAACCATGACCACAAGCGTTGCATTTTTTCACAAGCCTCCAGTCCCCTGTCAGAGGCACAGGATGTTTGCAGATTCCTGGAGGGGTGGTCTGACTGTCAACGTCACTTGTACTCATGCTTTTGCCCGATTAATACATAACCACAGCGGCGAAGTCCTTACACCATCTGCATGGAAGGGTGTGGGGCTCCATGCTCCCATTCCCCTGGATCGAGAAAACAGCCAGCAGCCAGGCTCGCCACACACCGACCAACCTGTTCTTCCTCGCCAGACTCAAACCATCCCAAAGGGTGGACAGGAAATATAGCCAGCGCTGCCACCATTTACATTCTGTACATACCTGAAAATTATGGAGCTTATTAATGGCTCGCTTCCTGGCCTCTCCGATACGCTTTTATTGCAGGAGGTTCCTGAACCCTACCAGTGTCAAACCATCTGACGCCACCCAAGTCACCTTGGTAGCACTTCCTACAAAGAGAGCATCGTATTTATGTCCCCCCACCACCACCACAGAGAGAAGGATTGTTTTAAAGTTGTACAGCCTAGATGTGATCAAGAAAGAAGGAACCTTGCACCATGATAAATATTTTCATTTAAAAAAAAAAGAACTTTAAAACTAAAAGTTCAAAGATATGGTTTCCTCTCCTATTTCTTGTCAAAACATGACTTAAGACCCAAAACTAATCTACTTTCAATCTTATTTCATATTTCAGCGCTGTCATGGTCCTCAGCAGAGAGTATTGGAATACGATCATTTTTTATTTTGTTGATGTTACCGACAGGTTTATTTCACAAAGCAATCTTACACTATGTCGACCCATCCTGGGGCGCAGGGGGTCAAGCCGTCCATCCTTACAAGGTGCAGAGCTTATTAAATGGCCCGTCTATGAAACCCGATGGACCACATAAAGAAACATCCCAGCAAAATACTTTTAACATCGCTCAATGAAGATATGGCTCAAAAGGGTAGTAAATAATTTAAACGGAGATGGAGGCCCGCAGGGAATTTGTTACACTTTGTTCACGAGCCTCTTCAAAATTATATTTCAAACAAAGTAGTTAGACAAGAGAGAGAGAAACACAAAGGTCGCCGTGGCGAACAGAACAGCCGAGGTCCCACGGCCCGCGCCCATGCGGGGAGAAGGGGCCCCCTTCCAGGAGATTCCGGACGCTCATAAATCAACCATCCAATGGCAATGTTCACTTGAAATAGTCTCAGCATAAACAGCAGGTGATCATGAACAGAGATCGCTGCTTTTTTAAAAAAAAAGAACCTTCCTGGCTGTCATTTGTAATTGCTGTTTTGGACTTTTTTTTTCTTTTTTAATTCCATGTGCAATAGTGTACACTAGTGAGAGAACTTCACTTCGAAGAGAAAAAGCACATCTGAAGAAGAGAGCCAAGATAACGTGGGAAATGTTTGTTGAACTATGACCTACGATTTGTTGTGAAAATCTGCTTGTGATTACAAAGCATGAGGCTGGGGAGGGGGGGGAAGAAATGAGAAAAAAAAAGCACTCTCTGGCCTAGTAGCTCAGTTGGTAGGAGTGTCATCCTGAAACGCCAAGTTGCACTGGTCAGTGCCTGGGCCCGGCACAGACAAGAGTCAATCAGTGGATGCCTGACCAGACGCTGGCACAGTGGATAGAACGTCAGACTGAGACATGGAGGACCCAGGTTTGAGAACCCGAGGTCACTAGCTTGAACGTGGGCTCATCTGGTTTGAGCAAGGCTCACCAGTTTGAGCCCAAGGTCGCTGGCTTGAGCAAGGGGTCACTTGCTCTGCTGTAGCCCCCGGTCAAGGTACATATGAGAATGCAATCAATGAATAACTAAGGAGCCGCAACGAGGAATTAATGTTCCTCATCTCTCTCCCTTCCTGTCTGTCTGTCCCTATCTGTCCCTATCTGTCCCTTTCTCTGACTCTCTCTGTCTCTCTCACACACACACAAAAAGACTCAACCAGTGGATGCATAAATAAGTGGGACAACAAATTGAGGTTTCTCTCTCTCTTTCTCTTATCCTCTCTCTCTAAAATCAATCAATAACTTTTTTTTTTAAGGGAAAAAAAAGCATTTGTTCACACAGAGTTGGGGGTATCTTTTCAGGTCTCCACTCACACTTATCGTCCTTTGAATACCAATGTTTCTTCCTGTATGTGATTAACCACGTTTACAAAAAATCTAAAAACAAGAAGAAAAGGTGAAATCTACGAACACAAACTCAATCTCTTATCCCTCCCTCCCCCCCACCCCTCCCCCTGCATGCAGGCTGTGGTTTTCAACCACGATGAATTAACCAATGGGATCAGTAACTTTTAGTATGCATGTCATAAACACTCTCTCTCCCCATCCTGAGATTCGGCCACACGCCTCTTCCCAGGCATAGGAAGGATCCGATCAGGGTTATTAGGTAGGATCATTAATAAGTGACAGATTAATAAGGCACAGATGTCCCCCCACGCCGGCGTTGTGGAAGTTTACAGCCCACACCCACCCCGCCCGCCTGGCAGCCTCGTACTTGGAGGCACTGCCCTTGCTGAGGCAACTCCATAAATCATCTCCCTAAATGTATTTGCACCCAATCATTTTTTAAAGTCACAATCTTTGCGGTGTCAACTTGTCAAGGGTCAAAGGGAAGAACAGGCGAGATTCTCAAATCAATCTGCTTGTAGCAACTGTCTCATTTCATTTCAAATTACCTGCTGTGCTTGAAGCCAGGCGATGGACAAACGGCCTCCCTCCATAAAGCGTGACAGCCCAGGTCGAACTTCTGTGATCATTCATAAGGGGCGCGTCAGGCCGGCTCCATCGTTAACTACTTTTAAACGGCAGCGCAGGGTTAAGCGATCTCTCCAGGCAGCCACCGATATAAATACTGTTTGGACAGTTTAATGTCAGGAGGCAACTCCTCAGGGATTAGGACTGTGGAACCCAACAGCGCGGTCGTTGCGAGAAGGATGAAGTTACTTTGCTGTTGTTGCTTGGAGCCCAGACTTTGCATGTGTTTTCAGTAAATGGGACCCCCCTCCCAGCCGACGCCAAAGGTCATCCCTCCACCTCATGTAGCCCCTAACCAGTGTTCCACAAAATATTCATTCACTATTCAGAGGCCCACCCTCCCAGGAGCAATTGTCAGAGAGTTTCTGCGTGTCCTTGGGAGGCTCCCTGGAAAATGGGGTCACACTCACTGCTGGTGTGGGCAGGTAGCTCATAGCCGCTGCAGGCCTTAGGCTCCCAGACTCACAATCAGTGGAGCATCCCAAACACCGGATGCTGCCCGTAACACCAGGCCCGCCAGGGACCATCGATGGAGAACAGAAGAGCCAGGATCTAAGCAATGAGCCTAAAAAGAACAATCCCATGTGGAGAGCTCAGCTCCACCCATGAGTACAGGTTTGCTCCATAATCATTTCAAAGTGGTGTCTTTTGAAGACTGAACGTATGTCGGCAAAGGCCAAAGTCAGGGACACCTGAAGGAGTACCCCCCAGAATTGTTAAAATGTCACAGGTCACATCACAGAGGACAGCAGCTGTGGTCCTGTGTAACGCATGGGTTCATGCTTCTGGTGAACTTAAAAATTGGTTCCATTGTAATTATCCTTCTTGATACAAAGGTAAGAGTGTGGAGAGGGGTGGAGCCCAGAGAACCTTAGTTTTCTAGGCTCGATTTCTAACTGTGAGCCAGGCTGGTGGGTAAACCCCGCCACCTCTCAGACCATGACAGGAAAACCACAGTCCCTAAAAAAATCAATGTGAATCACCCCCTCACCTCATATTCATCACGCTGTCACTTAGACACGTCAACTGCACAGTATCAGCTATTTGCTATCATGGTTCTCATGTCAACTAGACATGGAAGGGTAAGTCATCTTTAATGACTTCTTTGTCACAACTCAACCAAGCCAAAAAAAAAAAAAATGTCATAAATAGCAACATTAGGAAATGCAGGGAGCCAAAGGCAAGAAGATAAAATTAGCCAGAATCTCATCGCCCAGCAACAACAAAAATAGAATCTTATGGTATCTATTCTTTTAAAACTCTGTTTCTAAAAAAATGGGTACCTCTGGCTGTAGTCCAGTTCCTTTGTGTTCACCAATAAGCTCTTTTTATTTTAACGATACTCTCCAATACTGACGCCAATAAGATGTCCCTCCCGACCTGACGGAGCTCTGAGTTAGGTGGGGGTGTGCATGACAACCTTCAGGTGTCACAAGTGAGGCCCAGAGGTCCAAGCGGCCAAGTGGCTGAACACCCCCCGCCCCCCCCCCCCCAGTCCTGTGTTCTCTCCTCGGAACATCCCTGCCTCCAAACACAAACATGGCTGCTGGAGTCTGAGCTGCCCGTGTGAGAGCAGTTTTATACAATTGACCACAGTTGAGAAAGATCCGTGGGCCAAGTGTGCACGTGCTATCTGAATCATTAAAAGAAAAATAGAAATATAAAAATCAGGACACTCCATCCTTGGGTGTGCAAAACAACCTTCCCGGAAAGGGCAACTTGGGGACCAAATGTGCGGGAGCCCAGTGCCCACACTGATGAATCTGAGGCAGCCCCGGCCTTCTCAACGTTCTCAGACGGACGGACAGCAAATAAAGGCATAGGGACCCGAGGCAGCACACGGATAAGTGAGATACAATACGAGCCAAACACTGGGTGCCCGGCAGACAGAGCAAAGGGACTATCACAGGGAGGAAACAGCCTGCTGCAGCGGACCAGCCTCAAATTCAGTCAAGCCTCTGGGAGCGTAAATCCTGCTCCGTCTCTCACTGGCCAGCAAGCCCCTGACTATAACTCTATTATGAACGTGGGCACACATGCCCATCCGAGTCCCTGCTGGTTCCGCACGCAGGGTCTTAGAAATGTGCCCGGTGTCCCAGGGCTTCGCCACGAGCTGCCTGTTCAGGGCGGACAGTCTGTCTCTTGGACACGGCCGTTCCAAAGCCAGGGTCACCCCCTAAGTACTGTCCAGACCTGACACTTTTAAGGGGTCACTAGTAACAATCCCCCTGCCCCATCCTCCGTGAGCACTGGCTGGGCCTCATTCTCCCACGAGGTCAGCACTCCATCACCTGACACTCGAACCTCCCAGGGCCTCCACCACTCGACTGAGGTGGAGAGTCTGACCTTGATCTTTGGTGGCCGGAAGATGGCCTGGGGTCGGCTGGCTTCGCCAAGGTCAGAGCCCCAGTCGTGACTGTTCCCACCATGGCTGGGGACTCGGAAGGTGAACGCCAGGAGCCCTCTCCTGCTGTCCACTCTGTGCCCCACTTCTAATGACAAGCCAGGGCCCAGGTGGTAGCTGACTGACATGGGGGTTGGGGAATGGCCAACCTGCCTCCCTCAGCCCAGTCTGTCCCCGGATGGCTGGACAAAGCCAGGGCCATGCTGAGGGCCTGAGGTACGGAACCGGGGGGCCAAGGACTGTGACCCTGTTACAGTGTGGCCTCACCCGCAAGGCCACACCAGCCGCTGTCTCCCCCCTCACCCCCCCCCACCCCGTCAACTCAATCCTGACGCTGTCTACCTAGAGGTGCAGCTGGTCCCGCAGGTGATGCCTCCATCTTCCTCCAACTTCAGGTGCCTGTGACCAGCCCAGGTTACCGCCTGCGCTTCTGATGGACAGGCATTGAGTCTGGGCGCCGTGGAGTCTCCTGAAGGTTCCCACTGCTGCGGAGAGGGCGAGCCCACACTCTCAGGGGTCACAGGTAAGTAGCTCACTTCTCTGAGTCCTGTGAGCCACTCTAGCAAATTCGAGGACTTGAGGACAGGGCATTAGAAACTCCAGTCATGGCCCGTCTGGCCCTTTCCATCCGTGGATTCGCAGGACCCGGATCAAAACCCGAATCTGCTGAAGGGAACCAGAAACTAGTTCCTGACCTCACAGCTGGGAATCTGCCGGTGGAAATGAGAAAATGCGTTTGTGGTGACACTTTCCTGCAGCAAGGGACACAAATGCCTCCACCAAGGTGCAGACACCGGGGTGACAGTGTGCACATCTGCTCAGCCATCAAAAGTCCTGTTCCGGGAGAGACAAGATGGCGCTGGAGTAGGCGAACGTACCAGCATCTACCTCCCAGAACCAATGTGGATTACAAACTAATTTTATGAACTATCAACTGGAAAAACCAACTTTGGACTAAACTAAAAGGACTCTTCAACCCAGGAACGCTGAAGAAGCCACCCAGAGACTGGTAGGAAAAGCGGAAACGCGGAGAGGGCTGCCCAGCTTCTCGGAGCGAACGGCAGCAGGGAGAGACTCGCGTGGCGGGAAGTGAGTTTAGCAGAGGGGAAAGGGCCCTGAGCCCCAGGAACAAAGCCCCAGCCTGCAGCCCCAGAGCCCAGAAGAAGCATAAGGACAGTATTTAGCTTGAAACAAGTCAGGATACTGTTTGTGAGAGAGTCTGATTTCTCAGACCCAGGATCCTTCTTAAAGGGACCACGCAGAACATCTCTCTCACAAACACTCACCCGGGGCTCCTGGAGACGGAGGGAGAGGGGAGAGAACCACAGTATCAGGAAGAGAGTGCAATCTAGGAGGCATAGGGAGAAACATTTTTGGGAGATAGCCACTCTAACCCCTGGGACGAGTCACTCCCCAAAGCTGAAGTGAATATTTCCCCCGGAAACAGCAATACCAGCAAAGGGAAGCAGGAGAGCAGCCAAACAAGCTCCCCCGCGGCATTCAGAGCAGAGTCGCATAGAAGGAGGGAGCTTTCGGGTCTACGGTAGTGAGTCTTAGGGTCCGAGCTGCAACGCCCCCACCCACACGGCTGAGGGCGCACCGGAGAGCGGGCGGCAGCGGGAGACAAAAGCGTGGTTCTGCTGGCAGGGGCGGAAGCCGGCTGGCCACCAGTGGGCTCAGGTGTGAGCTCAATCTTGCCCGGCTAGGGAGAAGGGGGCGTGCAAAAGAGGCTAAGCTCAGCTGCCGGCAGCCTGTAATCCAGCCTCCGGGAGAAGGGCGGGAAACCCAGAAAGGGTAGAAACCAGCCCCGGAGCAAGGGCAGAGGAGCACATCCCTGCCCCACCCGTGCAACCCAGGCTTGCGGTCTGACTTGGTAGCAGGCTCCTCCCGCGGGGGTGGAGCCAAAAGCCCAGAAGAGGCAGAGTTCCGCTACGAAGCTGAGCTTGGGCACGCAGCCTTTCCTGGTGGTAGAGCCAAGGCTAGCAGCTGTTCCTTGAGTGGGATCATCCTGCAAAGGCAGGGCGAAAGCTCGGAAACAGGCGGAGACCCGCAGCTGAGCAAAGGTGCTCGCCAGTGCCCTCAGGACCGAGCATAACATCACACACGGGGGCGGGGCAAAGGCCAAGGCCACCAACCCTTGTGCACCCGAGCACGTGATCAAAGCCACTCTCGTGAAGAGAAAATGCGGAGGCAGAGAAATACAACACAAATAAACCAAGAGAAATCCCCAGAAAAGGACCTAAGTGAATCAGATATAACCAAATTACCAGATGCAGAGTTTAAAATAACGATTGTTAGGATGCTCAAAGATATTAGAACCACCATAGATGGCCATTACGAAAACCTAAATAAAGAGATAACAAATATAAAAAAGGACATTGAAATAATAAAAAAGAATCAGACAGAAATGACAAATACAATATCTGAAATAAAGAATACAATGGAAGGAATTAAAAGCAGGATGGATGAAGCAGAGAATCGAATCAGTGAGTTAGAGGACACAATAAATAAAGGCACGGAAGCAGAGCAGAAAAAAGAAAAGAGACTCAAAAGATCTGAGGAAACTCTAAGAGAGCTCTGTGACAACATGAAGAGAAATAACATCCGCATCATAGGGGTTCCTGAAGAAGAAGAGAAAGAACAAGGGATAGAGACTTTGTTCAAACATATTATAGCGGAAAACTTCCCCCAATTAAGGCAGGAAAATATTTCACATGTTCAGGAAGCACAGAGAACTCCATTAAGGAGAAATCCAAAGAAACCAACACCAAGACACATCATAATTAAATTACCAAAGCTTAATGATAAAGAGAAAATATTAAAAGCTGCTAGAGAAAAAAAGACTATCACCTACAAAGGAGCCCCCATAAGGATGACTTTTGACTTCTCAACAGAAACACTTGAGGCCAGAAGGGAATGGCAAGAAATATTCAAAGTAATGCAGAACAAGAACCTACAACCAAGACTACTTTATCCAGCAAGGCTATCATTTAAAATTGAAGGAGAAATAAAAAGCTTTACAGACAAAAAAAACCTAAAGGATTTCACTACAACCAAACCAAGGCTGCAAGAAATGCTAAGGGACCTGTTGTAAACAGATCAAAGGAAAAAAAGAATATAGCAAAAGAGAAAAACAGTTTTAAAGAAAAAAAATGGCAATAAACAGTTACATATCAGTAATAACCTTAAATGTTAATGGATTAAATGATCCGATCAAGAGACATAGGGTAGCTGCGTGGATAAGAAAACAGGACCCATACATATGCTGTCTACAAGAGACACACCTTAAATCAAAAGATGCACACAGACTGAAGATAAAAGGATGGAAAAAAATATTTCACGCAAATGGAAATGAAAAAAAAGCTGGGGTAGCAATACTTATATCAGACAAAATGGACTTTAGAACAAAGACCATAGTTAGAGATAAAGAAGGTCACTACATAATGATAAAGGGAGCAATACAAAAGGAAGATATAACCATTATAAATATCTACGCACCTAATATAGGAGCACCTAAATATATAAAGCAGACTTTGATAGACTTAAAGGGCGAGATCAACAGCAATACTATAATAGTAGGAGATTTCAATACCCCATTAACATCATTAGATAGGTCCTCAAGAAAGAAAATTAACAAAGAAACAGCAGACTTAAAGGACATATTAGATGAACTCGATTTAATAGATATCTTCAGAACCTTTCACCCTAAAAGAGCAGAATATACATTCTTTTCAAGCGCTCATGGGACATTCTCTAGAATAGACCACATGTTAGGGCACAAAAGTGGGCTCAACAAATTTAAGAAGATTGAAATCATATCGAACACTTTCTCTGATCACAATGGCATTAAACTAGAAATCAACCACAATAGAAAAATTGAAAAACATTCAAACACTTGGAAACTAAATAGCACGTTATTAAACAATGAATGGGTTAACATTGAGATCAAAGAAGAAATTAAAAAATTCCTAGAAACAAACGATAATGAGCATACATCAACTCAAAATTTATGGGACACAGCAAAAGCAGTCCTGAGAGGGAAGTTTATAGCATTACAGGCATACCTCAAGAAGCTAGAAAAAGCTCAAATTAACAACTTAACCCTGCATCTAAAAGAACTAGAAAAAGAACAGCAAGTAAAGCCCAGAGCTAGTAGAAGGAAGGAAATAATAAAGATCAGAGCAGAAATAAGTGACATAGAGGCTAAAGAAACAATACAGAGGATCAATGAAACCAGGAGCTGGTTCTTTGAAAAGGTAAACAAGATCGATGAACCTTTAACAAGACTCACCAAGAAAAAAAGAGAGAGGACTCAAATAAATAAAATTAGAAACGAGAGTGGAGAAATAACAACTGACACAACAGAAATACAAAATATTGTAAGAAAATACTATGAAGAACTGTACGCCAAAAAACTAGACAACCTAGATGAAATGGACAAATTTCTTGAATCATATAATCTTCCAAAAATCAATCTGGAAGAATCAGAAAACCTAAACAGACCAATTACAACAAATGAGATTGAAACAGCTATCAAAAAACTCCCAAAAAAGAAAAGTCCTGGGCCTGATGGCTTCACAAGTGAATTCTACCAAATATTCAAAGAAGAACTAACTCCTATCCTTCTCAAGCTATTTCAAAAAATTCAAGAGGAAGGAAGACTTCCAAACTCCTTTTATGAGGCAAGCATAATTCTGATTCCAAAACCAGGCAAAGACAACACAAAAAAAGAAAATTATAGGCCAATATCCCTGATGAACTTAGATGCAAAAATCTTCAATAAAATATTAGCGAACCGGATCCAGCAATATATGGAAAAAATCATACACCATGATCAAGTAGGATTTATTCTTGGGAGGCAAGGCTGGTACAATATTCGCAAATCACTCAATGTGATTCATCACATAAACAAAAGAAAGGAGAAAAACCACATGATAATTTCAATAGATGCAGAAAAAGCATTTGATAAAGTCCAGCACCCATTCATGATCAAAACTCTCAGCAAAGTGGGAATACAGGGAACATACCTCAACATGATAAAGGCCATCTATGACAAACCCATAGCCAACATAATACTCAATGGGCAAAAATTAAAAGCTATCCCCTTAAGATCAGGAACAAGGCAGGGTTGCCCCCTTTCACCACTCTTATTCAACATAGTTCTGGAAGTCCTCGCCACAGCAATCAGACAAGAAAAAGAAATAAAAGGCATCCAAATTGGAAAAGAAGAAGTAAAACTATCATTATTTGCAGATGACATGATATTGTATATAGAAAACCCTAAAGTTTCAGTCAAAAAACTACTAGACCTGATAAAAGAATTTGGCAAGGTGGCAGGATATAAAATCAATACTCAGAAATCAGAGGCATTTTTATACACTAATAATGAACTGTCAGAAAGAGAAATCAGGGAATCAATCCCCTTTACCATTGCAACCAAAAAAATAAAGTACCTAGGAATAAATCTAACCAAGGAGATTAAAGACTTGTACTCAGAAAATTATAAAACATTGATAAAAGAAATCAGGGAAGATACGAATAAGTGGAGGCATATACCGTGCTCATGGTTAGGAAGAATAAACATCATTAAAATGTCTATATTACCCAAAGCAATTTATAAATTCAATGCAATACCAATGAAAATACCAATGACTTACTTCAAAGACATAGAACACATATTCCAAAAATTTATATGGAACCAAAAAAGAACACGAATAGCCTCAGCAATCCTGAAAAGGAAGAAAAAAGCGGGAGGTATCACACTTCCAGATATCAAGTTATATTATAAGGCCATTGTACTCAAAACAGCATGGTACTGGCATAAGAACAGGCACATAGATCAATGGAACAGAACAGAGAACTCAGAAATAAACCCACAGCTCTATGGACAACTGATATTTGACAAAGGAGGTAAGACAATACAATGGAGTAAAGACAGCCTCTTCAACAAATGGTGTTGGGAAAACTGGACAGCTACCTGCAAAAAAATGAAACTAGACCACCAACTTACACCACTCACAAAAATAAACTCAAAATGGATAAAAGACTTGAATGTAAGCCATGAAACCATAAGCATTTTAGAAGAAAACATAGGCAGTAAGCTCTCTGACATCTCTCGCAGCAATATATTTGCTGATTTGTCTCCACAGGCAAGTGAAATAAAAGACAGGATAAACAAATGGGACTTTATCAAACTAAAAAGCTTCTGCACAGCTAAAGACAATAAGAATAGAATAAAAAGACAAACTACACAATGGGAGAATATATTTGACATAGCGTCTGATAAGGGGTTAATAACCAAAATTTATAAAGAACTTGTAAAACTTAATACCAGGAAGACAAACAATCCAATCCAAAAATGGGCAAAAGAAATGAATAGACATTTCTCCAAAGAGGACACACAGATGTCCAATAGGCATATGAAAAAATGTTCAACATCATTAATGATTAGAGAAATGCAAATTAAAACCACAATGAGATATCACCTCACACCAGTCAGAATGGCGCTCATCAATAAAACAACACAGAATAAGTGCTGGCGAGGATGTGGAGAAAAGGGAACCCTCCTGCACTGCTGGTGGGAATGCAGACTGGTGCAGCCACTGTGGAAAACAGTATGGAGATACCTCAAGAAATTAAAAATCGAACTGCCTTTTGACCCAGCTATACCACTGTTAGGAATATACCCCAAGAACACCATAGCACTGTTTGAAAAGAAGAAATGCACCCCCATGTTTATGGCAGCATTGTTCACAATAGCAAAGATTTGGAAACAGCCCAAGTGTCCATCAGAGGATGAGTGGATTAAAAAGCTTTGGTATATATATAGTATGGAATACTACTCAGCCCTAAGAAATGATGACATAGGATCTTTTACAACAACATGGATGGGCCTTGATAACATTATACTGAGTGAAAGAAGTAAATCAGAAAAAACTAAGAACTATATGTTTCCACACATAGGTGGGACATAAAGATGAGACTCAGAGACATGAACAACAGTGTTGGGGTTACAGGGTGGGGGGAGGAGAGGGAGGGGGTTGGGGGAGGGGAGGGGCACAAAGATCATGGCTTTTCAGCATTGGCCATATTCCCCCCTTAATCTATAGACAGACAGCAAATATTTACGTATGGTGTTCCCACTATAAAGACTGCTGTCTTAGGGACAAATGCTGACAAACTATTTCAGCAGTTCCTCCTTCTTCAAAGACTTATATGTAAACATAGAGCTCCATGTTTCATAGGACATACTCAAGCTCACTCCATGCTTCCTGGTGCTTTAGCACAAGGGAATGCCCCCCCCCCCCTTTTTTTTTTTTTTTTTTTTTTTGTATTTTTTCTTTTATTTATTTATTTTTTTGTATATTTCTGAGGATGGGGATGGGGAGGCAAGCAGACAGACTCCTGCATGCGCCTGACTGGGATCCACCTGGCATGCCTACCGGGGGGAATGCTCTGCCCATCTGGGATGTTGCTCTGTTACAACCGGAGTCATTCTAGCAACTGGGGCGGAGGCCATGGGGCCATCCTTAGTGCCCAGGGTGGATTTGCTCCGGTGGAGCCTTGGCTGTGGGCGGGAGGAGAGGGACCGGGGGGGGGGGAGAGGGGGAGGGGTGGAGAGGTAGATGGGCGCTTCTCCTGTGTGCTCTGGCTGGGAATCGAACCCGGGAATCCTGCACACCAGGCCAATGACTCCGATGGGTCTACCATATCATGCTTTTTACTTAAAAAAAAAAAATTTACATTTCTCTTGAAAGCTGATGAACAGGAGACACCAAATCTACCTTCTTTATTAGATCTAGCTAATAACACTGTTCTGTCTTTTTTCCAAATAGCTCCAGATATATGGAAAAGATTTATATAGGCGGATGGGGATCCTCAAACCCCTCAGCGAGATCTTCTGAGAATGGCTTTTAAGATACCTAGAGGCAGAAAAAGCCCAATAGAGATCAGGGGGAACTACCAGCTTTTAGGATACACCCTTAAAGGCTCCAGCACCACAAAGGGGTCTCATAGGATGCCATCTGGGTCCTGCTTCAATAGTGGAAAGGAAGGTCATTGAGCTAAAGCCTGCCAGGCTTACACACCTCTACTGTGAGGAAACAGGGACACTGGAAAGTGGGCTTCCCCCTCGCTCCTCTAAGGGAGGGTTCAGTCTCTTCCAGGCCTGCTCCAGCCACCTATGACCTAACCTTGCCCAGAATGCTGGGGTTTGCCACTGAAGGCTGAAGGTGCCCAGGGCCGTCAACCCCATCTACGACACTGTGGACGAGCCTAGGGTATTTCTTCCAAGAAGCAGGTAAACTGATCTCATTTGCACAAGGGCCACTTAACTATGTTTTGCCTGAATAGTCAGGTTCTTTATTCTTCCCTCAAAGATCTCTGTTGTGGGTGTTGATAGTCCTATTTTCTGCTGCTTTGCTTAATATATAGTGTTTCCTTTATTCCTCCTACCTCAATGCCCCACTCATATTTCAGGCTGGGACCTACTCTTAATTTAGAGCTCTCTTTCCTCCTTTTGCCAACTTGTATTATGAATTTACCTTTGCCACCCAGCTTAGTGTATCCCAAGGTTCTCTTTACCAGGCCACAGTCACAGAGCTCCAGGGAAAAGCAACCTGGTCTCAACTCTCCAGGCAGAAGAGAACAGAAGCTCCATATCCACGCATGCTGCAAATGGCTTTTTCCAGTCTACCTGAATCATTACCAGCTAGAAGCAGCGGTCATTGGGACTTGGACATGAGCTGCAAAGTATAGAATGGTGACAACAATTCCAGTGCCATACGGACTTTTCCTGTGGGGAACGTTCCTGGACTCCTGCTCCCTGTGACAGCTCCTAACAGACTGAACTGTGGTTGGGTTGCATTTTTCAGGGATTTGGCATGGTGAGGGGGCCAACTTGGACTTGGGGAACATGTTAAGGACACTACTCATTTATGGATTCTTGCTGTATTGGCCAAGAGTTTGCTTAAAGGCTTTTAATCACTGTAAAAAAAATAGAGGACTAGATGAAGAAGATGGGGCACATATACACCATGGTATATTATTCAGCTAGGAGAAATGATGACATTGGATCACTTATAGCGGAATGGTGGAGTCTTGGTAGCATTGTGCGGAGTGAAATAAGCGAATCAGAAAAAAACAGGAACTGCAGGATTCCATACATTAGTGGGACATAAAAGCGAGACTGAGAGGCATGAACAGGAGTGTGGTGGCTATGGGGGGTGGGGGGAGGGAAGGAGGGAGAGGGGGAGGGGAGGGGGAGGGGTACAGAGAGAACTGGATGGAGGGTGGCAGAGGACGATCTCTCTTTGGGTGATGGGTATGCAACATAACTAAATGACAAGATAACCTGGAAATGTTTTCATTGAATGTATGTACCCTGATTTATTGATGTCACCCCATTAAAATAAAAATTTATTTATATATTAAAAAAAAAAAAAAAAAAAAAAAAGTCCTGTTCCATGGAGGAGAACTGGCAAAGGGTCTGTGTTTGTAGGTTTTCAAAACAAAAATTCACCCAACCACCTCATCTCACCCCCAAAAACACACGTTAAGGGGAAAATGTCCACCTTAAACATATACACTTTCCAATTGTCAACCGGACCTCAGTGAGTCTAGGGAGAAGAGACATCATCTTTGATTCTGAGTCATTCCTACCAGCAACATTCTGGCCACCATCTAATAATCGTATGTTAAACTGATGGCTGTCAGCACGGACAGTCCAGGGAAATGAATCAAAAAATGAAGACAAGGGAAAGCAAAACCACCATAACATGTCCAGTGTTTATAACATTAAAAGTCGTCTGTGGTATCAGAGAACAAGCTGGCTTGCTAAAGGAAGTCACACTATTTTAAGGCACACGATTTTCAAGTTTTCAGGAGAAAAGTCACAGATTGTACACTGGGTGAGTTTTTTTTAAGTTTGATGAACTTTTCTTTAAAAAGGGAAAATGTCCCTGTGACCACCTCCCACCTTCACCTCACCCAATCAAGTGCCATCCACATAAATACTTAGAAGGAGCCAATAGCCCGTGAATGCAGATGTTTGAAGCATCAAACTCCTTCCCTCTCTGGCAACCCTAGATATTAATTCCCTGGATGTAAATTGTTACACGTAACGACCCAAAGGTTAAAAAAAATAATAAATAAAGGTAGGTGGGCAACCTCTGTACCGTGCTTTCCCCGTTATGTGAACTTCTGTGTGAACAACGTAAATCTGTGTCGCAGGTAACACAAGAACTACACCGCACTTGGTGCTGCGATTACCTCCATACAGCAGCAGAGTTGTTGGTTTGTTTTTTAACTTTTTCCTCCGTATGATTTTTCTGTATTTTCTAATTATTTCCTAATGAATAATTGTCTATCTATACATAAAATCAAGAAAAGGTGTATATTTTTTTTCTTTTTCTTGAATGAATTGGGGTGACATGGGTTAATAAAGGCACATGGGTTTCCGGTGCACAGTTCTATATATAGCACATCATCCGGACACTGCGTTGTGTGTTCACCAGCCCCCACCAAGTCACATCTCCGTCCACCACCCTTTGTGGCCCCTCTATCTTCCTTCAACTGGGCCCACCCAAAAGCGCATTTTTTAAAAGAGGGAGTTAAACAGGGTTCATTCAAAATAAAATATACCACTCACAAAAATTAGGGGATATTTCAAAATGAATATGAAGCAATAAAAAAAGAAGCATCTGATTTTTTTTAATGAAACAAGAACATCAGAAAAGGAAAGGACATGTCAAAGGAAGTTGTTCGATTATGCAAATGAGATGCAAAATCAACCTTTATTTCAATGGTGAAAATGCACTATGCGAAAGGCTGAAAGTCCTGGAGTATCTGCATGTCCCCTGATCCCCTAATGTTTGTGAGCAGTGTACTTCCAGCTTAAGCTCATGGGTTGTGTTGTGAGCCTAGAGGTCCTGACAAGGGGCTAGGTGGGGGCTGTCACATTCTGCAGGGCACATGGGGAGGGGTTAAGACAAGCCACCACAGGGACAGGATGCCCCCACCAGGGACGCTTGGTCAGGTACACCTGCATGTGAGCGGAAGAGAGAGAGGAGAAGAAGGGAAGATTTTTCCATCCAAATCCAGTTCCTACTAATCCTCACGGAGAGGAATGCGGAGGGGTACCAGGAAGCCCAACTCCCAAGTCACACTTCCAAGGATGGCGCCGATCCAAGGGGAGGAGCCCAGCGTGGACCAAGCGAAGGAGAAAATATCATAAATGCTATTATTACACAGCCCTGAAAACACCCACAATTGAACATGTTAAAGTCACGAGAGGGCGGACATTAGCGGAGCGTCCCATGCGATCACTGCGCAGGGTGCGTTGTCACGTCAATACGCCACACAACTTCCACTGAGACTGGGCTGTGCGCCCATTCTACCTCGTGGAACCGCAAGGGGGGGAAATGTTTATAAACAAAGAGCTATAGGAAGAATATTATCCCATTTTATTAAGAACACACAGAGGAGAAATTCTACATGTCAGAAATGGTTATCTCTGGGAGGTTGGAGGATGACTGGGTTTTTTTAGTTTCTTCTGTATTTTCCAAATGCGACGAGCATGTGCTACTTTTGCCATCTGGGAAAATAAAATAAACGATTCACATAACCAACAACGCATATAGATAAAAGACAGGGAATAGAGCAGAGTGAAGGCCCATCTGTGTGACTGCGGAGGGACTCAGGACCCAGGGAGGCTATTTTGGGGGTGCCGACCATGGAGAGCCCAGGGCCACTCACTACAGGGACACATACCCCCTGGGGTGGCAGGCTTAGGAGCAGGAACCTGTGTGCCTGTGTCAAGTGACAGGGCAGGCTGATGGAGAAATGAAAGGTGGACGCCAAGAAACAAAGAGGGACCCCCTATCCCCCCGATAAACACACCCTCTTGCCACCTGGGTTCCTCATCCAGTCAGCATGGCCTTCTTGGGCCCTACCCATGGACAGTGGCATGTGGCTGGGGAAGACACCCTGCCCGTTTTGTGGGTGTGGCCTCTTAACATCATTTTTAAACACCGAAAAACCAAAGTGTTATTCAACAGAACAGTGACCGAGTGTACCTGGAGACTGTGAAGGACTCACTGTCATGGCGGGAGCTTCTCAGCACCTTCCAGACTGACCAGGTGGCATCGTCACCTCCTTCTGGCCAGGAGCTGAAGTGGGAAAGTGGGGGCCACTTCCTGAACAGAGATGGGAGGAGACAGCAGGACTGAGATCCTAAAGGTTTCTGGTGACAGATGGGGGGGGAGCCTAGAGTGTGGTTACCCTAACACCCCCTGCCAGGGCCAGGGCCTCCTAACCCAATCCAGACCCTGAGACCACCCCCATGCTCCAGCAACTACAGGGTTGGCCTGGCCCCCGGAGGGCTTCCAGAACCCACTACATCACTCAGTGGTCTTTGTCCCCTGTGCAGACAGGCCTGTGCCATGTTGACAGTTAACTCTTTAGATCTTAGTCCTGGGTGAGAGCAGACCTCTGGTGAACTATTTTCCCCCACTCCAGGGAGCCCTGGGGAGGCCTGGGGAGCCCTGGCCACCAAAAAGGAGTTCAGGGCCATGGGCTGTCTACACGGCAATGGGCTGGACCCACCTTGGAGCTCATCATGTCTAGACAGCCCATCAGTCCCATTCTGCATCATGTTAGCCTTAAGCTGGGGCAGGGACCGTCTCTGGCTGATTGGATGTTGAGGAAGTCTCAGCATTATCTGTAATATCATCTGTAACCTGTTTATTTCTCTTGGACCCTGCCCTGGGCAAATGTCAAGTTTAAGCAAATACCCACATAAAAAAGAAAGAGGGGTGTCTAACTCAGATTTGCCTCAAATTAATCTACATTTAGCCAAATCACAAAAGAGATTTGAGAGCTTCCATTTGACCCAGAAAAAAAAAAGGTATAAAACCAACGTGGACAGTGAGACTATCCTCTATTTATAACCATCCTCTTAAGAGATGCTGGATTTTGTAACTGGCAGACGTTTCGGAAGAGCCAACCGTGGCAGGAAATAAAATGCAGTAACTGGCTTGTGCTGGCTTCTTCGTTTAGCAAAGTGTTCCGAATGAAATTTGGCCTCTGAGGAACCTCTTAAGACTTTTAATTTTCAGTCCAGAAATAAATACAATCATTCTTTTATCATCCTGTAATTGATGTGGGAATTTCACTATTGTGGTGAATTTTTTTTTTTTTTTTTTTAGGTGACAGGAGGGAAGGTAGTGAGGCAGACTCCTCCTGCATACACCCTGACTGGGATCCACCTTGCAGCCCCATCTGGGGCTGATGCTCAAGTACCGAGCTATTTTTAGTGCCTGCGTCTGACGCTCGGACAAACAGAGCCACTGGCTATGGGAGGGCAAGAGGGAGAGAAGGAAGGATGGAGGCAAAGAGAAGAAGATGGTCACTTCTTTTGTGTGCCCTGTCTGGGGATTAAACCCGGATGTTTGCTTACCAGGCCAATGCTCTATCCCAGTGTTTCCCAACCTTTTTTGTGCCATGCCCCACCTTAACCTTTCTAAAATTTTTATGTTCCCCCCTATGTAATAACCTTTCTAAAATTTTTATGTCCCCCCCATGTAACATACATAATTTTTAACATTAAAAAATTGATTTGTTCACTTAATAAACATAAATGATAGGTTCTAGGAAGAAATCACTATGAAATTGTTAACAAAACACAGTAAGTAAAATTTCAAAACATATAATGAAAAACAGAAATTTAAATTCCAAATAATTTTAATACAGATTTTTCTATATTAATTTATTATTTTAATTTAGTGTGATCCTTGCACTTGATGCTTGCTGCACAGAGATTTTATATTAGGTTCCATTTGGTTAGCTTTAGTCTCAAGTCTCCACGTTGTGTTATATCAGCCGATTTCTTTTTTTTTTACCAGGAAATCATTTACAGCACTAAATCCACATTCAGCTAAAAATGAAGATGGAAACGGTAGCAATAGTTTTCTTGCACATTTGGTTGAATTTGGGTATTTGATTTCTGTTTCCTCACAAAGCCATGCCATCACTCCTTTGATATTAAATAAAGCTTTAACTGACTCATCATTTTGCAATTCTGCGAGTTCTTCTTGATACTGCATATTTGATATATCAGACAAATCCACTAACATTGGCTGCATCATCCATGTTGGGAAATCAATTTGTTTTAAATCAGAAAATCTTTCTTTTAAATCAGCCGATAGAATATTCAAATGATTGACAATAACAAGTAAAGCGGTATCAGTTACTTCACATTTTTGGAGCCAATGAAACTGTTTAAAGTTTTTGTTGTTAATATGTTTCTGACATAACTCAATATTGGTAATGAAACCAAATATCTTTGCTTTTGCATAGACAAGAGTTTTATTTGTTCTTTGAAGTTGCTTATTTAATATATTTAGTTTTTCAAAGATATCGGCTAAATAACTCACAAATGCTTTACCATCTATTGTTAACAGATACTTCATTTCAGGTTTGTTGCTTAAAAAATCACTAAGAGTATCAAACAGTTCCATAAATCTTTTCAAACAGTTTCCTTTAGATAGCCATCTTACTTCAGTATGAAGTAAAAGTCTCACATGGTCTTCATTTTGTTCTTCACAAAATAGCTTGAAAAGACGTTCACATTTGGCACTAGCTTTAATAGCATTAACACACTTTATTACTGTATGTAATACTTCATTCAGAAGAGGCAAGATGTTTTTAGCTACCAAGTTTTCCCTATGAATAACACAATGCACAAGAATCATTTCTGGATTTGCATCTTACATCAATTTTAAGCAGCCATTTTTCTTGCCCATCATATTGGGAGCACCATCTGCAGCACAAGATGTTATATTTTTCATTGGTATATCATTGACATCTAAGTAGTTTTTTAGCTTATTATATATATCTTTGGAGGTAGTGGTGCTTTCTAATCTTTTACAGAACATTTCTTCAGCAAAATGTCCTTTATCAATATATCTTACGTAAGTTATCAATACTGCCTCACTGCTTCTCAAAGTTGATTCATCCATTTGCAAGGAAAATTTTCTTGTTTTCAGCTTTTCAATAACTTGTTTTTCAATATCCTCACTCATTTCGTCTATTCTTCTGCTAACAGAATTGTTACTGAGTGGCATAGCTTTTACATCTTTGTCATCTTTTTCAAGAACCGTTTTAAGAAATGCTGATATTGACGGTTTTATTAAATTCTCTCCTATAGTGTGATTTTCTCCAGTTTTAGCAATGAATAAAGAAATTCGTTAACTAGCCTCAAGAACACAATTATTAGTTGAAGTATGAGCAGTAAATAGAGACTTTAATGTTGTTCTTTTTTTTAAATTTTTCTTTAAAGTTTTAAAGTAACTCAAATCTGAATTAATATGAGCACATGTTTTGCCTTCAAATGCGCCTCAAGACAACCTCGTTTCATTGATTCATTGGTCAAGCATTGCTGGCATAAAAGACAAAAAGAAATCCGCTCATCGTGAACAGCGGGTATGAACCCAAATTTTAAATATTCCTCCGAATATTGACAAGTTTTTTTCTTGCTTGCACCACTCATTTTACTATGGGCTATAATAAAAATAAGATCAATTAAAAACTAATATTAAAATACATGTTAAAATATATTCAATGTGACATAGAGTAAACGTATACTAAAAATTCATATTTATTTAAATGTATATAACACATTTACTACACTACCACTGCAAATCAAAAGGTATCTATATTTTTTCCACTTGACAAAATTTTCTGGAAAGTTATGCTTCTAAAATTAAAATTGTCATGCATGCACTATTATAGCCCCAATAATATTTATAAAATATTATTGCTTTCTAGCCCCGATGCAAGAAGTACTTAATAAAGAGTTTAATATTGATAAAAATAAAATCAAATACTTACCAATTATATCTATACAATATATATATGTATATTTATTAAATCAACGAGCTTTTACAACAGTTTTGACTGACACTTATTTCAAATTAACACCAACTGAATGATATGAAACACTACAGAAGTTGCGATGGGCCAATTAGGTGAGAATAACTGCGTTGTTTAGCGAGTTTTTAAAATGTCCAGGGTTCCTCGCGGCAGACGGCACGCTCCGCGGTGAACCCAGGACGAAGTTTACTTGACGCCAATCACCCAGTTGATATTTTGGTCTCGTCAAACGAAATTATACTTAATAATTATTTACTGCAATTATTTAAGAATTGCATTTTTTGTTAAATTTGGCACCGATATCTAGCATTGCATTTAAATGGCCCAGGGCGAAAGAGTTAAAGTCGTGTCGAGTTCATTTTCAAATTGCCCCCCTTAACTATCGAATTGCCCCCCTGTGGGGCGTGGGCCCCACGTTGGGAAACACCGCTCTATCCACTGAGCCTTCTGGCTAGGGCCAATTTTTTATTTTTAGGAAAGAGAAGAGAAAAACAGACTGGCTGTTTCTCAAGCAGCCAAACCCAGAATGACCCTATGACCCAGCAATTCTACTCCTAGGTGTGCTCCCCAAAGGGCTGAAAATAGGTTTTCAGTTGATAACTTGTACATGAAAATATATATATATAAATAAAAATAACTTGTATGTGAAGGCAGCATCACTTGCAAGAGCCAAGAGCTGAAAATAACACAAGTGTCTGCTGAGGGATGCACGGATGAATAAAACTGGACATTATTCAGCCATAAAAAAAAATTTTTTTAAGTGCTGCAACCTGACCAGGTGGTGGTACAGTGAACAGAGTGTCGGACTGGGACACAGAGGACCCAGTTTCAAAACCCCGAGGTCGCCGGCTTGAGCAAGGGCTCACCAGCTTGAGTGCAGGGTCGCTGGCTTCAGCATGGAATCATAGACATGACTCCATGGTTGCTGTCTTGAGCAAGGGGTCACTTGCTCTGCTGTAGCCCCCCGGTGATGACACACGTGAGAAAGCAATCAATGAACAACTAAGGAGCTGCAATGAAGAATTGATGCTTCTCATCTCTCTCCCTTCCTTTCTGTCTGTCCCTAACTGTCCCTCTCTGAGTCAATCTCTGTCAAAAAAAAAAAAAATAGTGCTGCATGTGGACAGAAATCGCTATGCCAAGTGCAAGGAGCCACTCATAAATGGCCACGAACTATGTGTTTCCGTCTGTAGGAAAGGCCCAGAATGTCAAGTGCACAGAGATGGGGAGCAGGGGCTGCGGGCAGGGGTATGCGGGGAGTGTTCATGGGCTCAGGGTTTCCTTTGGCTAGAGGAAGTTGCCCTGGTAGTGGAGAGAGGTCACGGCTGCATGATTCTGTAACTGTGCCAAACACCCCCAAACCATAGGCTTTGAAACGGTTAAGTTCATGAATTTTGTCACATGTACCATACCAAATTTTTTAAAAGGTAAAAGAAGGCTCGTGAGTTGTGAGAGCCTGAGAGCAATGTTTCGTGACCACAGCTCTGGGATCATCAGCATCTGCCTGCCCCTCCCCCCCACCGCATCCCCATTCCCCCCTCCCCATCTGGGGCCCCAGTGGCCTGTGGCTTTTCTTGCACAAACAGCAGCATCTCCTCCCCAGCAGGTGTGCATGTTAGCATGTGAGCATGTGCGTCTGTCTTAAGAACACTCTCTTATTAGGTTTTGAATCTTCAATATTTAACTTCTGCAATCACACTGAGAAGACTTTTGCAAAGTATTTCCTAAGGACCAACGACTTCTTCCTTCTCGAAGTCCAGAAACATTCGGCTGTTTTTACATACGAGCTTGTCACGAGGTGCAAATCAAGCTTCGGGTATAAAAAATATTCAATGGCCACAGGTGATGACTGTAAGTCCGCTGAGGTGACCAGCTCCCAGGATGGGGAGCCACGGTAACGCCCGAGTCAAGACGGTTTTCTGTACATGGGACCCATCGCCAAAGTCACACACAGTTTCCCTACTCTAAACGTCAGGTCCTTCGCCTGGTGCGTGTGGGAAACACATACATCATCACATTGTGCACTATTGAGGATAGAAGCAGCTCATTTCATACCTGTGAAAAATATGGAAAATTCTTTCACCAAAAAGGGAGGGAGGGGAGGGGAGGGGAGGGGAGAGGAGGGGAGGGAAGGGGGGAAAGGAAGGGAAGGGAAGGGAAGAGAAGGGAGGGGAGGGGAGGGGAGGGGAGGGGAGGGGAGGGGAGGGGAGAGGAGGGGAGGGGAAGGGAGGGGAGGGGAGGAAAGGGGAGAAGAGGGGAAGGAAAGGGAGGGGAAGGAAGGGAAGGGGAAGGAAGGGAAGGGAAGGGAAGGGAAGGGAATGGAAGGGAAAGGAAGGAAAAGAGAGAGAGAGAGAGAGAGAAAGAAAGAAAGAAAGAAAGAAAGAAAGAAAGAAAGAAAGAAAGAAAGAAAGAAAGAAAGAAAGAAAGAAAGAAAGAAAGAATCAATTTTAGATTTCCTATAGCTTGCTGGGTCAAAAATAACATCAGAGGCTGCTATTTTAAAACTAAATTGGAGGATTTTTTATGACAGGAAACTACCCCAACAATAACACCTTATTTCCTGAAAACTACAAGCAAATTCCACAGATTCCCGTGCTGAGTACAGGAGGCCCAACGCCCGCTGCCCACACCCTTGTCCCCCACATATGCACCCCCTGTGGCATCTGAAGTGAAGGGCAAGTTTTCCACACTGAGGTCTCACACAATGTCCACAGGATGTTTACAGGGTCGGATGAACAAAAATACAAAAACATTAGCCCATGAGAAAGGGATCTATGATCCCAACGGCCTGATGTTTACTGAGACGCCACCCTTGCTGCCTCCAATCTGATTGTGCATTATTGATGTCCAGGTCCTGCCCTGACAGTTTCTGTCTCCCATCTGGGACGTGGTGTAACCTGCTCCCGTCGCACCTAAAGACCCAGGGTGTCCTCCCACCACCACCGTGTCCAGACTTCATAAACTCAAAGGCAGAACAGCCAGGCCTCTGGCCGCCGCAAGCCAAGTCCCCAGCACACCTGTCCCCTGAACTGGCCCTTGGCTTGTGCCCAAGTTTGTTATTGCTGTGTATACTGTCACCTCTTGGGAGGGTCACAGAAGCCCAGAGTCAACATGTCGAGTCCCCATTCCCCACACTTATCTGACCGCTCCCTCTGTCTAGTGACATGACTGACATTCCACAGACGCCTGGAGCTCTGCTGGTCCGGGCAGTTCTGGCAAGTGTGCAGCCCCAATGTTCTGGACAATCATGGTCTGAGTCCAGAAACACCCTGGGTCGTCCAGGTGTTTTCATTGTGCCCAAAAAACCACTCAGCAGAGAGCACACACCTGTCTTCTTGTCTATCCTTTTCTGGCCCGTGGGGACCTTCACGTCCCTTTGGTAGGAAATGGGTGGTGTGGGAGGTGGGACGCAGGGTCTGACAGTGACCACCAATTGTCTCTTTGGTGGGTACCTGAAGGAGTTACCAAAAATGCCATTATGGGAGAGGAAAAAGCCCACAGTTTCCACCCACACTGCTTTCCCGGCATACAATCTGCTGGGACGCCTGGCCTGCCACCACCATGGCTCAGAGCTGGAGCCCTGGAATCAGCTACCTGCACTGGGACTCCAGACCCCAACCCTGGTAAGCAGGGTCCCCTGTGGCAAACTGCCTGACCCCTCTGGGCCTCAGCATTTTCACCTGGGAGATGGGACTGTGCACGTCCCCGCCTTCACAGGAAGAGATGGAAAAGGACATCGTGGGCGGAAGCTCTGGACTCTCGGGAGTGCCAGCCGCTGTCACAACTCAACCCCCTGCACTCCGCCTCCGGACAGAGTTGTGACAGACGGGCAGGGGACAGGAAATGCAAACGTGGAAGAAGAGGAAACGGGTGTTTTCTTGGGGCTGAGTTCACAATGCGAGGAGGAGGGGCAGAGGTGCGTGTGCAGTGCAGGGGATGGAGTGTCTGAGACTGGCAGAGTGCCTGGCAAGCCCCAGACTGAGAAGGATTCGAAAACGCTGACCCAGAGAGCAGGTGTGCGCCCCGAAGAGCACCCCCCCCCCCCGCACGCCTCCCTGTGGATCATGCCCCAGGCGTGGGCTCGAGTGCTGTGAGGATGCCCGTGGCTTCTTCCCAGTCAACGGCTACCACTGGCCACCTTACCAGGGGGACTCACAGATCTGGCCACCACCTCTGGGGACCACAACCCTCAGTGCCCTGAACTCACCGCCACCAACTGTGGGGGACAATCCGAGACCCATGTGATGGAAGAAGTGGATGCTCAATAAATAGTTGCTGAATGAATAAACATTGGAATGAAGGCGTTCAAGACGCACGGGAACAGCCAGGCAGAACAGCCAGGCAGGGTGCAGAGACAGAGCACTCAGAACAGGGGCGGGCCGACTCCCTTCTGGAAAGAGCCACGGAGACACCGGTTCAGACTTTGTGGCCAGCTCAGACTCTATTGTGACGGCTCAAGTGCTCAGTGGCACTGGACAGCAGCCACACGGGTCACAGGTAGGTGAAAAGTTGTGTGCACGTGAGGCTGCGTCCCCCACAACTGTGTCCTCTTCCACAGAGATGTGAGCTACGTGTCATGTGCTCTTGTCACAAATTCATCATCTTCCTTTAACCCTTTCAACCATTTAAAAGTGCCCCCATCAATGGCACAACCAAGTGGAACAACAAATTGATGCTTCTCTCTCTCTCTCTCTCTCTTCCCCTCTTCCCCTTTCTCTCTCTCAAAGAAAATAATAATAATAAATAAATAAAAATGTCCCCATCAGCCCTGGCTGGGTTGTTCAGTGCTGAGAGCATCATCCTGATGCACCAAGATTGTGGGTTCAATCCCCCGGTCAGGGCACATACAAGAATCAACCAGTGAATGCATAAATAAGTGGAACATCAAATCAATTATCTCTCTCTCTCTCTCTCTCTCTCTCTCTCTCTCTCCAGCTCTTTCTAAAATCAATAATTTTTTTAAAAAATTATTTTTAATAAAAATATCCCCATCATTCTTAGTTCACAGGCTGTTTAGGGACAGGGGACAGCAGATCTGGCCCGTGAGCTAGCGTATTATTCCCTGAACACGCAGCTGGAAACCCCGCCCGGAATGCACGCTGGCAAGGGGGCGGCTGCACTGGACCTGGGGGTCAGCCGGGTGCTGAAGGTGCAGGTCTGGGGTGATGAACAGACACCCCCAAGGGTCTCTGGGCTATGTCCCTGGGAAGGTGGCTGTCCACGCCGAATGTCCACATTTGTGAACTGATCACTCTGAGACGGGGCTGCCATGAAATCACACGTGACATCGAGGCCATGCTGGGCGCATGACGGGCACTCACCACATGCCACTCGTGGTGACCGAGTCAGACAAGGACTATTTGCTGAGGACAGGCCCCAAGGGTCATGGGTCTGTCCACAGGCTCCAGCATTCAGGATGTAACAGGCTAAGGAGCAGAGGACCCTGGGAGAAGACAGCAAATCTGTCAGTAACACACACATGAGAAAGGACAGCCGGCATCCTTTGCCACTCCACGTCACACCAGAAATGCTCGCCCCACGGTCATTTCTGCAGGCTGGCTTCTGAGGCATCCCCAACACGCAGTGGTCACCACAAGACTACATGCGTGGACTGGACGCGCGTTTGTCCCTCCTCCTGGGAGAGAGGGACGAACCCTGGTTCCACCAGACCCTCAGACCTCCCATGACCCAGTGAGGGTCAGGGTACAGCCTCTGTCCCCCTTGGGGCTGCTGCCGATCCGCTCTCTCTTCTCCTACAGGATTGACCCACCTTGGTAGGTGGAAGGGGCCTCAGGAGCCCAGAAGAAAACGGTTCGGTGGTAGAGTTCACCTGACAGGGGTCCATACAGCTGGTGGGAAAGGGGACATTCTGAGAAGGAGCAGAAAACCCTTTGCTACCTCCAAACAAGAACCAAAGAGAAAGTGACATGACTGCGTCTGAGTCTAACCCCGAGCCCAGCAGCCAGGCCGTGCTCAGGCTCAGGCTCAGGCTCAGGCTCAGGCTCAGGGTCAGAGTCAGGGTCAGGGGGGTCCGCCTCCTGCTCACTCCTTTTTTTGTATGTGTGTGACAGAGACAGAGAGAGACAAATAAGGACAGACAGGAAGGGAGAGAGATTAACTGCTTTCTCATATGTGCCTTGACTGGAGGGTTACAGCAGACTGAGTGACCCCTTGTTCAAGCCAGCAACCTTGGGCTCAAGTTGGTGAGCCTTGCTCAAACCAGATGAGCCTGTGCTCAAGTTGGCGACCTCGGGGTCTCGAACCTGGGTCTTCTACATCCCAGTCTGACGCTCTATCCACCGCACCACCGCCTGGTTAGGCGCTAACTCCTTTCTTGAACCACCATCACCTCAAAGGCACGGTCCCTCATTTCCTATTTATGCAACGTGGGAAATACCACCGCCCCTCCTCTGCCAAAGGAGGAAGCTTTAGAGAACGAGTGGCATCTCTTTATCATCAGAGAGCCTGTGTGTTGCCAACCCCAGCTCAGTGCTGGCTCTGCGCCAAGCAGCCGCCTGCTCTTGGGTCCAACGTGCCACTCAGGGTGCTCGCACTGGGCCTCAACCGGGTAGCCCAGGCTGGAATGTGATCCGATCACAGTCCAGGGAACATTTCATAACCGCCTCTGACCCCTGCTCCCAGCTGATAAGCCCAACAGAGCTTGCTCACTTTGCAAACACTATGAGGACAACGAGGGTTCCATCCCGACCCCCCCCTCCCCTTTCCATCCCCACCCCTCGCCTCCGAAGTTCCCACAGCAAACGCAGCAGGGACACCCAGAGCATACATGCGCTTGCCCCATGCGAGTGTAGAAAACGCAAAGACACCACAGGATTCTTTTCAAGGAACATGCACCTGGTCCCTCTCTCCCAGGAAACACTCTGCTGAATGAGAGAGTTAGCAACCACGTTTCTGTCTCTGATTCATCTCGAGCCCCAAGATAGGGCACAGGGGGCATCCCAACCCTCCAAGGTTGGGCCCTCAGCCTCCATCCCCCTCACCTCCAGCATCTCCCTCTTCCCGCTCCATCCCTGGTGTGGCTCAGACCTCAGACGTCCGCAGGAGCCGCCCTAAGGCTGAGCTCTGTCCCCCAACTTGGGCTCCTGGGTTAATTTCTAGCTGCCGTCACCCCCTGGTGCTGACTCAATCCGTTAAACACTGGGGGTCCCCCTGAGCTGGCAAACCTGCAGGAGTTCTTAACCTTTCTTTGTGCTTTGCTTTCCTCTGGCGGCCTCGGGCAGCCTTCTGAGAAGAGGGTGAAGTGCACAGGTGTGCAGAGAACCGAAACAGTGAAATGGCTACAGAATGGTTCAAACACAGAGACAGAATCACACACATGCCTTTCTATGGGCATCATCAGTGACAGACACCACTTGCGATCACAGAACTCCCTTTATCGCAAAGTTGGGACATGTAGACATGGTATTTCAAGACAGCAACAAATGGGTAACATGAAAGTAACGTGTGACGTCCGAGGGACAGGTGCACCACCCACACTGTGTAGTTCCCCATCACCATCCGGCTCTAGGGGGACCGCGGGGTTGCAGTTGGAGGTCAGTGGAACGGTCATCTCTCCTCCATCTGGGTTCAAGGTCATGAGGCCCTGGAATTCCACCCCAAGGACAAGGCCCCAGAGGGTGGGTGGGGACTGCTGTGTGAGAGACTATGGACCACACATGGCTGACCTCCCAAAGCTCTTAGAGCCGGGACGGGGGGTGGGGGGCTCGATATCCAGCTACAAAACACTGGTATAATAACAATATTAAGGCCACCTTATATTAAAAAATAAAGATAAATCATGTCTCCTGCTAATAACTGTTCCCCTTGCTGTTCATAGGCTTATGCCAAACTGTATCCTCAAAATTGTTCCCTGACTGGCTAGGGACTTCAAATGCATCCATGTGGGTGACGTCCATCCCCAGCCACCTGTGACATCTCCTCCCACCCTACAAGCATTTCCTCTGAAACCAGGGGACCTCCTCATGCCCAGTGTGACCCTGGAATGGCTGGTGTGGCTCTGGGTCCATAGGGAATATCGTCGGCGAGTCCCTTTGCTGGGCCTCCCCACCGCCCCCCCTCCCCACCATGGCAGCGGCAAGGACCCACAGGAGGCCCTGTGCCCACCACGCCTCTCCTTGTATTACCACACACACCCTTCTTCTCCTTTTGTGTGGCCACTGTTCCGAAAGCATTTCATAAGCATGTGAAGAATTATGAGATGGGGTCCAGGGCACTCAAGCAGCTCCTGTGGGGGACCCAGCCCACCCCCCTCATCCCAATCCTTCTCCCAGGACCCTTTCAGCCTCACGGCCGGCACTCTGGGCCATATGTGCAGGCCTGGGCGCCTCACATCCCCGATACCAAGCTCCTGGACTCCACCTTCACCCACAGCCCCCGGCACCTGGGTTGGCTGGTTTCTCAACTTCCAGCACAGCCCAGGGGACCAGGGACAGTGAGCTGCTGACCGTGAAACCTCTCCCTCGCTCTGACCCAGGAATGTAGGAGTCACTCTCACCTTCCAGCCAGCCAGCTTCAAAGGAATGTGGACCAAGCACGTTGGCCCAGCCCCACCCAGCCCAGTCCAGAGCTGAAGATCTTCGAGGCCAAAAATGCGGATGGAGAGATAAGCTACTGGGTGTCTGGAGACTGAGAAGGACAGGAGAGGACATTCTTGGCTTCCGGGAAGAGAGGGTCTACCATTCCAAAGGGGCCAGAGAGCATTGTGATGTGGGGGACGCCATGCCCTGCAGGAGGGAGCTCCTCTGTCCCCCTCCTCTCTCTAGCTGCCCACCACCCACCTCGCACCTGCGGGCAGATTGCATCCAGAGAAGTGACTGCCAGGCTCACACAGCCCCCCCTCATCTGCGTCCTGTCTGACCTCAGCGCACGGTGCACCTAGGTTGTCTCCCCTTCCTCCCTCAGGTCTCTCCCCTGACTCCTCTGAGCTGTCTCCACACACCCATCTCTGCGCTGGACTGCAATTCACTCACCAGAAGGCAGGTGTCAAGGTCAGCAACCTTCTAACAAAGCGAATGAACTGACCCAAGTCCTCAGTGGACATCATGCCAAGTGGGGCAGCCACCCCTTCCCCTGGGGTCATCTGTCCTCCCCGGCCACCTCCTCCTCCCTGTTTTCCCCTGCGTTTTCCTTAACCCTTTTAGTAGTGAGTTATTTTCATGCTCGCTGACCCCCGGGAGTTTTGTTTGTTTTCAAAAAATGAAATTAGTTCCAGTTACAGTTTTATTAACTTAACATTATGTTTATTCTATAACCCATTTATGGAAACAAGAAGAACATGCATTTGCCTTTTTTTAATGTTGCCTTACCCATGTACGATGGTACTCTGGATGGTCAAGAGGCACCAGGACATACGTGAACGTTCATACTACTCAAAGGGTTAAATGCGGGCGTTCTAACTTTCCCTCTTAGGCCTCCGGCCTCCATGTCTCCATTCTCTTCAGACCCCACCCCCTGGGCTTCAAGCTTAGTGGCTCCCAAATCCTCTAAAATAAAAAGTCCATATCCCAAATGTCTAATTTCACCTCCAAAGTCTCACTCAGTACGTTACAGACTTGGACGACGGTTAAACATAGAATGTAAAATCTTCTCGGAAAGACACCCCCTTATGAGAGGGACCTAGGTTTATTTGCCAACGACATGTTCACGGGTCTGCGGATGCCTCACTGTTATGAAAACACCTTGGCATAATTTCCTCTACAGATGCCTCAGGCACATGCTTCAGATTAAGACAGGAAGGCATGGGAGCATTCCACATGCAGCAGGGTCCCCCAAATCTTTGCAAGCCACAGCCCACGCGTTATGTGTTATGTTGCAATCCTGCCTCGAAAGTCACTCCTCCCCCTCAGACAGAAGCCCCTACAACGTAAGAGGGGACATGTCACACCTGTGTTTTGGAAGTGCTGCAGAGGTCTGTGGGCCAGGCATCTCTGGACTGGTTCTTCTCCCCCCAACGCCGAGGGCATTGACTTCAGTGCCTGGCTCTGCGCTCTGCACCCCAGCTCAGATCCCAGCCAGTGGGGTCCTCCAGTCCCAGGAGTCCCCTGACAAGCCAATCTCCCCAAGTTTATCTCCTCCACAATCCCCCTGTTCCCACACCCATGTCCCCTCTGTCCACCCCAGGCCCAGGACGGTCTGTGGGACAGCAGCTTCCCCCAGACACCGTCCTACCAGCAGGCCTTCCCAAGGGCCTGCATCTTCTGAACCCTGTGTGTGCCCAGCGCCTAGTTCAAGAAACAGAGTGAGGCCAGAGCTCTCCAGCGAAACCATCTGACCCTCCATCACCCAGCCAAGGACCAGACCTCCAGGAAGCAGGGCCAGTACTAACCTGCTCGGGTTCGAGGATGGACTCTGGGTTCAAGGCAGGTCCTCCAGGGCAATCTTTGACCACTCTGAGCCACGCCTTCACCTACAGGGGATAAAACAATACCACCTTTCTTAAAGGGCAGGTATAAAGATTAAATAATTGAAGGGAGGTAATGGGCTGAACACGGTGCCCACAGGTAGCCAATTAGAGTAAGTCCTCAACAAATCACAGCTGTGTCCCCGGGAGAGAAACTGCCCAAGGTCTGGGTGTCTGAGTCCTTCCCGAGCTGGGGAAGCCTCATCTCCAGTCTGTCCCCTAACCTCCCCACAAGAGGTCCTAAGGGCATACCATTGCCACCCCCTAATTTCTGTGGAGTCAGCTTTAAGGCATTGAAAACAAAAGTTGGTCCTCGACAGACAACTGTCAGGAAGGAGCAGGAGGAGGCAGGAAGCACTGGGCATAGAAGACACAGAGGACAGATGGGGCAGGCTGGGGGTTGTTCCCCGGTCCCTTGTCCCCTCCACAGTGACACAAAGGCCCGGCAGGAGGCTCAGGGCAACGCCTCAGCAGCGAATTACCACCTTGTAAAACGACCTCAGGACATTGGTCAATGCCAGTCAGCAGAAATGTCGAGGGGTGTGTGTGTTCACTTCATTCCTCAACGCTTGCCTTAAAGCAGTGGTCCCCAACCCCCGGGCCGTGGACCGGTACCGGTCAGTAGGCCATTTGGTACCGGTCCGCAGATAAAGAATAAATTACTTACATTATCTCCATTTTATTTATATTTAAGTCTGAATGATGTTTTATTTTTAAAAAATAACCAGATTCCCTCTGTTACATCCGTCTAAGACTCACTCTTGACGCTTGTCTCGGTCACGTGATACATTTATCCGTCCCACCCTAAAGGCCGGTCCGTGAAAATATTTTCTGACATTAAACCGATCCGTGGCCCAAAAAAGGTTGGGGACCACTGCCTTAAAGAGAACTACTTTTGCAAAAATTCTAAACACACAGCAGTTCTCAGCGCTGGCTGGGCAGACTCACTCCCCTTATCTATAATCCACATTCCCATTGCCAGTTCTGTAAACCCTCTTTCCAGTTGAAGGAGCCTCTGCAGCTTCCTGCCACGCCCCCCCCCACCCCCATTAGCTCAGTTGCAGCAACAACTCCTGTGTCTGCAACCACACAGCCTCGACGTAAGAAAGTGGTCTTCCTAAACATTCCCCTAAAGTTAGGCCTCAACGCTCAATAGCTGGTCTGTGGCTCTCTGTGGGTTTTTTGTTTGTTTGTTTTGCGGGGTTTTGGTGTTTGTTTTTGTTTGTTTTTTTAGTTGTTCATTCTTTAAAAGAAAACAAATTCAAGAATCTTAATTATGCAAAACTCCAAAATAACCGACTGGTTTTCTCCTTTTTCCCAGATGTCACAAGACAACCACTCCCCCCCCCCCCCCCCCCCCCGCTGTCCCTCTCTCATATATATAGTAGCTGTCCCGTTTCTGAGTACAGGAAGAGATAGTTAAAGAACGTCACTGACCAGTTGATAACCAGACCTGGCAGACTGTGAGAAACCTCTAGAAACCAGCCGGACCGCTGACGGGTTACTAAGTGCCAGGTGTCTCTGAGGTGACCCCCGCCCCCTAACTGGTGTCCCCCTCACTGGTGATGAAAGCATGACCCAGTCGCTGCTCCACGTGTGATTTTCAGGAGGGTGTGTCGTCGTCCCCCCACCCTGAGTGAGGTGACCCTACCTCAGAGGAGAGTGGGTGACTCAGCACATTCAAACGGCAGACAGTCCGGCTGGGGAGGGGTGGGGGCCTCACCTCCGTGGTGGCAGACGCTGCCACTGCAACGTCAAAGATCTGAGCAGATGCCCCACCCAGCACTGGCGACGCCAGCAAGACAGCACTGGGGGCACTGGGGAGGGACATGACGAGACCGTGCTGAACATACAGCCATCTGTGGGATTGTTGGGGGGGGGGTGATATGGCTGCATGTCTATTAGCATTTCAGTGGGCCCAGCAGGTGCCAGGAAGCTCAGGGGAGCATGCGTTTGCACCTCTTCTTCCCCTGCTGTTTATGTGGAGCCAGGGTTTTTGGGTCTCCCCCACTCCTCACCCCCTGCACCCTGCATCAGGGTAAACAGACAACAGTGAAGGTGAAACCAGCAGAGAGAGACCTGAATAAACTAACTTTCCCCCACCGCCAGGATGGAGACATGGAGGGTTTGGGGCTGCGCCTGTCTCTGGTGGCATTTGTGCTGCCGGTTCCCAAACCTGACAGATGATGGAGCCACACGGGTGCAGGAGGTGTCTCTGTAAATCCGGATTGACAGTCACCATCCCTCCCCACCCATCCGTCTGTCCGTCCGTCCACCTGTCCGGGCCCAACTGTGACTCAGAAGGGCAGCCTGGGAGTCTAGACCACTCAGTACCCAGGAGCACAAGGGGCAGCTGGGTAGGCAGGACACATCTTTGTACTGGTCAAGCTAGTACTGAACATGAGTGGTACCCAAAATTGTCTTGGGTTTTTTAATTCCCCGTGAAACCCTGATGTGGGGAAGTGATTTTAGGACGAAGGTGACCCTGCCTCTACCCGCGGCAGGTTTTATGGTGATGACCTGCACGTACCTTTTCTCCATAACAAGGACCCTCCTTCCCCAGGCCCCGGGGGATGCCCCCATCATCTCCCGTCCGTGCCTGATAACCTTCCCAGCAACCAATGTGGCCCATGTCACAGGCTTGGGAGAAGCCCATCGTGTCCATTGCTAGAGTGATAACAGTTCAGGTTGATGGGGAGAGGAGGGCTCTGATTTGTTTTTTGCTGGTTGCTAGGTTACTGGGAGGAATTTACAGGTGAGACCACCTGGTCTAATCTTAAGGAATCTCAGGTGTGGCCTACTCTCACAGGCTCAGCAGGGCAAGCTCAGGGCCCGCAAAGGGGGCCACAGCTCCCGGCCCCTCCCACAGAGCAGGGCCTCCTGGACTTGGTTCCCTGTCTGTTCCACCATCCAGTCCCGGGAGCACACGCTGAGCTGTCTGAAGACCACCTCTCCCTTTCTGACTCGGAAGTGTGTTCATGTTTCGGACACAGATGCTGCAAGTGTGTTGGCCGGAGGGGCCACCCCCACCCAGGGTGGCCCTTTGAAAGGCTTCACAGAGGATGTGGCTACGAGCAGACTGCAAGAGGGAGGGAAAGTTTCCCCAGCAGAAAGGGAGGGGGTCCAGGCCCAGGCAGCTCTGCTAGGCCTCTCTTCTTGAGCAGGGCACAGGGATGGCGGGGCTGATGTGCCACAGGGGTGGGGGCAGCAGGGGTAGGGAGGCCGGTGCAAGGCCAAGGAGGACAGTCTGTCCATGTGAGGAGTTTAAACGTGGGTAGATGCGGAGGTGACCGCAAGAGTCCCGGCTCTGGACGTAGACTTTAAAAAGCCGCTGCCGGTCACAGGCGCAGGGGCAGGCGGAAGGCACAGCGTGCGCAGACAGGGTGGAAGCTGATGGCCAGATCCAGCCCCCACTCAGACTGAGGTCCCGAGGTTGAAGGAGAGGTTTCCGAGGTCCAGGGTGCAGGCTTTGGGGCAGGCACTGGCCGGCCGAAGGACTGCAGACCGAGCGTGAGGGAGGCAGACCGGAGAGCACAGGGTGGCAAGGGACAGGGAAGGAGCCAGACGAAAGGACAGAGCGAGCCCAGGGCTGGACATGCCAGGCTGCTGCGCCCACGGGGTTTGTTTCCTGGCCAGTTAGCTGGAAGCACGGTTTGAAGGAGGGGTCTGTGGGTCATTCGAGGTCATAGCTGAAGCCTGGGGGATGGAGTTCGGGGAAGGGCATGTGGGTGGAAAACCAGGGTAGCTGCTACTCTGTTCAAAATGGAAGCTCTAGTCTGGGCCAACCAGAAACAGCCCCCAACACTATGCAGAGAGCCAGCGCTTTTGCCCTGACCACGCCGAGCAGCCCACACAGAGTGCCCACCATCGGAGACAGTCGTCCACCTGAAGGGCGGAGGACGTCACAAGGAGGGCAGCAGGCAGGTGCTGGCGCCTGGGGTCAAGCAGGGCCTGCCAAGGGGTGGTGACCTCTGTGCGGGGACCTGAGGTGACATTACTGGAGGGCTCCAGCCGAGCTTCGGACATGTCCTTCCCCCGTGTCATCCTCACAACAACCCGACAGCGCAGACACGGCGAGCCACGTGCCCACCCAGCTAGTCCATGGTGGAGACCATGACCCGAGGAAGCAGCTCTACCAGGTGTTCGCGCTCCCGCCCGCCGCTGTCTGGTAAAAACTCAGAAACAACAACAGCTGGGGAGGATGCGGCATGGACAGCACGCGGCTGGGGTGAAGGGTCCCCAAGGCTGTGTCTGGGAATCACCCAGGTCTGCTGTGTCGTTACTTAAAGATGGCTGAGGTCCAAGAGCACCAAACGTAAATGCCGGCTCACCTCACTCACGGAAACCTGGGGGACTGGCGATGAGCCCCGGCACTCGGTTCTTGTCATCCGTGTGACGGACTGGACACAGGCCTCGAAGGAAATCCTGGAGATAGAGGAGTCTCCCCTACAGAGCAGTCCACATCCCAGCATGCACGTGGGGGGGGCTGTCTCAGCTGCAGGGGACTGGACACAGGGCCTGGGGCTGGTGACACGCCACGTCTGCACAGCACCCATCGCAGGGCTTGCCCAGTGACCATCAGCAACAATGGGCACCTGAGAAAACACCTGAGTGGGGTGGAGAAAATCACCGAGAAGCTCTTGCGGCTCTTAGCAGTTATTAAGGAAAATGCGTTGATGTGACTTGCCACCATTAACAGTCAGCTGGGATACCCTGATGTTTGTCCCAGGAAGGCAGAGGAGGACAGGCCCCCCCTGGACTGTGCCTGCTCGAACTTAGCCTTCCTTGTGATGACTGAGGGTCGTCCTCATGAGGCAGGAGGGAAACAGCAACATGGAAGCAAGTTAGCTTATGGGAGGAACAGACCCAAGACCCCCACGTGCCTCTGGGGGCACCCCCGCTGTGGTCGAGGGATCGCTGTCCGCAAGGGTCAGGGCTGGTCCTGGCTTTTAGGGACAAATACATCCACTGTTTCCCACTGTGTCCACCAGGCTCCCAGCCCTGGCTGCAGGGCCACACAGCCGGACCATCCCTCGTGGGCACAGGTTGGCAGTGCACCTGGTCTCCGGAGGCAGGGCACCAGCTCACCAAGCCTTCCCTGAGCCCCTGCCTGCTAAGGGCCCCACCTGCGTGCACCCAGGTCTCCAACCCTACCCTGCACCCCCGCCACACACAGTCATATCAACAGTGGACTGTACTTTCCTTATTCTTAAAACTATGGAAAATCAATCTTGTTCATTTTTTACTGGTTTCTCCCCACCTTCCCCACCACCATTAAAAATTATAAACTCCATGTGTGCCTAGATGTTGCCTTCCCTGCTCACCCCTCCTGCCCCAACACTGGACAGGAAGAACTCAGTATTTATTTATTGAATCAATAAAGGGACGCGGAAGGGCCCAGTCACGTCGCAGAGGCAGCAAGGTGAGTGCTGAGTCTCAGAAGTGGTGAGGAGGTCCCTCTGGTGCAGTCGGCGTGGACAGACGTCCCGCAGAGTGGCCACAGCATGGGCTGGGGGAGCCACAACACAGAGCCCCAAAAGTGTCTGGCCACAGTGTGGTCCTCAGGGAAGGACTGTGACCAGAGGGGACTGAAAAGAAGCCAGAAAACTATCCATTTCCCCTAAAACCAGCAGAAGCTAAAGAGGCCTGACGGGGACGCGGTGCCCAGAGCAGTGACCGCAGTTAACAACACTTGACTGTGTGTTTGGAAGCTGCTAAGAGGGAAGAACTGAAGAATTCTCATCATGAGGAAAAACAATTTTTTTTTCAATAAATTTAAGAAAAAATAAGTCTGAAAAGCGTTGGGCAGTATTGGGGCACACCGTTGAAAATCAATTTGGCAATATGTCTTAAAAGTGAAACTGGGCATTCAAAATGTAATAACAGTTCTGCGTCCGGGTATCTGGCCTAAGAAATGACTGCCTCTCTCTGACCAACACAGGCGAAAACAATACAAGCATTGTTTCTATTAGTGAGAGCATTCAAACAATCTATGTGTTCAGTAATAGGCCGCTTAATAAATGGTGGTATTATTCATACAGTGAAATACAAGACACCAAGTAAAAACAGTGATGTGTATGTGCACTGTATAGCATACACACACATACATATACATATATACACGTGTGTGTCTGTGTATTTGTACAGCTAGATCTTAAAAACAATGTTCAGTGAAAGTAAGCAAATTATAGAACAATAGGCATATGAGGGACCATTTATATACATTTAAACCCAGAAAACAATACTACATGTTAATTATGGGTACATGCAGCCTGACCTGTGGTGGCGCAGTGGATAAAGTGTCACCTGAAACAACGCTGATGTCACCGGTTCAAAACCCTGGGCTTGTCCGATCAAGGCACATATGGGAGTTGATGCTTCCTGCTCCTTCCCCCTTCTCTCCCTCTCTCTCTCTCTCTCAAAAAATGAATAAATAGTATCTTTTCAAAAATTATGGGTACATGCAACAACACATAAAATATTTTAGAAAGCACATCACAAACTGAACAATGAGCCCTGTGGGGTGAGGACAGAGGAAGGGCTGGAACTATCGTTCAAAGGGAACTCAACCTTATCTCCGGTGTTTCATTTCATTATGAATAAAATCAAAATAGACGTGACAAAAATCAGAGCTGGCTTTGGGGGACGGGGATGGATGGTGCAGTTTGTACCAGGAGCCAGAAAGAGGCCAGGAGACAGGCACACGGGACCTCAGAGCTGGTGGAGGAGGCCGGCAGGAGAGCCGAGAAACACTGGCTCCGTTCTAGAAAGGTTCACTGGATTCTTGAGACATTCAAGTGGCATCCAGGAAGCAGGCGGACCTCAAAACCCCGGAGTGGGTCGCCGCTGTCCTGGGAGGGTCAGGAATTACACAGTCTCTCAAAGTCCCTTTAATTTTTCAGGTCCCTGGAGAGAGAGAGAGAGAGAGAGAGAGAGAGAGAGAGAGAGAGTGTTTAATACCCATTTCTAGAAAGCCTGAGGGTCTGACCTCTGGTGAGCAATTAGCCACTCCAATAAGGCAACTTGCTCAGTTTCCTGCCGGTCTGTGACTTAGATTAACAGGGAAGGGCAATAACTCCAAGTCAGAGTGTTGCCAAAAGAAAAAAAATTCAAACACAAAACTCTCTTCTGAAATCAAACTTCCCGTTCTCACCAAAAGAGAGTGAACTTGCAGATATCCAAAGAATGCTGTTATCAGGATGAAACGCCCCCTCTGCTGTTTCAGTCCCTGTTTGCACTGTCCTGTCCCAGCCTGTGGCCAAGGGTGTTGCAACCCCTGAGCAAGTCAACAGTCTTGGCTCTTCCCTGGAGAGGGACACGCAAGACAGGGGCTGCCGGGCAGGGTGACTCATGCGCAGTGGACATTGGAACTCCGAACCCTGGAGCCTGGGACGCCCAGTTCCTAAAACCACAGCTGCACTGACCCCAGCAGAGTGGACATTTTCTCTGGACCGTGCTTCTTTCTCTGAGGCCTTGGGACCAGGACTGAGACCGGGACAGGAATGGGGATGGGGGCAGGGGGCAGTTTCCAAAGCTTTCTCCTTCACAAGTAGCCAGCAGTCAGAAACATAAGCCGGCCTACAAGTCTTTAGAAGTTTCAAAATATCTGATTTGAAGGGGTTCCATTCTCTAATTCACGTGCTTTTTAAAAAAAAAAAACAACATCAGGGCGAAAACCCGCCCCCCCCCACTATGAGCCAGTCTCCCCACAGTCAGTGAGCAATTGTTTGGGGTCCCCAGTCTGGCCTGGGTTCCATTCAGACCCATCTGCATGATTTAAACCACCCGCTGCTCTGTGTCTGCTCAAGTTTGCGCTATCTGGACTTGCTGAGCTCAGACAGCTGCAGACAGGCCAGCCAGGTGGGACAGACCCTGCCAAGCCAGCCGTGAGTGACCACAATAAAGTTTCTTTGTAGCCATCCATCCGGTGTGTGTGGAGCATTTCTTCCTGCTGCAGAGTTCACGAGCCAGTGCCTGAAATTAAATGACAGCTTAAAATAAATAAATAAATTAGTAAATAACCCAACAATGTAGGTTTACAGACAGAATCAAGTATCTTTTTTTTTTTTTTGTATTTTTCTGAAGCTGGAAACGGGGAGAGACAGTCAGACAGACTCCCGCATGCACCCGACCGGGATCCACCCGGCATGCCCACCAGGGGAGACGCTCTGCCCACCAGGGGGCGATGCTCTGCCCCTCCGGGCGTCGCTCTGCGGAGACCAGAGCCACTCTAGCGCCTGGGGCAGAGGCCAAGGAGCCATCCCCAGCGCCCGAGCCATCTTTGCTCCAATGGAGCCCTGGCTGCGGGAGGGGAAGAGAGAGACAAAGAGGAAGAAAGAGGGGTGGAGAAGCAAATGGGCGCTTCTCCTATGTGCCCTGGCCGGGAATCGAACCCGGGTCCCCCGCACGCCAGGCCGACGCTCTACCGCTGAGCCAACCGGCCAGGGCCCAGAATCAAGTATCTTTAGTGGTGGTTTCTGACTCTGCTTTTCTTAACGGAACTTACAAGCACTTTTATAAATACCTTCTTTTCAGTATCACCTAGATCTCATCCCAAGTTTACACTTAAAAAAGAGAGCTAAATAACTTACCCAGAGTCACACAGCCAGTTTGGAGCAGAAAACAAGTACTAGCCCAAATGTAAATGAGCGACTCAGGGTCTGATACAGGATGACCCTGTCACTGGGCTGGGTCCCCGCCCCCCACTACCACCCTTATTTTATCTCCCTTGAAAAACCACTGTTTCTATCTCAATTAAAAATGTCAGTCACATGGAAACAGAAAGGAAAAGCCACCGTTTCTATGAGCAGGTCCTTTTCTCAAAGCCACGGAGACAATCAAGTTTGTGCTCAAAAATAAGCTACAAAAACAAGGCTGCATCTTCCTGGTTTCACTTGCAAGTGTAAGCCTTCATTGTGATTCATAAATTAAAAGGCCACCCATTGTCCTCTGCTGCTGCTAAAGGTTCTGAACAACAGGCCTGCGGAGTACCACATGCATGTCAGCCACACACGCACACGACGCACACCCACCCACCACTCCATCTGACCCATGCGTCCTGCCAAGGTCAGGATCGAGGGATCCTGCAATGCTCCCTAGTGGCATGAATGGACGTTTTGTAAGGGTTATCTATTCAGGCAGAAGGGGGGAGAGGGGACAGGAAAACAATTAGCGTATTCAAGGGGCGCTGAGCTCATTCCAAGGATAAAACCCTTTGTTTGCTTTATTTTTTGGTTTTGTTTTTCTTACCTACCTGGGGAACTCTGGACTCACCACAAAAAACAAAACACAGGTCTTGCGAGATCTTTCTGGGGGCCTTTCCACGGACGGATGGACGGAGCTCCATGGGGACTGGACGTCGGCTTGGCAGGGGACTGGCACCCAGGACCATCTGTGTGCATCTCAATACCCTGCCTCCTGCGTTCGTCCCTTCAGGAGCTCAACCAGTTCAGACAGTGGGTAAGGTGGCTAGATCACTCCAGTGACCCCGGGAAGCTCGACAGAAAAACACTCACGCAAACAACCAGGTAATTCTAGCTGAAAGCTGCCTCTGGCTTCATCGGTCAGTCCCACAAAGCCCAAGCTGGACCATCTTGTTAAAAATTTACTTACATTGTTCTTCGTTCTCTGCTCTGAGAGAGGGAGGCGGGGTGGAGGGGGGCATAGGAGGGGTGGCTGGCAGACATGAGCAGGTCAGTGGGCCTCCTGGAATCTCTCCGGAATAAATATCAGCAACTGTTCCCATGTTTGGGAGGAATGTGCAGGTACCAGACTGTCCCCCACCCCCTGTGAAGGATCTGTCCCACACGGTGCTCAAAAGACAGAGAGGGAAGTGTTTGTTGCGTGGACAGAGTTGAAGAGGGCGGGTGAAGGTCTAGCTGCCCCAGTCCCTGATGGACACCTGGCCTCACATGCTGCCGGTGAATGATTCCTGCCACTGCCGCTCTGAGGACCACATGGTCAGGGCTACATCGACAGACTACAGGAGGCCACAGAGTCACAGGCTGCAGGTGGACAGGAGGTGGACATGAAGTCGTTTCCCCGAGGTGCGCAGTTTGGCACCCAGTTTGTGATGGGCGCCTGGCGGGTCTCCGGGGGTCCATGCCTGCTTAGGTATGGTCCACGGTGTGACTGTACCAGTTGGAATTCTGGGGCTTAGCGAGTCAGCCTCCGAGGAAGATACATGGGTAGTTTCCAAGGCCTCTAGACCTTGGTGGCACCACCACCTGCAAAATGACCAACTCGCAGACCAGGGTCTTCGATGAGCATCTCTCCTTCCACCTGCGTGAGTGACACCTCCAACTGCTCGTGGAAATATCAGACTCCAGGCTATCGGTCCCTCCCCTTCCTCCCAACTTGTTCCCCCCTCCCCTGCAATCTTTACTTTTCTCCATCATCTGTTATAACTGCTGATCGCCTGAACTCCCTGCATGAACCTGGCCATCGCCCTTCCCCCTACCTGACCATGAGGGGTCACCTGTGCTGGGGAAGATAGATCCTTGAGGGGCAGGAAGGGGTGCACGGTCACCAACCTCAAAGAGTTCCAACACTGTCTAACCACTATTATGCTTTATGTTTCCTTTTCAACTCGCTTTCCCACGACCATGGGAAATGTTCTCCACCTTGAATGTTCAGCACACCCGTCCCTCCCTTGACCTGTTCATCTCTCTGGGTCTTTGTGGCCACAGCCCCGCCCCATTCCCTCCTGATTCATGGGAGAGGGTGGACTGGCTCCGCCTCCGTGTCCACCCCTCCACATCACCAAGATGCCTCCATCACTTTCTTTGCAAGTCCCCTTACACCGTCCATCCCATCAGAAAAGCCTAGTGGCTCTGCCTTCCAAAGACATTCAACACCCAACTTGTCCTCATCATCACAGTGGTACCCACCTCATCCAACACAGTCCCCTCCCACCTAGATCATCAGTGGTCTCCCAGGTCCCCCCACTGGCCCCCTGCAATGTGTTCTCAACGCAGCAGCCCTGGAATCATGACTCAGGTCATGGTCGTCCTGTGTTCTCTGTCCAGTGGTTTTCCATGGAAAGCCAAAGTCCTCACACGGCCGACAGGACTCTGTCCAATAGAACTTCCCAAATGATCCGTATCTCACTCCCCGGCACAGTTGCCACTGGGTAACGTGGCTACTGACCACTTGAAACATGGGGCGTGCTGTTGAGAATGTGAATTTTTAACTTTTTAACACTGTAATTCATTTACATGAATTTTCCTTAGTAACATGAATTCACCTTGCACTTTAATTTACTGTAATTAATTTACCTGTGGCTGCAGGGTGAGGGGGGGCGGGGACAGCACAGCCCTGCATGGGATCTCCTCCCCACCCACCCTATGTCCCCCTTCCCTGACTCAACATCACATCGGAAAACTCCCTGAAAGTCAGGCTATGCCACTCCCCTGCTCAGAACTCCCTGCTGAGTCCTGTCCCACTTTCAAATAAAAGCCAAGGAATATCCTTAAGCAGGACGCACTGCCCTACCCACCTCTGCGGCCTCCTCCTCAACCCCCAGTCTTCTAGGTCCACTCCACTGCCCAGCAACACGGGCTGCATCAGTGACTTACCAAGCGTGTCGCTGCCCCAGGGCCTTTGATCATACTGGTGTCTTAAGCTCAGGGCTCCCTCACTTCCTGCAGGGGCTGTTCCAATGAACTCTGACGGGAGAGGCTGAGGGAACTGCTCTGACCTGAAAACCAGTGTTGTCATCGTCCCCTCCCCCTCCTCCCATCACTATCTCATTCTCTGCCTTCTCCTTATAGCACTCACCTCCACCTGATGAATCATCTTTGTTTCCTTGTCTCATCTGGCCCCCACAGCAGGCAGGGCTCCTGTCTGTTTAGTGCACAGCAGTGCCCCCCCCCCCCCACGATACCTGAAACAGCACCTCGCTTATAACAGGCACTCAAAAAAGAAAAAAGCTGAATTTGATGAAAGATCCTGGCTGGCTTTCTGGTGCTGAAAATGACTTCTGAAGGTCTCACCCCTCAGGCTGGGGTTCCAGCACATTCCTACAGCTACTCCCTGGGGCGAGGACAGGTTCCTCCTTAAAATAGCCCACCTGTAAGTGGGTGGCCCGATGCTTATCTACAGTGGCTCTCATCACACACAGTGTGCCTGTTCACCAGTCCAGACACGGGGGGAGCACAGCACGCCTGCTCAGCTGGCGTGACCTCCCCCAGCTCAGGGCGGCTGCCCACACGGGAACCTAGTGATGTGATGTGGCCTCACGGTGACACCTCCCTCCTGACTCTTCTTGCCTTTGCAGGGGGCGGGGAGGAAGAATGGCGTTTCAAAAACAGGCAAATAAAACCTCATGGCTCTTCCTGCTGAAAGACGTTGCTGTGGACGGTGCTTCTCTTTCAGGAGAAAAATTTTTTGCAGTCAGCAAATAAAGTAATGGTCAGTGGGTTCAGGGCCAGTTCTGCAGATTGGCCAACTTCCTCTTAACCTGCCCGACACAAGTGAATGCTGGTCTTTCTCCCTCCTGGTTTTATGTTTAACGTGCAGATGAGGAGCAGCTCAGGGCTGGGAGGAGCCGGGGGTAGGGGAAACAGAGGGGTAAGTATGCTCAAGCCACAGATAGTTAAATAGTTTTACCATTAGTTCTAATGAGGTACGTCATGGGATCTCCTGGTGCAAATGTCAAACCATGAACGCGGGTTTGGGTTTCATACTGCCTTTTTCCATAGTTGCCCAAGAAGGACACCAGTAAGTGGGAAAATTGCATCTTTGGCTACAAAAAAAAAAAAAAAATGAGAGTTGGAGACACCAGTGGGACAGAGAACCTAGAAGATTTATTTTATGGACTTGGGGGCGCCCATCAGAGGGGGGACCCCAGGCCCAGGGTTTGCTGCCAAGCGCAGGCGCTATGACCAGGGCCTCCTCCTCCCCACTCCGAATGTTTTCACCAGAACCCAACGATGAGCACTCCCTGGTACAGGGCAGGGGGGAGCAGGGGAGAGGGTTTCCACGGAAGACCTGCCCGTGACTCTCTCAGGCTATTCACAGTCATGAATTGCAAATGAATTTTCAAAATGACTCTTCTCTCGAAATACCCAGGCAGCTGGCCCTGGATGCCCACCCACAGCTAAAATAGGCACCTTGACGAGCTCGTCCCCGTGACTTCATCCTCTCGGTGGCCTCTGACCACAGAGGCAGCTCCCTGGGCCAGAAGAAACACAGAGGGCTCTGGGAACCGACGGCAGAACCTGGACCGGTCCAGACCTTCCCAGAGTGACGGATCTGCCGTCAGGACCTGTCTCAGGGCTGGGAAGCTCTCTCCCCAGTGAGCCAGTGCTCTGTAATGGACATAATTGCAAGCCATGCATATGTGCACGGCACCTCTCTCTCTGCCTAATATGGGAATAATAATTAACTGTCCGAAAATGTAAGTGCTGGCTGGCTTGGAGGCTGATGACTCACCTGGCAAATGCAAAGAAGAAAGTCAGAACTCTGCAGAGCCGTTTAACAACATGTATCAAGAGTCACAGAAGTGGGCCTCCCCCTGGGAGGGGGGGGCTGGCCACACCACAGGCTGTGCGCTGGCCCCAGCCGCAGAGAGAGAGAAGCAGTGGAGGAAACCTACTCCACATACACTTCAACCCAGCCCTCTGCCTGGTCTATATTGTGAATGGGTGGGGGAGGGGAAATGGGTGAAAAAGAAACAAAAAGAAAAATGAGTCACGAAATCTCTGTTCTACTGGGCACTGATCTTAAGAAATGATCCAAAAAAATAAGAAAGATTTCATGACCAAATCTGAGTCAACCTCAATGCCCAAGAGTAGGGGAAATGTTCATTATTAGGGTTCACCTTCCTGATGAACTATTACACAGCCATTAAAAGTGCATCAGGATGACCATTCCAATATGAAGCGAGGGCCGAGGGCAGCGTTCTATTAAAAAGGGCAGATTACCAGCCGTGTCTGTGTTAGGATTGCAACCACACCTAAGTGTCTTTTCCAAGCAGGAAAAACAGAAGGCGTGATGACAGGTAATGTTTCTCCCTCCTCTTTGTCCTTAACGTTTTGCCATGCTGAGATACTGTTCTGATCATTTTCAAAAGGAATAAAAGGTTATGTGCCATGCTTCGTACTCTGTATAAATAAATGCTTTAAAAAATATATCGATAGCTCATTTCAAACATCTGTCCTTTAAAAACCTGGGGTCAGGGTGTCTGCCCAAACATTTGGCGGTCAGCAGAACGTTCACATCAGTTCCGCCTCAACCCCCTCCCCGCCACCTCGACCTCTCCCAGGTCAACTCCGGTTCACAGGAGCCCAGCACACAGTCGGGTGCTATGAGCACTGGGCTCTGCTTGTGAGGGCAGGTTTGTGAAAACCTCTGGGTCCACCCACTGTGGCCACCCCCAGGCTCTGGAAGGCACATGGCCCTTTCTAGGCCAGATTTTGGATCCGGGACACAGGGGTAAGAAAGTTCACAGCTGTGGGCCCTCTGTTCTTAGGTTTCTCAGTCACCTGGGGGACCAGCTTGGAGCTCTCCACAGGTAGATGGGGGGAGGGGCTGCCCTCTGAGAAAAGTGAATCATTCCACAGACAGTGCAAGGAATGAACCTCTGCTTGGACCACACAGGCTTCTCTGGTCATTAATATTTATATGTGGAAAGGGGACAGCTTTTGTCCATCATTTAAAAAAAAAAAAAGATCTACAAAATTGTACAGATTCGTTTCACTGTCTTGAGGTCAAAACATCCTCAAAAAACCCAGAAACCTGCCCAGGGAAGTAGGGCTCTTGCTCAGCCACGCTGTGTCAGCTCGGGCAGTCACCTCAGTGCGTCCGTCAGTAGTAAGATAGGAAAATAGACCCTGCCTCCATCGCTGATGCAGATATGAGTTCCGCGGTCTCAAACGAATGCTTCGTGAATAATTCCTCAAAGGGAGAAAGGTCTAATTTTGTTGTTGTTTTTTAATCTACCGGGCTGTTACTAAACCATCATACCTATGTTGCTCAGAAATGGTGGGGACCCTGGGTCAAGGCAACGTGCGCTGGCTTTCAGCAGAAAATGGGCTTCCAGCCCCTGAAACGGCGGCCACTTAAGCAAGAATGTGGAAATGATTTATCTCCGAGTTTCATCTCGGGTCCTCATGCCCGGCCCTGTCATGACTGCGCCATCAGTCAGGGGTGCGTGGTCAGACCCTCCTCAGCAAAGAAAAGCATGCTACCCGGCCAGAAGAGTTGAGGGTATCAAACACACCGAAATTACCTTCATAAGAGCTCAATCGCCCACATCCCAAAGGATCAAAAATCATCGACGATGGCCAATAGCCACATTGAAGTGCTACAGGCAGTGGCACACGAAGCAGACCCTGTTCACATCGTAGGAAATAGGGTCTCTTCAGGCTCAGTCATACCGGCACTGGGATGTCGCCCGGTCGGACTGACAAGGACAGGTACTGGGCACTTGGCACCCCGCCTTACTCTCCTCCGCCTCTAATTTACCCCACACTTGTGTGCCCACAGGCTCAGAGGCTGCTGCTCCTGGCCGTGTTCGACAATGTGATATGGTCTGGAGCGTGTCCCCACTCCATCTAAAGCAGGGGTCAGGAAACTTTTCGGCTGAGAGAGCCATGAACGCCACATACAGTATTTTAAAATGTAATTCCGTGATAGCCATACAACGACCCGTGTACGTTACACATTATCCAATAAAAATTTGGTGTTGTCCCAGAGGACAGCTGTGATTGGCTCCAGCCACCCGCAACCATGAGCATGAGTGGTAGGAAATGAATGGATTGTAATACATGAGAATGTTTTATATTTTTAACGTTATTATTTTTTTAATTAAAGATTTGTCTGCGAGCCAGATGCAGCCATCAAAAGAGCCACATCTGGCTTGCGAGCCATAGGTTCCCAACCCCTGCTCTAAAGTGACCCCACCCACTTCTTCCCCCCAGTGCACTGGCAATGCCCTCTCTTGGGACAGCATTTGTCACTGTCCCATTACCTTGTTTGCTGTCTGTCTGCTCGCTCCCACTAGAATGTTCTTTCAGGAGAGCAAGAACCTGAGGTCTCTGTACTGAAACAGGCCAGCTGATAAAATTTCACAGTTTTTTTTAGTGCTCCTTCTGTGGGATGCTAGGCATTTCTCCTGTGGTGGGGGGTGAAAGGTGGGAGGAGGACCGTGAAGAACAACACTAAAGAAACATCTCACTACACTCTGAAACACACTCTGGCCCGGGATGACCGAGTCAGAGAAGACGATGAACACGTTCATGTCTTGATGACATTTCAGCTCAGATTTGAGAGTCTGTTCTCCGAAGCATGAGTAATCCGGTGTTCCAGGAAAAACAGACAGGGCAGTAAAACAGTTTTTTGTTTATGGCAAGAACAGCGAGCACCAGAGACCGGAAAGAAGTCACGACCAGGGACTGGCCCGTCAGCTTAGTTTCCCTTAGCACCATCTTGGGAGGAGTTTATTCAGGCACTGATCTAAACACACATGCACCCAGAGGCCAGCTTTAATATCCAGACACGCGACGGCTGGAACACAGCCTGTCCTGTCCACTTGACAGGGCCAGGCACGTTCCAGGTGCTATTTGTTGGACCTGTCATGAAGGCTAAGAAAACTAAAGGAAATATGAACTCACTTCAGACGGGCAAGCCAGGCAGACTTCCTTCTCTCTCACTCAGGGGATCTCGACTGACTTCCTCACCAACATGGCGTTTGACCAGTCTCTCAGTCGGAACCCATTTCACAGAAGGAAGATATGAGAAAAACACCAAGCCCCATCGGGAAAGGTCAGGTTCACAGCCGAGTGCCCCTCTGAGATCTGGCCACCCTGACCACACTGGACCTGATAGGTCTGACCCCACACAGCCCACACCCTAAGACGCAGCCGCAAGCTGCTGTTTTATCTTCTCCTAAAGGACCGATCTCTATGCAAGGATGTTGCATAAATTTAATATGAAGAAATGAAGTGTGTGACAACCACGGTGAGAACTAGAGGGAGCCCCTTGCAAGGAGCTTCACAGAGGGTGTTGGGCAGCAGCAGCCCCTTGGGCAGACCTTCCCACCTATGATTTGTGAGCCCAATTGGACTCTTCAACGTCACCATCAGCCCCTGGGTCTTGTGGCGTCAGAACCACATGGGAGAGGGAAGAAGACTCAACAAAGAGGCGGCATGCAGGACAACTGTATTCCTCTGCCTTACGTTGGCCTGTGGCTTCTGGCTCCCAGGAGCCAGGCGACACTGGCCATGTGGCTGGCGTCAGCCGTCTCTAACACAATGCCCTGAGGCTTTCCAAAAAGGCTTCTGACGAAAGGGCTCTGCCCTCAACCCCACGGCGACCTGTGTCCGGGTATAGCCTCCCTCCAGCCCTGTCTCAGCCTCTGTAGTCACAGGTGGCTTTCTGGTGACTCGCGCACACTATAGGTGGCACCAACAAGGAGCCAACAGGAGGCTGCGGCTTCAAGAGTGACGCAACCCCAGACGCGCCTGCCAGTCATGCGGTGATGCGGAGAGGACGGTCACCACCAAGCACGAGAGCAAGGCCGGGAGCCTCAGAGGCTGCAGCTGAGATCGTACCTGGGAAAGACGCGGGTGGCACAAACCCAGCGTGAGTTTCTCAGGGTCTGTGCGGTTGGAGAGAAAAACTCAATCCAGCCTCTCTTCCAAACTCTCCTTAGGACGTGCGGCCCAGCACAAAGCCACCTGGGCATGTACCCTAATGACACTGGACAGACATATCTTCCCTTGTCCTCTCAGCCAGGGACACAGTCCAGACAGGTGTATGGGCTGCTCTCCCCTCCAGAGACAGCGTTTGTGAAGTTACAGACAGGTTTTCAGGGAGAGGGGGTATCCAGTGCTTTTTTTATAAATGAAATAGAGTGAAACATCAGAGGGCAGCAATAAAGACCTTCGTTTGCATGAAAACCTCACATCAAGTAGGATTTGCATCCCAGGTGACCTGACATGCATTTTGGATGGTGGGAGGGTTACAGAAAAAAAGTTTGGAAGCTTTGATTCCAGTATACAGGAGACACAGTGAAACCAACACGAGCTATTCTTCCCCATGCCCAAGCATGACATAAACCCCAAACTGAGTGTTCCTAGAGCGAAGGAGGAAAAGAACAGAGCACCATGGTCACGTCCGAGCCCAGACCTTAAACATCCAGAACCACACGAGCTCTGGCAGCTTGACCACATGACACCTGGGGCACGTCCTAGTCCCATTTACCCCACCCGGGCTCCCACTCTGCGGCCGCATGCCTCTCTGTGTAAAGCAGGGGTCCCCAAACTTTTTACACAGGGGGCCAGTTCACTGTCCCTCAGACCGTTGGAGGGCCGGACTATAAAAAAAAACAAAAAACTATGAATAAATCCCTATGCACACTGCACATATCTTATTTTAAAGTAAAAAAAAAAAAATGGGAACAAATACAATATTTAAAATAAAGACCAAGTAAATTTAAATCAACAAACTGACCAGTATTTCAATAGGAACTATGCTCCTCTCACTGACCACCAATGAAAGAGGTGCCCCTTCTGAAGTGTGGCAGGGGCCGGATAGATGGCCTCAGGGGGCCACATGTGGCCCGCTGAGCCGTAGTTTGGGGACCCCTGGTGTAAAGCCTTCCTCCGCGTCCCCTGCAGCTCACAGCCCATAATCGGTGTCAGGACCCCGCAGTCACGCTCACCTGTCCTCTCCCCCACCCCATCCTCTCCAGAGGGGCCCTGCTTCCACTCAGTCCACAAATATTCACTGAGCTCCTTCCCATGCCAGGCCTGGTCAGGCAGGGGAGGGTGACAGACCCAGTGCCCTCTTGCAGGGTGGGGAGAGGAGCTTCCCAAGGAAGCCCCGCAGGAAGCATGGGCTGTGTCCTTGGTGGCAGGAAGCCAGCACAGCCGCGTCCGAAGCTGGGGTGACACTGGGGATGTGATTCTAGAGGACATGGCACAGAGCTGGCAGGAGACGAGCCTGCGAACATCAGGCCGACGCCAGTCCTGAGCCTTGGAGGGGAGAAGAGAGAAAGGCAGGGTGTCCCACCACCCCCTAGTCACACTGGGCTATCCCCCCACCACCACCAGCCTTTGGCAAAGGCATCCTGTCCTCTGTCTGAACAACCCCAAGACCCAGGTAGGTCAGCGGCATCCTCCAGCCTCATGCTCTGGACACCTCACCTTGGCTGCAGTCGGCTGCACTGTGACCCCATTCCTCACGGCCACACCTGGACCACAGGCCCAGACCTGCCCACGCGAGATACATTCCACTGACTCTGCATTCCCCTCCAGCTTCCTCATCTGATTCCACGCGGCTGTGCTCTGCCCCAGGGCTCCCCGTCCCCCTCCACGCAGCACGGCTTTCTCCCACTCGGGCATGGTCATCCCCATGCTCACACCAATGCCAAGTCCTGCTCACCTGTCATGGCTCCATCACTCCGGATGGGGTCGGCTCCCAGCTACAGATACCCACCACATTCTCATCCCTTTATCTCTGCCCACACTGGCCCTCTGTCACCAAACGAGGCTCAGTGGGGCCACCTCTGACATCGAGCCGCGTTGGTGGCGAGGCATGCCTGGCACCCTGTAAACACCCTCCTGGCGTGACGTTGTACTATGCAGCCGAAGGTGAAATCATAACACTGCGTCTCTCAGCAGACCTCCCCAGTCTGTTACCCTTCATGTGCGTGAAGAAAGCATGGCCCACGAGGAAAGTGATCTGACCGGGGCCCGCCCACAGCGGGGATCCGCCCCACCAGTCAGGGCTGTGGCCCTGCAGCCAACGCCACAGACCTGCGCACGGCGGGCCGACACCGGGGTCTGTGGTGGCCCAGCACATCTGTTAGACATGCTCCCGCGAATTTTTACTTTAAAATAGCTAACACTGAAAACTACCGCACAGGAAGTCTATGGCGTCGGGTCCCCTGGAGAAGACTGCTTAGCGTGTGTCAACAGTGAAGCAAATATGTCACATGTGACTTGGGTATTTGTTAATATAATCAGGTACCCTTTTTTTTTTTTTTACAGAGAGAGTCAGAGAGAGAGAGAGATAGGGACAGACAGACAGACAGAATGGAGAGAGATGAGAAGCATCAATCATTAGTTTTTCGTTGCAACACCTTAGTTGTTCATGGATTGCTTTCTCATATGTGCCTTGACCATGGGGCTTCAGCAGCCCGAGTAACACCTTGCTCAAGCCAGTGACATTGGGTCCACGCTGGTGAGCTTTTGCTCAAACCAGATGAGCCCGCGCTCAAGCTGGGGACCTCGAGGTCTCAAACCTGGGTCCTCCACATCCCAGTCTGATGCTCTGTCCACTGTGCCACCGCCTGTCAGGCCAGGTGCCTTTTATAAATTTTTTTTTGCTCAAAATCACTTGAGTGCCCTAGTCAAGTTAAACCCGCAAAAATTCAAACTATCAGTTGCATCTATGACAATAACAACTTAACTGCTTTGCATCTACTTATCATGTGTGCATTAAGTAACTACCCAAGTCAAGTCCCCTTCTGTCACCACTTACTTCTGTTTACCGTCTTCTACCTCCCCCCTTACCTCCCACCCCCCACTCCACCCCCACTAAGCACCACACTGGTCAGCGCTGACATGTGTCTGCTATTCTTCTGAATTACATGTAGAACACTGGGGTCAAATCCCAAATCTAAGCAGCAAATTTCCTTTTCCTTCCTTTCTATTTTTTTTATAAAAGGTTAAATGGACCAACTGCCCCAAAGAGGATCCCCAGGAAGACCGCTCATTGGATTGTTACCAACACGGGCCACGAAGCCCACAGGGCACTTCTGTTTCTTAAAAGGTTTCAGAGCATTCTGAACTCACCTTTGCTTTCTGCTTCTCTAAGCACATCTTACACTAAACGGCTCCAGGATATGGTCTTTCCTCCAAAGAACATAATACCAAAAAGAAAAAAAGAAAAACCATAGCATGTGTACATATAAACACTAGTTTTCCCTCTCGAATAAATTGTATTTTTGTTATTTTTTCCCCCTTCTAAAGTACTTGTTCTGAAAAGAACACAAATCAAACCACACAGTATGTAAACAACCCTGACATCACTAAACGGAGAAAGAACATAATGCGAAAACACCATCTCCTTTCATCCGCTGATTAATATTCATTGAGCAGGAACGCGAAGTCAGGATAACAAGAGCCAAGTGTTTCTAGAAGCCAATACGTCCGGGGGACCAGAATGAGGAAGGTGGCAACATTTACACTCTGTTTCCTTACTGCTCATCTTTCCCATGGATGATAAAACGATAAAAATAACCTAGCACATCAGTGAGAGAAAATAACCTGCTTTTATCCATGTTATAAAATCTGCTTTCCTCAAAAAAAACAAAAAATAAAAAAACCCAAAACAAAAAACCTTTGCCACTGTGCAAATCCCAGCGATTAGCATGATACACAACACTGAACAGCACATATTCAAACAGCACAGGCTGACCAGGGGCAGGCACACCGGAGGACAGGCACAGAGGTCCAGTAACACAGGGGTGGACATGGAGCCTGGCTGAGAGCCCAGACCTGCCAGCCACCTTTACATAGAGAGGCGCTCAGTGTCCCGGGGCCTGGACGGGCCAGGCCTTCCCTGCTATGGAGCACCTCCTGTCCTCTGCCGGGTGGGTGGTCACAGCGGTCCCGACACCAGGCAGGCGAGGATTTCTATCTCCGTGGAAAGAGCTAATCTATCTACAAAGGCTCGGTCTCCTTGTCATGCATCCACGTGGCTCAAAGCTCCAGAGCCCGAGGAGTGTGGTTCAGGGTGGACAGTGAGCACACTGACTGCAGGGGGTGTGCGGCCCACCATGTGCACTGTGTACACTCCTGCTGGACAAGCCACTGCCCCCCTGGTGGAGGTGCCCTAACCCACCCTGCTCATCTGCACAACACAACCATCCCTGCCTCTTGGGCTTGTTGGAATTAAACAAGGGGGCAAAGCACATCCAATGCCCAGAGCAGCACAGGGTCACCAGCAGCCAGGGGAGGTGGGGGGGAAGGCCTGTCATGAGCACCCCGCTCCTAAGGGAAGGGATTTCTGCTTTAAATGGGAACAATGAATATGAAATTATTATACATTGGGGGGTTTGGTGAACTGAAGATAATTTACTCTCATTAAAGGAATCAGGCTGATCTCAAATTCTAAATACCATGTAATAATCCTAACTCTTCCATTATAGTGAGTGATCCAGAAATTAATTATCCAGAACCCACCAGAACCATTAGAGCTTTGCCTCTAGGACTCAGTCAGTGATTTCAATATAGGGTTTAAGAAGCAGTCATAAAAATAATAGGGCAACTGGCTTAAAAACAAGTTTAAAAACTGAAACAAGTGGATCAGGTGGCCCACAGAGCTTTTCTAGGGACATTGCGCACTGAAAATTGCCCCATTTTTAGTCACACCTGAGCCTTGTGTTCGTCCCTTCCATAGTGACGGATCAGGTCACCTAAGTCTCCCAGAAGCTCTCCCCATCTGTCCCTGCGTCACCACTGGAGGCCCAGAAACATACTGTGCTGGGCCATCCAGGGGGAGGGAGGTGACTGAATCACCTCCTGCTAGAAGCCAGCAGCGCACGGTCAGGCTCCCAGTGTGACGGGCAGGTATGCCTGCAGACGCTGCCCTGGGGACAACACCCACTCAGTCCCTGCTCTGTGCTGCCCCTACCCCCACCCAGCACCCTGTGGAAGTGGATACTGCCCAGCTGGGTCGGTGCTGACCCACAGGACAGCCAACGCCTCGGAAGCCCAGGTCCCTGACGAGGATATGCAGGTGCAGGTGCAAAACAATGGAGAAACATGACGCCTGTCCAGGGCAGGGACACAGACTGTAAATGTAAATGAGGCCTCACTGTGAAACTCTGGCTAAGGTGTCCTCCCATAAGGTGCAGACCTCAGAAGAAACCCACCAGGCTCAGGATCTCGTGGCGGGGGGCTCCCCAGGCCTACCAGTGGGGCAGCCTCGGGAGGGAGCAGACCACCTCCCCTCCCCCCCAGGCCTGCTCCTCACCAATGGTATGGAAACACCTCCATCCACGGCACTCAGGGGACACCCACATGGAACCATCACCAGTGTCAGCTCCTTGCTGTCCCTGCCCCCAGTCACCCTCTGCCCCCCTGGTGGTCTCTGTTCCTACGTGTCCCTCCCAGACTCCCGTAGCCTGGACAGGACCCGCCCTGCTCTCACCTCCCTGTCCAGTTTCTCCAACTGTCCACGGCACCTCGTGTGCCCAGCCAGCTCCCCAACAGAAATGGGCACCGACCTGGCTGTCCTTCCTATCACCTGGAGCAATGCTTGGCATGTGACAGGCTTCCAGACAACTCACTCACCGGACTGAGTGTAAACACTCAACCAGCGACGGTGCTCCATGAGGTGACAGATGTAATTGGACTTACAGTAGGGCTCACTGGGCAATGTATACACAGGAGGTGGGCAACAGGAAGTCTTCAGCTGTGGGTAGGCGAAACAATCTGTTCCTGCATTATTTACTAGCTACAGTATTATATCAATAGTATTTTCCATAAACAATTCAAATCCCACTTTTCCTCACCGTGTATCACATTATTGTGGTGCACCAAAAACAAATACAATATTGCAATTCTATCTCAATCACTTTAAAAAGTGAAAAGAAAAATACAAACACTAGCATGGTGATGTCTGAGGTCCTGTGGGAATCCATGGACTTTGGCGATGAGGAAGGCAGGCCCCGGGAGGGGGGAGCGGGGAGAGGGGTTAGTGCATTGCTAAGTTCAAGGACAGTGCTTCCCAAACTGCCAGGGACCTAGGGGATTCGGCTAAACATGGGTCTGACACAGCGGGCCGGGGGGCTGAGATCCTCCAGGTTCCAAGGGGGTGCCACGTGGCTGGTCCACCTTCCGTCCAGGCCCCGATGGCCAGAGAGGGCAGCTGGGTCGCATATTGAGCCATGCAGAGATGAGCATGGGCCATGGGCTCCTTAGAAGTGTCACACGCTAGTGAGAAAGGCCCTCCCAGGCTGCAGCAGAGAGGCGCAGGGCACCCCATGCATGAGGGACCTGCAGGCCCGGGCCATGGAGCTCCTCTGGGCTGCGCATGCGGCACCTTCTCCAGAAAGCAACGCTCCCCTGGGTCCATTCTAGTCTCCCTTGGGGAGTCATGTACTGAAATGACTGACATTTAAAAATACAGCTAGCTCATTTTCTGGTTACCAGCCACGCCATAAACACAGGACACGAAGGACTGGCGCACCTGACTTCCTACCAGATGGGAGATGCGTCCTTCCCCACAATCACCTGCTTCTGCACTGGCTCAGGCTCGGGACCCAGCTGTGTGCTGGGAGCGTCTCAGCCGCCAAGAGGATGAGACTGAAAGCAGCTACCGCAGCAGGGACACCCTGCACAGGTCAAGACCAAGTAGCCGTCTCTCCAAGTCCCATGTGGATCATGACAAAATTGAGACCAGTACCAACAGGGGCACCCTTGGCATCACCATTTCCAACCTGGAAGTCAAGCCTCCTTACAAGGGTCTCTGGCAATAAAGGGCTCGATTCATTCTCCTGACAAAGAGCAACTTGAAATCCAGTCAGTAATGTGCGCAACTATAACATCATCCAAGCATCTTTTATCTATTCCTGATTTAAAATCAAGTGATGCTGTCATGTGAACAACAGGACTCAAACTTAAAGAGTGGTTATGAGTTCATAAATTAATAGGTGTTCGCTAACCTAATGGTGTCACAGAATGATGAGCGGGAAGGAATAACTGAACTGTTAAGGCATCCGTTTCCAAAGCATGAGCTAAGTTGATGACTTCTTTGTTCTATTCTACTCAATACACCACGGTGATCATTTTTAAAGGACTGTTCATTTCACAGCAAAGGCCCAACAGATTTATTTAAATTTCACCTTTCGACAGACATGTCTAAAAATGCGCTGTAATTCTACCAAGTGAAAAATTTCAGTTTTCTTCCAAAAAAAAAAAATCTTTGTACATCAGAAAGCAAATGAAGGGGCTGTTCCAGGAACTCTGGGAGAAACTGCTTGTAACCACAAACCTTGTATGAACAAAGATTTCCCAAAACAGCCCCTGTTCTGTGAAGCTCATTTTCTAGGCGTGTTTATCAGAAATGAGTTTTGAAATTTAAGTCAAGTTAGGTTCAGGCAGGGTCTGCTGGCCATTGATTGGCTAAACATTTTCCCTGTCTCTTCACCATCATAACAGCTCTAAACACATTAATCTTATTTACGGCTGGGCAACATCCCACCATCTGCTCAGGCTAGTACTTCATCTGAAAATATAATTCTTTTTTATATATTCAGCCCCAGGAATTTGTGTTCTGAATATTATATTACAAAGCAAGTACATGGGCGGCAGGAAGGAACAAGAATAAATTTGATCATCTAAATAATTATTTATCCGTGGCTCCTAAACAGAATCACTCACTGAATTCTGAAAGGCCAGGATACAGATTATTTTGAATTTCTGCTCTCACAGTCAGCTGCCAAAATGCCAACTGGTGTTTGGGTACTAAACGTTTTTAACAAACAGTACTTCCCGATGGTTCACAGTGTTTGGGGAGTTTAGTCCCAGATGGAGCGCAGGTTCGGCTCAGTGAATGATTAGACAGAATCCGGAAAGATCACTTCTTATTCAATTATAAGATGCACAGTGTTCACTTTGGGTTTGAAAATCAGAAAAACAATTCCCAGCATTAATTGCTGTGGGAAGCCATGAAATTACTTCATAGTTACATACCCCACCCTACAGATTTTTACCCGCACACCGTAGTTCAGTTTAAATACAGAGATGAACTGACTGGATTTGAAAGGAAAAAAAAAATGTTTTCCGTTATCATTCTTTCTTTAGGACTTGAGATTTAGCTAAGAATAAATAATGTTTTTTACCTGGTGTCACAGATTAGTTGTGACAGTATTGTTTTTCCCAAATTAAGATGGTTCACCCACAAGGAGTTCTAGTAACTCAACTCAAAATCACAACAGTTTTGAGAGAGGAAATGTTAATGTTCTTGTTGGAAATATACTACCATGAAAGTGCTTTTTCTCCCATCTTTTGCTACATTGGTCTCTTTTCTCCTTATAGGTCATCTAAACCAGCATCATCAGCAAAAACACCATGAGAGCATTCGTCAGTATATGCCTTTTCTCTCCTCGCCAAATCCCAATTTGAGGTTTAATCAAATCAAAGGGTGAACAAAATGAAAAACTGCAATCTCCTCTTCTTTCTACCAGTCTTCTCTAGAAATCTCCCCAAACTGCATTTTAATTTTGCTTTCATAATGCATTCCTCTGACTCACTTGCAGTCACCTCTAGGAACCCCCTAAAGTTTACTATTATTACCAGTCTCCCAAATGTCCCCAACTCAAATCTCTCAGGTCTTTTAACCGCACGGCCGTGGCAAACCCAACCTTGTTACAGAGTAAACACGGGATGTTAACCTGCTGACACCTCTCCTTACTCTTTCCTAACAAGTCCTTCCTTCCCTTTCAAAGACAACCCTGTCATGTCACAACACTTCTAATACTTGGTTGTGGTTTTTTTTTTTTACACTAAGTTCAACATGCATAGGGTTTTGATATTCAAATAAATCCTGAACAAATTAAGCTGAATCCTAACCTTTTTTTTTTTCTCCTTACCAAAAAATGGCAATTTAAAAAGTTGACTGTCACCATTTCAGGTTCCTCTTGCAAATTTTCTCAACTAAACCTTAAAGAGATCAGCTAAATTATGGGCAAGAACACTCATAAAACATGCACCCCCAGCTCTCTTTCAAATGTGACTGCGGATGGAAGCTTCACACAAAAAAAGAAAATGTTAACCTTTGGAACTTCAACAGCATTGTCCCCGAGTCCAAGGGAGTAATTCCACAGTCACTTACCTTAGACACCAAAGTTAAGTCTCAGCAATATTCACAGAGTTGTAAGATGTTCACCGAAAGGCTACTTGGAACAAAAGTGGAAAACAGTAAAAGATACGTTTCTGAAACTGTCTTTTAACTCCCTATCTACACCACGCTGGCTCCATGTTTTTTTAATGAATGGGTAAAATTTATAAACTGGGGGTACTGCCCACACACATGTCATGACCACTCTCATTCCTGTACCTGGTCCATTCCCAGGTCTCACCTCCATCTGCTGTATAGTTGTCTACTGAGCACAGCTGTTGTTTGGGCCATAAGAAACTGCAGCCCCGGGATGAGTTTCCAACCCCACCACTAACCTGATCAAGGTCAGGGGCTATTGATTTATGGCGACCCACAGTGATACCCACGTGCAGGCCTCCCCACCCTATGTAAAGAAAGAACGCTCTTTAAATGTCGGCATTTCGCTTCCTCGTAGGAAGAGCCTCGTTTACAGGCAGCCTGACATGAAATGGTCATACTGCTGAGCCTGCCATTCAAATTTTGCAACCCACTCTTTAAAAAGTAATCTAAATATGTCACTTCCAGACTTAAAAAGCTGTCCTCGTCCCAAGACTCAAGATTAAAATGAGTTCCCAAGTAAAATGTTCCCTTTCCAATGAATAACACGTATAAAAAGAGGATTCTTATCTGAAGTGGGACAAATGGGCTGGTCACATGTTAAAATTAAACAATACTTTTCAAAGGAAAACTTAGAGGAAAAAAATGATTAGGGAGTTTCCAACATTTTATAAGCACTCACACTTTTCCTTGGCCGTCACGCAACATGCCTCTTTACACACTGTGCTTGTAATTTTTTTTTTCGGTGGGTTGAGGGATGGAGATTCAGAGCTTTTTGCCTTAATTCCCAAATCCCGTACGGGTTCATTTAATCACGTTTAACAGTAATTTTGGCTGCACTTGTATTGCAAAGGAAAGTTATTCCAAATTCTTGTCAACCATGGGAAGTGTTGGTTTCATGAGTTACTGAAGAAGAGATTTAATATATAAACACAACGATTAGCCTCTTTTTCCCTAGATTGGAAATGTAAACACAAGTTCACCACAGTTGTCTGTGGGGTTATTTATTAATTGTTCCACAATGGTACTAAAGTTCATACCAAACCAAAGCACCCAGGAAGGCTGACCTGAAGAACCACAACACAGGAGGGCCTTCTGAGGGGACCTCCTTTGCCCTCCCAGCTAACTGGAATCCCCCAAGGGCCCCAGTGGAGAGGAGAGTGGATTTTATATTCCCTGTTTTCCTTCAAAACCACTTCCTTTTCTTCCCTGTTCTAGGACACCCTAACCACAACCACTACTTTCCCCCCAATGCACAGCTATGCTCATTGTTCCTTTGCCCCCTCCACACATGGGGAAATTTTCCCATTTGGAGGATAAGGTTGAAATCCTTTCTCTTCCCCCAGTGTCTTATCTACGTTGTCCAAGAGATCCCATTTCGACATCCGAATGACCTGTTTCCAGCCTTATCTGCCTCACATGGCAGCCTAGCTGGTGGCTCTCAGGCTCCATGAAGTCATCCGGAGTCTACACGTTACTGAGAACACGGGGCGGGACGAGGTTCTTCCAGGTGACAAGTGTGGGCTGGTAGCTGCCAGTGTCACGCGACAAGCTCCTTCTGTGCAGCTGAGGACCCCAGTCCTTGACCATAGTGACTGTTGGCAGTCAGCACACTTCTTTGCGGGCAGGGAAGGCTCAGCCCTTGTCAATTCTTGCATCTCTACGGGTCTCAGGATCAGATGAGAAACCGCCAAGCATTTCCAATCCTGACACGTCATCTGACCAGCTTGTCAAAAAATTCGACAATGTGATGTGACCTCAATGTATTCCATAAAGGCCAAGTAAGGAGATTGCATGCAAGGAAGTTTTTAAGTATCCTTTGTATTTGATGCTTTTTTTTTTTTTTAGTTTATGTTGACTTCTTATTTGTATCATAAAATTTCAATATTTAGGCAGTCTTCTAAGGCAGGGATTCTTAACCTGGGACCCACAGGGTAAAAATTTTTCACGGGGGGTTGGGGGGGGGGGCTATGAGTATATAGACTGACCTGCACTTCCCAAGTGCAAACATATTTCTGCTAATGTGTGGGTTCAAGAGACCAAGTCTATCCTCAACCACCCAGCAGCCATGGCCTAAACCATGTCCTGCAGCTTCTACCTGGAACAAGCCATTGTCACCGGGAACTTAAAGGCAGTCATGCTCACATAGAACCCCATACTTTTTAAGAGCAAAACAGAGACAAACCAAGCAGAAATAACTTTAAAAGTCTACTCCTTCATCATCTTTTATAACTAGATTGTCTCTTGAGGAATTTTTTTTTTTTTTAGACTTTCCTGACCAAGGGTAAGACACCAGAGTTCCCAGACACTGTCTTCACGCTATTGTTCATTTTAAGCCATATACAAAGAATGCTGAGAAACACAGCAAGTGGGACGCCCCGGCTGTTTCTCCTCACCATCAAGGACCCCTCTGTCACCTCACAGAGAGAAGCAGCAGGCTGGCACACCGCAGCTCTCCGAATGGCCAGGAAGGGGCCCAACAGAAGGACACGTGGCACATGATAGACAGACTCACATGACAGGACGTACAGGCCACACCGCAGTGCCGGCCAAAGAGTTGCGTCACGTCTTGAAAATGAAATCCTGTCATTACATCCCAGAGGAAACATAAAGACTGCAGAACTAAGAGAAAGCGACTGTGTCCAGTGGCGGTTTTCTCCAGAAGGGTCCCCACCGAGGCTCAGGTGATTGTGTGGTGGGAAGCTCCTCGGAGGAACAAGGACCCACGAGAGGGTCCTGTCATGCCAGGAGGCCATGCTGCCCTCACCACCCCCCAGCTCTGCCTTAAATGCAAGTTAGCAGGTAACCACCCCACATGGGGGGGGGGGGGGGGGGATGAACAGAGTCCTGCCTCTCCCTTCGCATCAGTTAATACAGAACCCTGACTCAGATTTGTAATCGCTTTCGGAAATGTTTTTAAAAGTTAAAAACTTTTAGTGCAAATTTATGGGTCAATTTTCTGTCTTTGTTACTACTCAGTGACTTCACAAAGCCCTAACCAGCCACAGTGAGATCATGGAAGGTGGTCCTTCTCCTGCCTGAATCCGCAGGGCCACAGCGGAAACACAAGTGCAGTTCACTGTCACCCCTGACACCGAGAGGGTAGAAACCCTCCCTGCAGCGTGGCCACACCCACGTGCGGACTTCCACACAAGGGAAAAGGGATGGGTAAAAATAACTCAAGTGGGGCCTCATGTGGACCAGAGAAGCAGGTCACCAGCACAAAGAGACCAGACCTGGGTCTAAACGCAGAACCCAGAGCTTGGGCTGAGCATTCCTGTTCTCACAAAAATGGCAAATGGAGTAACAACCTCGGCAAGAGAACGAAACTAATTTACTTTTCCTAATCACATGGGCCCACAGGGTAGTCCTCCACAGAGAAATACATACTTATGCTCAATAAGTCACTGATCATTTCCCTACAACAGGATCAAAGATTTCCTTGAGCCACTCAATTGCAAAACACAATTTTCTCATGACTTTATATGGCCCACCTACAATCCTTTCTCCTTCACATCACCAAGTTGTAAATACCTACTCTGCATCTTCAATGTTTACATGTCTTAGCTCTTCCCTTCCACTAGCTATACTTTCAACCTTTGTAAATGTTGTTCAAGTGTGATTTCACAATAATTTTTTCCCTACTAAAGATGCTCAAGACCACTTTTGTCACACTTTATTACCACCTTTTTGAGGCAAAAAAAAAAGGATGTACCTGGAGGTAAAAGATACTGGACCCTACTTTAAAATGAGGCTTCAATGAGTAGCTCCTTGGAATAACATAACTGCCCACAAAAATTAGGGGATACTTATTCATTTCGCATTCCTTTTGAAATATCCCAATTTTTGTGACTAGTATATGTAGGATGGCTGATCCAGCCTCAGGAAGATGGGTTCCCAATGACACATCACATTCCTGTCTCTCACACAGTGCGCCTCACATACAAAAAGGAAACAGTCAAGCAACTTTCGGACAAGCCTACGGAGATGGAACACCTGAGCACAAACCAGTGCCCCAACCTCAGGTTACACCCCCAGATGTATTTTATGAGAACCGGTGAACAGGAAAATCTGAAAACATGCGACTGGGTACGAAGTGATACCTCCTTTCTTCAATTTTGTGATTAACAGGTTTGTTTTTTTATTATTGGTAGTCAACTAGCGCAAACAATCAGAATAATACATATGCAGTTTTCAGTACACACAATAAAAGTTAAAAGAAATTCAAAACCTGTATAAAACAAAACACTTGAGGAAAAAAATCATACATCTTAAGATACAGTGGTTAAGGTCCTCTCCCCATCCTTTGATAACAGCTTGCTCTCTGCATCCCACAGAACTTGACCTCACTCACCAAAATAAAAGATACAGACTTTTTTTATAATCAAGTGTATTTAAGAGGATTAAACACTTTTTCTAAGACCTTGCAAGTGACAGGTAGGTAGGTGACCCTTTAGCTGGCAAAGCACACTTAAGGGAGGAAAGTGAGGGGGAAGGACATCAACTAGCATTTTGTAACCATTTTAATAATTTCTTATTTTCCAAACACTGCTTTCATAACAGAAGTGTTTTACACTTACACAATATTAATTACTTTATTATACATGGAAGCCTGTGGTAGGCCGGTTACACAATGAAGACAGCAAACAAACAGTGGTACTTTCCTGACGTCAGAAGAGTACCTAAGACAGAAACATCACCAAAAGTACATAAAAACTCATCGGCATAAACACCAAAGTACATTAAAAAATATAATCAGGGAAAAAAATACAATTGCTAAAAAGTGGTTTAGAGCAGAGCCACTGTCACCAGCGGTTTCAAATGGCAATTAGGGTTGATAGCAAGTTTTGCTGACTTTACAAGACCCCTGTACAATACTGACTGATGCACCCGTTTAAATGGACACTGAAGGCCGCAATCTCAGAGAAAGGCTCTGAGGTCATTATTAAAGGCAGGCCTGACATCATCCTCGCAGTAGCTACGTCACCCATTGGAATTACCACCTTATAATACCTACAGCTCCAAGTACATGGGACTTGATGAGACATGAAAATCTGTTTGGGTTTCTTTCCTTAAAATTTTTTTTTAAAGGGTAGGGGATGTTTATCTTCTGGCTTAGTATTTGGATGCCATTGGCATCTAAAATGCGTAATGAATTACCTACTAGGATGTAACTCATTCTAAAATGGAAACCCTCAAGACACAGGGAACAGGGCAGGCCCAGAGCTCTTAGAAAGGGCAGGCAGGGTAGGCACAAAAAAAGTGTGGGTGACACAGAGTAACATAAACAAGAGGACAATGTCTTTAGGCTTCTCCATTAGTTATTGACACAGTTCTGTAAAATCTGGGGTGTTATAATACCTATGTAATTCCAACTTGGGTTCTAATACTGGAACCTACCACTTGGGCTTCAACACTGCTAGAGACGTCACCTGACTTAGTGGAATCACAGCCTTGTGACAGATGGGGTAAAAGACAGAGGGTGCTTTTTTCATTTTCTATTTTTTTTTCCTTCTTTTATTAAAGCTATCATTCCAGGCTTTGATCAAAGATCCAAGGTTTGTTCTACAAGAAGCTGGAATAAATGTGGTTTGGAAGTTCAGAGTACATTTAAAAGCTGCAACAAAATATATAGGTAGCCAACATCTCAGAATTTTGGATCAGCCCAGATGGTGACAGCAATTTGAAATGTTTTCTCGATCCCTTAACTCAAAAGAGGAAACCTACATCATATTAGCCCAGAGAGAGCAATTTGAAATGTTTTTTTTCGACCCCTCACTTAAATGATGAAACATATATCATTACTATCTGTGAATCGGATATCCGTTCGGATGACAACATACAGAATCCCCCTGCGTTATTTCACTTTCCTGAGAGTAAAGCAATGAGAATAACCTTAATCCTAACAACAAAGTTTTTGTGGGGGTTTTTTGTTTTTTTTTTTTGTAGGATTTTTTTTTTATTTTTATTTTTTTGCATTTAAAACTTTGGGCTATTCCCTGACAATCTATAACATGTAAATTTGATTGCTAAACATTGTCATTTTTGAATGTCAAACTATTTTTAATCTATTGATTTTGATTAAAAATCATAATAGAAACCAGAGCTAAAATCACCACTAACAAAATAAACTAAATATGAAAAGTTGCATTGAAAGGGCATTACATTATTCTTAATAGGATCATGTACAAACATTCCAATGGCAGTGTTCTTAAAATAAAACAAAGTTACATTAGCAGACCGCCAGCCTGGTCACTCATGTGTAGGACCTTACCTGTAACTCTGGCTGGTGGGAGTCTTTACTCGTGTACTACTACATGGCTCACTGACATCAGACATCATATTTGTGTACCCTGAGAAATCTGACACGGAAGTCCTGACCCTATGGTCCACTTCTCCGTTAGAGTTACTGACGAAGGTCATTGGCACCCTGCTGCCCGACTTGAACTGAGAACCGAACGCTTGTGCAAAGTTCTCAATCTGGTACGTTGTTCTAGGCTCTATGTCTTTCTGAGGATCTATCTGGCTAGCTAACTCCTGAGATGGCATCTGAAAGCTGGTTGAGGACTCTAAGTTTTTCTGTTGTTCCTTCTGGCTAGTCAGTTTCTGAGATGAGGACTGGAAGGCCGAGGAAGTCTCTAAATTCTTCTGAGAGTCTATCAGGTCGTCCAGCTCCTGGGAAGGTGTCAACTGCTGATGGGTCGCATCCAGGGCGGACAGGTACAGGCCCGGCTGAGATCCGAACAACATCCCAAAAGGAGGCTTTGGCAATGAAGACGGCAACACTGAGGTAACAGACTGGCCGAAACCACACTCCAAGGGGGATGTAGTGTATACCTGTTTCTCTGGGAAGAGAGTGTGGTTGTGTAGAGGTGAAGACAAACTCACAAACTGGAAACCGTGTCCAAGGGTAAAACCTGCATTTGTGGACTTCTCAAAAGCCTGCTGGAGGTATTTGGAGTACTCTTGCAACATGCTGGCCTTGTCGCTGGCAGGGGTTTGGGTGCCGGGGCTCAAATTCTCCTCCTGAACCAGCTCCGAGTGTTCTCCTGAGGTGTGTAAATCCACTCGTGGCTCAGGGATGGTGAAGGGGTCCTCCTTCTGGCTCTCCGACTTGTTGGAGTACTGATCCAATATACTCTGCAACACCTCATCAGGAATGCCAGACTTGTCATGACAAGACTTAATCTCTGTACTGAGCGCCGAGGAGTCCATGAGCGACAGCGGGGACTCGCTGTCCAGAACACTGACCCCTGCAGACTGAATGACAGACTGCTGGGAGACCATGTGTCCTACGTTGATGGAGAAGGCACTGTTGCTGGTGGCAGTGGGTAAGTATCTTCTTTTCTTTGAGAACTGCATGGCGTCATCGTAGTTGCTATTCAGCTGGCCTTGTTTGCCACCTGCACTCTGGAGAAGGCTGATGGCCTCCGCGCTGGCACTGGGGGCGATGCCAAGAGAGCCCCCCGGCTTCCCAGACAAAGACTTCTGTCCAACCATGTCTGGTAAGGGCGACACAAAGTTCAGGTAGTTTTTGTCGGGGTTCTTCCTGCTTCCTTTCTTAAAGATCAGTTTTGGCACCCTTTTCTGGAGTTCGTCAAGACCGCTGCCAAGGATGCCCCCACCGGCAGACAGGGCGGGCATCTCCACCGAGTAGCTCTGCATGCTGATGCTGTTGGGAAGCTGCGACTCGCCCGCTTTGCCGGCCTTGCCATGCTCCTTGCTCTCAACGGCCGCGCTGCCGCTTTTCGCCTTAGCTTTCCTCCTCGAAGAGCTGCTGTGTCCCTGAGACAGCACAGCCAGGTTCCCCAGGTTGCTGTGGTTGGCAGACCCGGGCTCCACACTCGGGGCTCCCCCCTTGGCGAGGGCTTCTCCGCACGTGCGCCTGTGTTTCAGCAGCCGGTCAGTCCGGGAGAAATACTGCTGGCAAGTGTCACACTTATATGGCTTTTCTCCGCTGTGCGTCCTCTTGTGCCGCTCCATGTGGTACTTCTGGATGAACTTCATGCTGCACTGATCACAGCCAAATGGCTTCTCCCGGCTGTGGATCTTCTCGTGCCGCTGCAAGAGGTACTTCTGGATGAAGCCCATGCTGCACTGGCTGCACTGGAAGGGCCGCTCGCCGGTGTGGATGAGGACGTGCCGGCGCAGGTGGTAGGAGCTCCGGAAGGCCGCGCTGCAGTGGTCGCAGATGTGAGGTTTCTGGCTCGGGGACAGGACCGCGCCTTCCCCGTCCCCGGCCCCAACCGAAGAAGAAGAAGACGGCTTGGAGGATGCGCTGGGCTTCCTCTTGGCTTTGATTCCCTGAGATTCTGGCTTTGGCCTCTTCACCTTCTTGACGTGCGCGTCCTGCTTTGGCTCCTCGCCGCCGCCGAGCAGGGCGTCGCGGGGGTGCGGGGCCGGTGGCGGCGGCGGCTGCTGGTGCAGGACACTCAGGTCCTGGATGACGCCGTGGCCGCCCCCCTCACCGCCGCCCAGGCCGGCCGTCCGGTCCTCAGCGCCCGCGAACAGCCCCCCGTAGTGGTGGTGCGGGGGCTGCTCGTCCGGGTCGGCCGGCTTCTCCTGCTTGATGCTCACCAGCGGCTGCAGGAAGCCCCAGGGGGTCCGCGGCGCCGGGAAGGCCGCGCTCGAGCCCGCCGGCTCCTTCTTGAAAGTCATGTCCGGGGCCGGCGGCGGGGGCGGGGGCGGCGGCTCGGCCGGGGCCGCGGGGGGGGCGAGCACGCACTGCGGGGGAGGGGCGGCCGGGCCGGCCGGCCGTGCGAAGCTGGCCACCGGGGGCAGCCGGTGGTTGAACATGACCAGGCCCTGCGGGAAGCTAGGCTCCATCTCCGCCCGCCGGGAGCCGCCGCCGCCGCCGCCGCCGCCGGAGCCGCCGCTCAGGAACCCGCCGCCGACTCGCATGCCCCGGAGGAGGCCTGGCTGCGGAGGGAGGAGGGACGGAGAGGCGGTGGGGCCGGGCCGCGCGACCCCGCGCCCGCCGCCCCCGCCCGCCCGCGCTGGCGGCCCCGCCCGCCCGTGCCGCGCCGCCCCCGCCCGCACTTACGGTCCCGCCGCCGCCGCGCCGCCGCCGCCGCCTCCGGTTAATAAAAATAACGCCGTCCTCTCCACAATGGAATTAAAAGCCTCCCCCGCACTGCGCAGGCGCGCCGCGGGGTCTGCTGGGAGCGGCCGGCCCGGCCCGAGGGGAGCGCTGCGCGGGCACTGCGCACGCGCCGCGGCTTCCGCCCGGCCCGCCTGTCAATCACCGGTGCCGTTGGGCGCAGGGGTGGCCCCCCGGGCTGGAGGGGGCGGGACCTATGCGGGGACGGGGAGGGACCCTCCAAAGAGAGACCTCCGCGGCGGGCTGGCCTGATTGGTGGACAGCGGTGAAGGACAGGACGTGGTGAGGGCCTGTGCGTAAAGGAGCTCTGGATGAGGACCCCGCCACCACCCTGTCCTGGGGCGGGAAGTCCCGCCGGAGCCGGCTGTGGGCTGCTAGGGGGGAAACTGAGGCCTGCGCGCCGGGGCGCGCTCCGCTTTACGGTTTGCAGGCCCGGTGTCGAATCACAGCCCAGACCCCCGACACCCCCCCCAGGTTGTCCCCCGGGGCGCCGGGGACTGCACCCAGCTGCTCAGCAAGGATTCAGCCACATGGCTGGTGGCCTCCCTCCGAGGGTGGGGACACTTTGCAGCGGGCGCAGCTCGCTCTTTGCAGTTACAGCAGGAGCCTCCCTGGAAACCGCAATAGCGGTACTGTTGCAAAAAAAAAAAAAGGCCGGCTGCCAACCTACCTGAAGGCTACAGGAAAAGGAACCGGCGTGACCCAGGTGCGGCAGCCCTGTAAAACACGCCCACGTGCGGACTCATCAGTAGGTTTAAATCCCACGCCTTCTCGATCGGCCTAGTTGGTCCCTCTGCCAGGTTACCTGGCGGCCCCAGGTGACCCGTGAGAAACTGGTCACCCGGCTCTGCTGAGCCTTCAGCCAGGGGCCACACTGTCCTTGCCCAGGAGAGAAGCCTGAGAAACGCGGGCAGCATAGGGACCGTGACAAAGTCACATCCTGAAATCAAAGCTGGAGCGACAGAAGTCAAACAGACAGCAGCACCTCGTCTACACAGGGCACTCACTCTCATGTTAAGCATATAACCATCTAACTCCCCAACATTCCTAACACAGAGTATTGATTTAAAAAAAAAAAAAAAAAAGCCCCTGGAGTTTTGTCTTTTTTTGTAAAAGCTGGAACGTTGACAATAATATATTTACAAAGCCTATTCCCTTTAATGGAATTACAAGTCATGTTGATCACAATATATTCTAGCTACATAACTTCTCATAATTTAATAATAAATGAGTTCCCTGAGAGAGTTCACCATTGAAACCATAGAGATTATTAATGACATCCTTGTGGGCCTCTCTTCGTCTGTTCAAAAACTTTAAAGGACAAGACTATCTCGTGAGCACGTTGAGATGAGAAATATTAGTATCCCTCTTAACTCCACGCCACTACGCAGAAGCATTCTGCCACTTTCCAGGGAGAGGTTTGAATACTGTCAAGCATAGGTGCATGTGGAAAAAGACTGGAAATTCAAAAACTTAAAAGGCAGAAGTAAAATATCAGTCGACACCTGTGAGGAATGAGGCTGTCCCCTTTATTCACAGTGCCAGTGTTTAATGGCACGCCAGGATGCCTATCAGCCAGCCCAACCGTGAAGGGCAGGAGGACACTCCAGTATGAAAAAGCCAACTTGGTTCCTCCGTTATCAAGATAAGAAACCTGTCATTTCTCTCATTCACTCTGTCAGCCTTGAGATCCTCAGAGCAGACTTACTTCTGTGGCGTGCACCCCATAGATCAGGAAGATGGAGAGACCCTGTGGAATACAATGGGGAGGGGGAGCTGTTAACGCTAATCATTTCACTGGGAAGAAACACCTGAAATAAACTTTCCTGGGGACAGACAAAAGAAGACACATTTCATCAAGGTCAATTTATTTTTCTATTTTTCAACATTAGCAGAGGTACCTTGAGCATTTATTTGTAAGATGTGGTGCTAGTCAGTTCCTTAGAAAGATAAAATAAGATACCACCCTTCCCCCTCCCCCGGGGTGGGTACATAGAATGTTAATTAGGAAAATCAGGATCCCATCTTTGAGAGATAGCTGGGTACAGAACAAATTAAACCCAGAAAATGTCATCTAAGTCATCATAGGAATGGCTGTTAAGCATCAATATTTCTAAGCATTGTTTTAGATGACAGCCATTAGAATACTTTTTGTAACTGTCTTTAATGGGGTAACTATTAAAGTATGAAATAGCTAAAAGGATAAACTTGGGGTAATAAGTATGAATAGGTTTCAGATTAACACTTCAAATACCAGTTCAAGCTGAGATGAAACTTCTCGTGATCTGCTATTGTAAAATCGCACGTATTTTTATTGAATCCCATATGTAATAAGTGTTCCCTGAGTCTGCTATTCGTTTTTGGGTTTAGAAAATAATTGGTAAAATGTAAATTAAATCTCACTCTTCTATCTAAGATTTTTTTTTTTTTAATAAATAAAACTGGTGTGGTTTAAACTTGTTAGCAATACTAGGGAGGCAAGACATTTTTCCATGTGTTTTTGCCTTACGGAAGAAATAAAAACCTACCCTGTGCTATTCTTGGTAGGTACTAACACACCAAATATTAAATAGGGGTCCGGACTAAAATCTGGAAGTGGTTCCAATAGTTAAGTAATATGATACTTTCAAAAGGAACACATTGCAGGAATATTTTAGTATTTGTTTTACCTCTGAACCCTCACATCTTACAGATCATGGAAACAACCCTAGAAGAAGACTGAATAAAACAGAAGCGAGTTTTGTCCATGTTAGTTTCTTTTAATAGAATTTTTTAGAAACAATCTTAAGTAATACAGAAAAATCTAGAAATGGTGCTAGGAGTTCTCCTATGTCCCCCATCCGGTTTCCCTGGTTATCAACATTTTACATTGATATGGTACATATGTTACAATTACTCTTATTAGTTTTCAATACTATCTATGTAGTTTCTTTTTTTTATTAAATGAGTTGGGTGTATAATTTTAGAAACTAAAACTATTGTAGTACATATATGCCTTGGTGTTCATGAGAACAATTAATAAAGAGTTTTCAAGCCTGGCCTGTGGTGATGCAGTGGATAAAGCATCGACCTGGAACACTGAGGTTGCCCGTTTGAAATCCTGGGCTTGCCTGGTCAAGACACATGTGACAAGCAATCAATGAACAACTAAAGTGAAGCAACTATGAGTTGATACTTCTCGCACACCCACCCTTTGTAAAACACAATAAATAAAATCTTTTAAAAAAAAAAAACCAAAAACAAGTTTTCAAACAATAAAAACTTTTCATTTGGACCCTGGTGGGTCGCTTAAGTTGGGTAGAGAGTGTCGTCCTGATATGCCAAGGCTGTGGGTTTAATCCCTGATCAGGGCACATACAAGAATCAACCACTGAATGCATAAATAAGTGGAACGACAAACTGATGTCTCTCTCTCTCTCTCCTTCAAATCAATAAATTTTAAAAAATTTCATTTGGGTCATAACCTTTTAAAAATTCAAGTATAGTGAGAGTCTTGTCACTGTGTATGTATGACTTCCCAAAGCTCGGTATCAACACTCTAGTCCCCCTTACATGCAGCCTTCAGGATCTGCATGGAGCCTGGTGAATTCAAGCTGTGTGGATGGTTTTCATTTTATAAGCTACTTGTTTGCTTATCTTCTAGATAATTAAAGGGAAAAGATATTTTATCTCTGATTTATGAAAAAAACTTTAAGTCCTCCTTCCCTTAGTAATGCTATGTCTTTATTTAGTTAGTATTAGTGTATTATATAGATATCAAATTAAGAGAGGTCACTCTCATTTTAATTCTATTTATAACATAGGAGTATTTTGCTTTGTGCAATCATGAGCTCCTGACTGAATACAGTTTCCTGTAAATTAAACAATGAGCACCGTGGTTTCTATCCGTTAAGAAACAGCTGTTTACGTGAAATCCATATATGATGCTTTGAAAATCAAAGAACCCTTCTATCATGCGTGTGATCACTCCTGCAATGCATCTCCTTTGTAAATTCAATTTTTTCTCTAAAAGAAAAGAGAGTTTTTAAAAGTCATATTTCCCTCGTGCCTTGGTAAAGTGAGGACGAATACAGATCATGTCCCAAAGTTTTTATTTACTGCTTTATGTCTGAAATGTTGATATTTAACCCTTTAAAGTAATGTAAAATGATCAACAACCAAAATCCCCCCTTTGAGACAAGGACTGAGGCTAAAAAAGGCTTTTAAAGAAACGCAGCTTCAATCTGAAAGGTTTTTTCCCCTCTTCCTTCTTTCTCTTCCACACACACTTGCACTTGCGAGCATTCATTGCCAAGCCCCAGAATGATGACTCCTGAGGACCTCAAAGAGGTCTGAGGCTTGAAACCACCCCAAGGAACCTCTGCTTTCCTTTTTCTCGTCTTGTCTGACTGATGCCACCACAACTGGTTGCAAGGTAACCCCCCCACACATTGTACAGGCCATTGTACGACTCTTTGGATTGAACTCTTTAGAACGTGATAAACCCCTCACTTCTGGATAAACACCCCCACATTTTCTATGGCCCACGGGGAAGAGTCAAACACAGATGCAGAGAAACATAAAAACAATTGTAATCCATCATATCTAGCAGCCACTTTTCAATTCCTCCAGGGACACTACCTCTCGGAACAGCCAGAAGGAACCAACTGCCAACTTGCAACTGGCACTGAGATTTCTGAAACTCCCCACACCGACATTCCGTCCTACCAATGAGCTAAAGCGGAGAGTGTGGCCCATGTGTGTCTGAAATGCCCAAGCCCTAGAGTGTGTTGGTAGTCTCTGCTGGGCCATTCACAGATGTATATTCATCCACAGGGGGCAGGGTGTATTTATCTATAGAGGTACCGGTTTCTCAATTTGTTCATCACAGTAAAAATCACCATCATTGGGCCAGGAACACCCACAGCAGATGTTGTGTGTGTGTACTTAATGGGCAGGAGCCAGGACCACGGGGAGATTACATCTGATAACTGTTCAAGGGTTAAGGATAGAAACCCAAGAGGAAGAGGAGGGGGAAAATCATCCCCCTTTATCTATGAAACCTTAAAAACGGAGGCATCATTGTCACTTTTGCTTTTGTGAAAGAAGTCCAAGAACAGGGTCCACCCACAGTTTCGAAAGGCCAACATCTAGTCTGTTATTTTGTATCGATTGTTCTTTCACAATGCACTCCATGGCTGTCACAAAATCAATCTTCTTTTAAGTGGTAATATGTTCTTTCCCCCCAGAGAGACAAAGAACAGGAAAGCGCCAATACCCGAGCGTACATTGCTTACTCAAGAATCAGAATGATATTAACAATGCTGATATATGCATCGCTTCCCGGGGAAGGCGCTTGCATTTACATAATGCTGTTTGTGACTCACTGCAACCACACAGGCAGTATGAATATTGTTAGCTTTATTTTATAAATGGGGGATTTTGAGGCCTGCTCACTGCAGTGCCCACGTGTGAGGGTTAGCATGCAGGCTCCTTAGCGAATGCTCCTTGGCAGACATGGCCTCGTAGACAGACACCTCCTAACTCATAAGCCACCAACTTCAAGACAACACCGTTAGGGAGGTCTTTTACAGCTGAGGTTTGTTACAAGCATTGCAGTTGGGTGAGCTGATAAAGGTCTAGGGGTCTCAGGGCCCAGTCAGCCTGGTTCTCTTCCCACCGAGGAAGGCCTCGCAGGTACATGAGGATGGACACTTTGTCACAGGGATGCTCAGTCACTGTGTACTGGGTCCTGTCTTTTGTCCCGTCCCTCACAAACTCCCCGTTCAGTGATGTATATTTGCTCGTTACTTGGGAAACATACCTTCTGCCATCCAGAGGCTGCTAGGTAACCTCAGAGTCAAATATCCCTCTCACTTATTATCATTTCCTGAACTTCTTTGGATGGGTGGTATGGCGCTGCATGGGTTTGCTTATTTTTAAACCATGTCCCCACCAACCTTCTGCAGACAGCTCCTGTTTGGGGGACTAATCCCCACAGAAACTAGAGCATCAGGTGAGCAGGGTGTCCATGTTTGAGTGGCAGGTGGAGCATTGAGTGCCACAGGAGTGGCCAAAAAACTTGTGGCTCTTCATCCCCTCGGCAGCTCTAGGATGGGGCGAGGGCTCGCGGCGTGAGCTAGAGGGGTGTCCGTGCCCTGCTAGACAAAAAGAGCAAGGGAGGAAAACTCGTGGGTCATCTATTCTCATTTTTGTGAAACAAAGAACAAAACCCTCTCTTGTCCCTCCCCAAATATAACCAATTAAAGAGAAGAAGGTCATAGAAAGGTGCACACTCACATGGAAGTCGTCACTGGTTTCCGAGCGGGAAAGTCGAGGAGGAGAGGCAAGTTGGACACAGGTGACTCAGCAATGATCAGAGGAAAACATGTATGACTTCATCAACACAAGAGGTGGAAGACGCAGCCCATGGAGCATGTTACCATGGAGATAGGAAACAGGACCTGTAGGGCCAGGGCCTAAGTGTCAGATGGACACACGAAACCTTGATTTGATTTTGATATAAAATGGTAGAGGTTTTTTTCTTCGTTCCTATTATTTTAATATAAAGACTACAGTATCCCTTGGCTGTCTAGCTCAGTTGGTTAGAATGCCGTCCCAATACACAAAGGTTGCAGGTTCAACCCCCAGAGATCAGCGTTTTTCTCTTTCTCTCCCTTTTTCTCTCTCTCAAATCCAGTTTTTAAAATAAGATGACAACAAATCTGAACAACAACAAAAAGATGGAAATGGGTTATTGAAGTGAATTTCCTTTTTATAGTGGTACATTTAAATAAATGTACATTCATTTTGATTGGGAGACCAAAAGCAACGTAAGTAGCTTACACTGTAGCACACACAATTTTGCCAGGAAAAGAGGGCAGGTTGCCTCTTTTGTGGGATACATTTGATTGGATTTGATCCTTCTTCTGATGACCTGATTCTTGAAAGGGCAGGAAGAGCGACCAGGGAGACACCTGGGAAAGGGCATTTTGGACAGATTTGGAGACGGCGCAGGCTTGTGAGACCACACAGCTCCCCGAGGTCCTGCCAAGGGCTCAGAATCACTAGGGCCCATGGGTATCACACGGGAGGAGGAGGAACCAATGGAGCCTGAGGGGCAGCAGGACCAGAAGAAGGAAAGCCTGGTCTGTCATGTCCAGCAGCTCAGCTAGTCTTCCCGAGGAAAGGAGGGGTCCCGGTAGAATTTTAATTGGAGAAGTGATGTCATGAGATTTTTTTTTCTTTTCAGTAACTCTAGGGGTGATGAGGGAGATGGAAGACCAGGTAAGACGTTATCATTCGGGTAAGAGCCCAGAACTGGAGAAATGGTCTTAAAAGTTCAGAAATGGGTAGGAGGTACCATTTTACGTATATGGACACAGAGCCAACGTGGTAGGAACAAGACAGGGCCAAGTTCCAGGTGGGTACCACTACCTAAGACAGAGAACTAAATAGAAAAAAAAAGTGCTTATTTGTTGGGATAAATAAGACATGTGGTCCAGGGAGCCACTGGACAGAGAAGTTGGGGCCTGGGGGGAGGGGGCTCTGTGGGACTGCGATTGGAGTTGGGAACTGTCAGAGGACAGGCCAAGTCAAAACCACCCAGGAGGAAACGTGGAGAAGAGATGAAGTTCGTGGCTTTGGACAGAGCTGGGGGCAAATGTCACTTCTGCTGCAGAGATGAGCAGGAAATATCAAGGGAAGAGGAGTCAGAGGTTAAAAGAGGGTGTTTCCATGGAAGCCAAAGGGAGAGGTTTCAGGGAGGAACTAATGATCAGGGACAGGCACGGGACTCTCAACACCCCAGGCCTGGCTCCCAGACCCAGTACGGTCCCTTGCTAGCTGTGTGATTTGAGACAGATCATTGGCATCTTCGTGCCTCAGGTGCATCCTATATCAAATGCATGCAGTGATTGTGCCCACCTCTGTGGCTTGTTATGGGAATTACTAAAGTCAGTGTTCGCAGGTTGCTTCATACGGGACCTGGCAGGATGTAGCCGCTGCTGGAATTCCATCACCTGTCCCCTGACCATGCCCCGTGGTATTTAGGAGTGATTGATTCCTTCCACTCACCACTGAGAATGCCCCCCAGGTCAGCCCCTAGGAACACAGGGCATTGCCCTTGCCCTTGATGGAGCACCCCCCTCTGGCAAACAGCATTTACTGAGTGCAGACTGTGTGCACTGTCCCTTTTTAATTTTTACACATATTTATTGAAAGGGAGGGAAGAGAAAGAAAGAGAGAGAAGGAGAGAAATATTGGTCTGTTCCTGTGTGTGCCCCAACCGGGGATCAAACCCGCAACCTTTGGATATGGGGATGATGCTCTAACCAATCGAACTACCCTGCCAGGGCCCTAAGTGTGCACTGCTCTAATCACCGGGCGAGCACCACCTCACTCATCCCCACACTCACCCCAGGATGTACGGTGCACTCATTACGCCCATTTTACAGACGAGAACAGTGGGGAGCACAGAGGGAATTGGCAAAGTCCTGGGGCCACAAGGTGGCAGAAACAGAGGGTTTGACCCCAGCTGCACTGGCTCTGGAGGGCACCCCCTTCCCCTCTGAATCAGTGGTGTCCAGGTACCTCCCCCATGACCTCTGCACCAGCGGCTTTAGAAGCCTGGTGGGGGCAGCATCCAGACTGAGTTAAGCTGAGCACCACACGGAAGCTAGTTAGTGGAAAGATCAGAAGCGTTTCCACGGAGAACCAGACTAACAAAGTCCAAGCAAGTGACCTGCGGTGGCTTCCTCCAGTATAAATGAGCGGTGAGGGAGTAAGGAACACTGAAGACTGAATAGGGAGCATGTTCCTCAGACAAAGCCTTCCCCAAATAAGTTTCCACTGTTCCCTGGCAATGAGCTGTCAGGTGGCAGTCACTTCAAGAGGATGATCTCTCGAGAATGCCTGAAGGATATATGTTTGGTATTATTTATTGAAGCAAGGCCAGGATAATTTAAATCTCAAATCCAGGTGTGGCAGGATCTCCTTCTATTACCAAAAATAAAAAAGCCAAGACCAAGACATGTCTTCTTACCCAAATTTAAGATCACGAAAGTCTGCAGGTGAGCAATCAGAAATTTTTGGTACATGTACAAAAAAATAAAAAAATATAAAGAGTAGTCTCACCTCTTCTAGATCTGGTTCTGAATTCACAAAACCCAGGAACCTGCATTTTTATTTTTACACACACACACACACACACACCTGGTTATCCAGGTACATAATGAAGTTTGAAAGGTAATTCCAGCCCCAGCCCCTCCAAAAAAACAAAACGAGTTCTGTGACCTCAGGCCAATTACTCAATCTCTGCTTCTGTTTCCTCCTTGTAAACAGAGGTAATAATAGTACCTACCTCAGAACGAGTAAGCTAACTTTTTAGCACAACACCTGCCTCAAGGTAAGCATTCTGTTTGGTATTCATATGTAGAATGAACAAGCTATGGTTTTTTAAGATAGTCAGCCAAAGGAGAGTCTATCACTTTAGGGAGGCACTGGCTCTCCCTTATCTGAGAATGAAGTAGATTCAATCTTGAATTGATTTTTTTTTAAGGTTGCCACCAAAAGGCCTGGGGGAGCCAATAAATTAGGAACCATTTAAAGAGGTTTTGGCAACTAAAACTGTGTTGCACAGCTTTCTTTCAGTGACAGTGACTGGCCAGCTACGACAGACCAACGTCACGGGGAGCTGTTACCATTTCACAGATGGACGATGAAAAATTGCAAAATCTAGTTTGAATGGTGGATGAGTCAGGACCCTCCTGCGGCAGAATACAGGAACCCAACTCAAACCAGATGCGATGAGCCAAGAGGAGGAGGCTTGTGGGCCGGTGACTGGGGTCTAGCTATCAGAAATGATGAAATGGCTGAATAATTAACTCTGGGAACAGAGAGACGGGGCAGGAACAAAGGACACCCCTGTCTGCTTCTCTGTCATTCTCTCCCACCGCTTGTCTCTGCTGGGAGCAGATAGGTCCAGGCTGTGGTGCTGACAGCTCCTATGTAGTACAAGGGGAAAACCAGGTCCTCCCTCGCAACCACTGAGGTAGGACTATGACCCCAGGCAAGTCCTATCTCACTCAGTGGGCAATCATTGTGGTCTGAGAAATGGACTCTTGTGACTGGCTCAGACTGAGGGTTGACAAGCTCTCCCTCAAACCAGTCCTGTGATCAGAACACCAAGACCATTAAAGAGGATGGCCATGTCCATTCAGACTAGGACCAGAGGAAGGACAGGGACAGAAAGAGTCACCCAAGGAACATCAGATCCCCACCCCCACCCCAGTGAGTAAACTACAGGTTCGGTCACCGTCCTCTGGACCCACAACTCGGTGGGGGGAGCAAAGCAAATGCATCTGTCTATGAGAAATGAAGAGAGGCTTCTGTGTTTGGATGGGGGTATTAAGAAAACACAACGTCAGGTACCCAGGCTCCCTGGGGAAGTGGCCTCTGAGTCATAGAAAAGGAGAGAAATCAGTGACCAATGAAAGACAGTCTTGTGCCCGAGAGACAAAAAGTTAAACTGTTAGGAAAAGCCCCGCGTGGAGGAATTGGCAAATGACTGATGAGGTATGGATATGATGCAATATGTAGACATCTTTTTAAATTGCTACTAAAAGTTTTTAATCCTGTGGGAAACTGCTTAAGATACACCAGTGAAGAAAAACAGGCTGTCAAAAAATTAAAAAATAAAAAAAGATGCATTTAAAGAAAGGAAATATGCCAAAGGATTGATGAGGCAAAGCCTCCAAGTGTAGGATGACGGACCATCTTATTTTTCTTATAATACTATGCATTTTTGAAATTTTCTACTTCTTTCATTATCAGAAAAAAATATTTTCTAGAAATAGATTTTCAAGGATTTTTTTTTTTAGTTGCATGGACCAATGATTGTCCTTCACTGTTGAACGGCAAAAAGCTACATACAACATTGAATCATAATATAATCACTACGTAAAAATACCCATAGGGAAAAAAAATGGGCCTGGCCTGTGGTGGCACAGTGGATAAAGCGTCGACTCTGAGGTTGCCTGTTCAAATCCCTTGGCTTGCCCAGTCATGGCACATACCAGAAGCAACTACTATGAGTATATGCTTCCTGCTTCTCCCCACTCTTTCTTCCTCTCTCTCTCTTTGTTTCACTCTCTCAATCTCTCTGCTCTCTCCAAAAATCAACAAAAAAAAGAAAGAAAATAATGGACAAGCATATACCCAAAAAGTTTCAGCATGTGGTAGAATTTAAGAAAACGCCTTTTTCCTGCACTTTTCTTTCTCTCTCTTTTGTTTCTCCAAGGGTTCTGTGGTTCTTTCATAATCCGAAGTGTGCCCCTCCCTAGATCATAAAAAAGACTTCACCAGCACCCAGTTGATGCCTGTTCATCACTTGTGAACTGCGTCAGTGATAAACAAAGACTTCCACGCCCGTTGAAAAGATGTCACCACACATTTCTAGGAAAGCATTTTTGGGGGAAAAAAGATCTTAATACGTTAGCCAGAAATGAACAACAAGCTGTTGAGTTTCCTAAAACTTCCTAGAAGGTCAGAGCACTCAAGGTCCACACTTCCTGTTGTGTCTGAATTGTCACGGTGTCGAGCAGGCTGCGTAGGGACTACAGGGGCATCGGGCTACATCGTCGCCATCTGGTGACAACATGGAGAAGACAAGTGGTTGACATGAGCCCCAAAGAGGCGGCAGCAGCCTCCCTTGCGGGAGTCAGGTCAGTGGTTCTAGGCAAACAAATCCCCTGGGCGATGGCCAGCATTTGTTGGAAAATTCAAAAGGCAGAGGAAGCATAAGACTTTGCACAACAAACCAGGTCCTATTGCTTGCCAACGCCAGCTATATAGTTCTCGGGAACACGTTGCATTTGGGCTCGCACGCACTGTACACGTCAGGGTGCCAAGGTGACCCGTCGTGCCTTTCAGGCTGAACTTTGTCAGGACCCGCATTATGGACCACCTGGTGTTGAGACTGCTTCTCCTGAGCACACACGGCTGCGTGCTTACATGGCTGGGATAGTCACCTTCAGAATTTCCATCTGCAGACTGCCCCGTCAGTTTCTAGGACACACACGCCAATTGTGGCAAAACATGCTGCATTATATATACATACCCTCCTCACTCCAATTAAAAAGAAACCAAAAAAAAAAAAAAAAAAAAAACACCTTTCTTTTGAAATAAAAAATAAGCATGAGATTTTTTTTTTTAAATCAACAATAAGATGGCAGAAGGCCAAGATGTTTGGAAATTCCCCCCCTGAAGTATACTCCTAGTCATGGCCCTTTTACAGTAGCCAGAAATGTCTTCAAGGGGAGACCTGGGCAAGTTTCTTTTCCCAGTTCCTGGCAATCAGTTATTTGTAAACATTTGCCTTAGAACTTGATATTTGCAAGTGATGTTTACAGAGTGTGATCTCATGTTGGCATCGGTACCTCCTGTTTTAAAAATGAAAAAAAAATAAAATAAAAAAGTCAGTCAACAACTCGTCCAGTGTCAGAAACTGAACCAGCCAAGCAGAGACGGAACTCGGATTTTGCGGCTGCCACCAGTTTGGGCTTCAGCTTGAGCACACATGGCGCATTTGTGTCTGCGTCTCTTTCTTCTAGATGTTGCCCGGGCTGTAACAGACCAAAGAACCGCCAGTGAATGTCTTCCGGAAGACTGTGCGTGAATACAAATCCCTTGGATGGCTTTCATATCTGATCTTACCTTTAAAAGGTAAGAGTGACTAATACTGCTATGTCTGCCCAAAGTGACGAGTCGTACAACTTGAAATGTCAGAAGATGAAGCAGCCCTTCAGAGCCATGGTCCCACCCCAGCCGACCTCTTCTTTTTTTGTTTTACCATGATGGGCTGAGGACAGCGGGGGCCTTGGCCATGGAACCACCCTCACTGTTCTCAATGCCATAGACAGTAGTAACCAAATTGCCCCCTCCGCCCGACCCGAAACTCCTAGTCCTTCCTTTTTGAAGCCTGTAGTGTGACCATACTGTTTAAATCAGGAGAAAGAGCCTTCACTCCCCACAAGTAACAAACGAGGTTCATCTTGGTAATGGGATTCTCAGGACCTTTGTATACGGGACAAGCACAGGTATTCTGTGACCCGCAGGAAGCCCCAACCTCTGAGCCAATGGCCTGGACGATCTCCCTGACCTGGGTGCTGATCCTATTTCTTCAGTCGCATAGAAAGCAGTAACTTCACATGGGGTATGTTGACCTTAAGAGGGTTGCGTTCTGTAGAAGGGCTTGACTTTGAAAGCAGGTGGGGAATGACCGTTGAGTAGGCTGCTGCTCAGGTCCTCCCAGGGCATGCCTGCTGGCCTTTGCATCCTCTGGGCAAGGCCAGCTCACCTCTGGCCTTCGGGCCCCAGGTTCTGTGTCACCTCTACAGAGGGGGCCTCTCCTGACCTACCCCCTCCCCCAGAGGACATTCCCCACCTCATGGCCAGGGTCCTCCTTCTCCGCATTTACCGTGACATGCTGCCCACCTCCTCGTTATCTCTCACTATATCAGTAAGGGTTATTCGTGTTGTCTCGGAGCTCTGGGAGGAAGACCTTGTCAGTCTGGTTGCCACTCTAGTCTCAGGATTGAACATACGGTAGGTACTCAGTAAACCTTTGCTGTGTGCGGGAGAGAAAGCCTCGCGGGAGGCAGGAGCTGGACCTGGGAGCTAAGAGTGACCAGTTGTTCCTTCAACCAGCAACATCCAGTGGCAGCTGCGGACAAGTGTGGTGTTGCCATGGGAGACGAGGTCAGGGCCGGTTCTGATCCTTGTTAGGAACTGTTATCCCAGAGTTAGAGTCAGAGTCCTCTGCTGAATCCTTTTCCCAATGCTCTGGCATCCAAACTGGGCATCCAATCCTTCTCCACCGATCTTTCTGGGAGAAAGACCTTTCTCTTCCATGGGGACGCAGTAACAGACTAGCTGCACACCTGTGGTTTCTCTCCACCTCTGAGGAACAGGCTCAGTTAGGAGAGCTGTAAAGGTTAAAGCGAAAGCATGCCTTACATGTGGTCACCTGAGGACAACGAAAGTCCTGCCTCCTTATCTTACGTAAGACAATCAATCACTCCTGCGCAGAGTGCACTTGTGTCTCCTTGTGGTTTCAGTCTGCGTTTCCCTACTGGTTTATGGTGTTGAGCATCTCATCACCAGTTTGTTGGCCATTTGTATATTTTCTTCGGAGAAAGGTCTATGCCAATCCTTTGCCTGGTATTTAAAAATGGCCAACTTGTCTTTTTTGTTGTTGTTGGCGAGTCATAAAAGTTCCGTGTACATGCCAGAAAGAAGTTCTTCGTGTTTGCAAAGATTTCCCCCCACTCTGTGGGTTGTCCTTTTCGCTCTTTGTTGTGCCCTTTGAAGCCTGGAAGAGTCAACACCAGTGGGGTCCCACTTGTTTGGGGCTGCTTGTGCTCCAGGTGTCCTAGTGGAGACAACATTGTCGTTGAATCTGAGGTCGCAAAGAGTTACTCTTACGTGGATGGTTTTTCTAAGGTTAGGTCTTACTTTTAGGTCTTTGACCCATTCTGCATTCATTTTTGTGTACGGTACAAGGTTAGGGTCCAACTTCATTTTTTTTTTTTTTTTGCCTCTGGCTAACCTAGGATTGTTTCCACCCTCTTGGGAAACATTATAGAGCATTTTAGCTTTTTAACAAACAGCTCTGTGAATTGCAACTCTGCACATTCTGAAGGGACGTGGTTGGCAACAGCGTCCACAACATCACGAAAGCATATTTGATGAAGACCCATAAAAGAGATTTTTCTCAGGCCTTGGTGCTGGGAGACTTTCTAATAGTCTGGATGTGGTAGTTCGCCAGCGTGGGACAATTTATCCCTTGGCGGCCAAGCCAGCTCAGACCCAAACATACCCCCTCCCCGCACCCCACCCCCTCCAACAACGGAGAACATGTGCTATCCTGACTCTCTTGCACCCCTAGTTTGAGAAATAAGACCTTGAGGTGATAACATCTGGGAGGGGGAACATTTTAAGTGGTTATTGGTGCTGGTCTGAATGACTTGCATGTAAACACACACACACACACACACACACACACACACACAAAAAAAAAAAAAAAAAAAAAAAAAAAAAAACGGAAAAAAAAGAAAGGAACAATACCTAAGGATCCCAAAAACATCAAAGCAACTATCTCCAAAGACACATGATGTCTTTTCCAAAAACCGCCTAGGGTAAGTTTTGTGGGGGGAAGTGTACACAATCAAGTTAAAATTCCGTAAATTTAACTCTCCAGGTGAGGTAGCTTACCGTTTATTATAAGTTCTGTGCGTTGTGTCAGCTAAGAATAGGGGATGGTCGGAGGACCCGGGTTCGATTCCCGGCCAGGGCACATAGGAGAAGCGCCCATTTGCTTCTCCACCCCTCCGCCGCGCCTTCCTCTCTGTCTCTCTCTTCCCCTCCCGCAGCCAAGGCTCCATTGGAGCAAAGATGGCCCGGGCGCTAGGGATGGCTCTGTGGCCTCTGCCCCAGGCGCTAGAGTGGCTCTGGTCGCAACATGGCGACACCCAGGAGGGTCGCAACATGGCAACGCCCAGGATGGGCAGAGCATCGCCCCCTGGTGGGCAGAGCGTCGCCCCCTGGTGGGCGTGCCGGGTGGATCCCGGTCGGGCGCATGCGGGAGTCTGACTGTCTCTCCCTGTTTCCAGCTTCAGAAAAATGCAAAAAAAAAAGAAAGAAAAAAAGAAAAAAAAAAGAATAGGGGATGGTTTTACTGTAAGAAATCGGACCCCAAAACAAGAATTTTCAAGAGCCAAGATTAATTTTACCCATCTCTCTGTTTACAGATGTAAGGTGACTGGTTTGCTTTGAAAGGAAGTGAAAAACACCATTTCAGCAGCTTGGTTCTTTGGTTCCGACCCTAAATGATGTCTGCCTCCCGGCCCGGTCCAAAGTGTAACATCGAAGAGAACTACCAGCCAGGTGGCCACAGTTTTATAAAGATTGGACAGACGGACAGAAAGTAATTCTTTTTTTCCTTTGACTTAGGATAGCGAAACTTAATGATCTCATCTGCATATGAAGACATATTTTTGGCACAGAGTTACAGTACTCATAAATAACACTTTTTTTTAACTGGAAAAAACCCAGAACAATCATAAAGAAACCTAACCTTGTCATCTTGACTCTTTCTTTATGTCAGCACAGGCCACTCATGTTTTGAAGACTGCCTCAGCAAAATCCCCTGGTTTCGATTTTATGAAGATGACTGTTTCATTCATTCTTTCTGATAAAATACTTCTCAAACTCTTTACCTCAATCCCTGTTGTGCAGCCAGAGGAATCCATTCTCTGGGCCACAGTCTGAGAGACACACATCTCAGAATGCAAAATAATAAAGAAAAAAAAAACACCCAAAGCATCGATCTTTCAGAAGCTCTGTAGCAAAACTTTGCTGGAACTTTCTAAGAAAAACAGGTAACTTAGGAAGGTCTATTTTTAAGTAAAAACAAGCTGTCTTTGATATACTGAATATAATAGGAAAACATTAGAATGATTTAAATGTCTAATGATAAAAAACATTGTTCAATAAATTGTTTCATCTGAATAATAACATATTATGCAGTCATTCATGTTCCAACAGAATTTTTAGCAACTTGAAACTTTGCTTATGACAGATACAACGTTAGGAGAATAAGAGCAGAGGCTTTTAATTGTTTTATCTGATGACAATTAATAATGTTTATAAATCGGGTGAGGCTTCATTATACCATTTTAAACTCTATGTTAAACTCTGTTCTCTCATCAGGCTATAAATCCCATAGGTTTTTGTGTGTGTGTGTGTGTGTGTGTGTGTGTGTGTGTGTGTGTGTGTTTCTCTTTGGTCATAATCTATAGCCCATAGGATTTGGATTTAGATTTTAATAATCATTTACTAGAGATTTAAGAAATAGTAAGGCTTTTTTAATTTTTTTAATAAATTCAGTTTAGCACACATCTATTGACGTTTCCTTTGGAGCAAAAATAATCAGGAAGTATCTTTAACCTCCATAAACTCACCACTCAAGGGGAGACTTTTTTTTTACCCAGTTTTTAAACTGCTCCAATTCCTTCTTTTTTTTTTCTATGAGAAGACCCCGCACTCATTTCAGGGGTGTCTCTGCCCCTTTACCCCCTCCCTTGGCCCTTCCTCCCCTCCAGCTTGTACTGCTTCCTGAGCCCTGCACCCCAGGAGGAATGGTCACTCCATTGTCACCTCATTCTCAGGAATGTGGCTTTCCTTGACTCTGAGTTATTCTTTTTTTCCGTAGGATTGTTCACTTCCCTCTGAGTCCCTGCAAAAGAGACTCAAACCTCCCATCTCCACAAAAACAAAACACCCCTCCCCAAGACCAAATGTTCTTCCCCAGCTTCCTCCTCTCCTCTTCTGAACAATCCAGTTTCTCGAGACCCTGCACGGTGTCCTCTCCCCCCTCCTTCCTCCGCTTGCTCTAAAGCAGCTCCCACTAAAAACACCATCTCCTCCATTTCACGAACCTCTCTGAGGCCTGGTCTTTCTTGGCCTTCTCCTGGCAATCTCTTCCCTGGCTTTGGGGACACAAGGGTCTCATTGTCTGCCCACCTGGCTGGCAACGGCAATGCAGAAGCATGGCCACACCAGGGGTCCCGGAGTGTGTTCGCTTCTCTTGCAGGTGAGGGGTGGTCACCCTTCCTTTCAAAGCTTCATCCTCAGGTGCCAGGTGCCCGTTCATCCTAAAAGCTAGAGTCCAGGCCATCCTTGCAGCCACATTTCTGCTCAAAAGAGTGGTGGTTTTTATGTCAAGAACGATTCTAGGGGACCCATGGACATGCCCCAGAAGATGGGAGCAGAGAGATACATTTTGAGGTTGGGAATTGGGTTTGAAAAACTCCTCCCACCCACCCATACACACATTTTTTCTTCTCTCCACCCCTCCATCCTAAACTTTAAAGAGGCCCCCATCTACCTATTTACATAAGAAAAGGAAAGGCACTAGCCACACTGTAGCTCAGGAAATGGAATGAGCATAGCAATATTTTAACCCTTGAAAAGATTTTGAACAGAAGAGGGATGGAGCCTAACTGCCTTGCACACAAACACATCTGTGTCCAATTAAATAGACTTTAGAACCAGTGTGTAGCCATCCAGAATTATGTTACACTATGAGTGAATCAGATAAGTCTGTAGAATTTAAGACAATGGTATTTATTTCAGGAAATGAGATGGTGCAATATACCAGAAAACCAGAATGAATAAAGCTGGACTTGACATCTTGACTCACTTGTCTGGCTCCTTCTCGGCCTCATTTTCCCTTCCCCGGCCTCTAAAACCTAGAAATTCTCTCAGGACCAGTCTCAAAGACGACAGTTTTCTCACACTAAACCCCTGTGGAGGCTATCTTAGCTGTCACCACAGCCCAATGACAGTCATGTTTTTGTCTGCTTACTTGAGCTGCAGACACAAATATCCCGCCGCTTGCTCAACATATGCATGTTTGTTTCAAGGGAACAACTGGTCCTTCTACAGGCTTCCCTCTCTTAGAAGATCACAGGACCATTGACCCATGTGCCAGAAACATTCTCCTAGTCCTGACAACTTCACCTCCTAAATACATGCCTAGTCTGTCAATTCTCTCCACCATCACCACCACCACCACCACTAATCATCACCACCATCACCACCACCATCACCACCATCACCATCACTACCATCACCACCATCATCACCACCATCACCATCACCACCATCATCACCACCATCATTACCACCATCACTATCATCACCATCACCATCACCACCATCACTACCATCACCACCATCATCATCACCATCACCATCACCACCATCATCACCACCATCATTACCACCATCACTATCACCACCATCACCATCATCACCATCATCACCACCATCATCACCACCACCATCACTATCACCACCATCACCATCACCATCATCATCACCACCATCATCACTACCATCACCATCACCATCATCACCACCATCATCACCACCATCATCACTACCATCACCATCACCATCATCACCACCATCATCATCATCACCACCATCACCACCATCACCATCACCATCATCATCACCACCATCATCACCACCATCACCATCACCACCATCGTCACCACCACCATCACCCCCCTCAACTTCATCACCACTATCACCACTATCATCACTACCATCACCATCATCACTACCGTCATCATCATCACCACCATCACCACCATTGTCACCACCACCATCACCACCCTCTTCTTCATCACCACCATCATCACTACCATCACCATCACCATCATCACCATCATCACCATCACCACCATCACCACCATCACCACCATCACAATCACCACCATCACCATCACCATCACCATCATCATCACCACCACCACCACCACCACCACCCTAGTTTGCACTTTCCAGACCACTCAACCAGGTTGGTGCAACAACATAGCAACTAGTCTCCCTAAATCCTTTCAAACCTTCCTCCAGTAAGTTCTCAAGCAACCATAACAATCTTTATGAAACTCAGATCACAGCACTCATTATTTAAAGTTCCTTAACAGATACTCACAGGGGAAAATGTTCTCGTGTTGGAGCTGATATAATACACAGAATGTCCCAAATGGTTGTTTTCTTCCCACTAAATCATGATTCTCTGTTATTACTAACACACTTATTACAGTTTATTTCTACATCTTATAGTAGAGGAGAGATAAATGTGTTTAGAAAATGGTTAAAAATGACCTCAACTAGGAGGGCTTTGAGCATATTTTATCAGTCCTGCTTTGCTATATAGTTCTGCACTCTCCTGTCCCTGAGACAAAATGTTCAGTATTCTACAATGGGGACAGTATGCCTCAGCCACAGTGAGGCTGGAGGGGGAGAGGGGCTGTTACTCAACACTTTCATTTTCCCTCTTTTGGCCAGAAGCCAAAAGAATCTCAAAGGTGAAGACAACTTGCTTCTAAGAATTTAAAATCTAATAAATAATGACATGGAAATACCTAATATAAGCACCTCACTTTAGCAGTATGAAATCGTGTGGTGAGACACAAGGAGTCAATGGGAAGATTTTGTGGAAGAGATAAACCTTGAAGAATTAGCAGGACTTTGACAGACAGGAGGGGACGATATTCCAGGCACCAGGGACTAAATAACTTCCAAGGAAAAATCGATAAAGCCCATGCCTCTGTTGACATTTCTGTTCTCCACTGAATGGCCCCTTCAGTCACCTGAAGTCTGTTTCTCTCTCTTTGAGTTGTTAATCTCAGGTTGTACTTTGGAGTGGGGCTATTTTTATTTCCAGAGGGTGTTCCCTCCCCAGCTGGAGCTTACTCAACCGCCACTGAGTTATAGCCGAACGACGGACTTCCCATCAGACCAGCTGTGGGCAAGCTGAAGGTCTGAGGAGAATTTAGGTACATGTAAATTCCCCAAATTCAAATTTTAGAGAATCTAATCTGTCACAAGGAAAGGCAGAGTGGCATATAGTCACAGATGCAAAGGTCCTGGAATTGGGGGGTTGGGAACTGGCTACATGTTAACCTGTAACCTGGTGCAAATTCCTTCTCCTTTTGGAAATTTGCATCAACCCTCTTTAATACAATAAGGTCTTTGGTGCCCAACTATAGTAGGCATTCAATAAATGTAGGCAGAGAGACAGATCTTATTTTATGTGGCTTTTGTATCCACTTTGTAAGAAAAGCTGTTCACATAGTGCATGAACAGTACCCGAACACTCAGTTCTCTTATTTACTTAATATCTTTTCTGCCCAACGCATTGGCACCGTTCCTTTTCAGCTCACAGACAGCTTTTTTATTTTTAATAATTATTTTCTTGATTTTAGAGGGAGAGGAAAGGAGAAAAAGAAAGAGACAGAGACAGAAACACCTGTTCCTGTATGTGCCCTGACAGGGGACCGAAGAGGCAACCTCTGCACTTTGAGATGATGCTCTAACCAACCAAGCTATCCGGCCAGGGCACCGGGGTATTTTTTCATATAATATCTGATTTCCTCCTTACAACAAGCCAGAGAGATCAGTAGGGCAAAGATTATTCATTACTTCCTTTTTGCAGGTGGGACCACTGAGAGTCACCAAGGTCAGGAGATGTGTCCAAGGTCAGAGGGCTGAACCTTGGCTTAGCCTTTTAGATTTGCCCTCAGGGTTGCTTTGCACAATTTCACACAGCTTCCAGAGAGCAGCGCCCTTCTTTCTCACTGGTTTTGAGTAATAGGGCTTGTACCCGCTGTATTAATGTGGCTCGGTTTATGTAACAGCTGATTATTGCGATCTGTCTCTGTCTGTCTCTCTGCCTATCTATCAAGGAGAAAGGACTTGATAGAAATAGGAAGTATAAAAGCAACAGCATGAAGTTTTCAAACACCAAGAGAAAAATTTTTTTTTACAGAAAATGCTAATGAGAAAGCATTGATTTAAGCTTCAGAGGCTGGGGAGGTTCATGAATAATGTCACAAAACAGGAGAAAAACAAAACTCTAGAGAAGGACCTGAGGATTTTTTTTTCCAGAAATCACTCATCCCATTTGCCAGAACTGGATCAAGGACGTGTTTCTGTGGGTAAAGGACAAGCGGTATTCATTGTATCCATGACATAAAATGTCCTCAAGTTTCCTTTGGTGAGGGGAGGGGGGGGGCTGCCTTCCATTTCCCAAATCAAAATAATACTTGGACGGTTAGCTGGTGACAGGGAATGTGGTAGGGAGAAGCAGCCCCAGTCCATCTATCCCGGAATTTTAGGCTCCTGCCGGAATCCCCCACCATGATTTTTTTATGATATAGAGATGATGGACTCTGTCAGTGACTAATAAATGGTAAATAAAAAAGTAACCTGTGATATTAAGGCACTACATTAGCTACATAGTGATTAAATTACAGTAACACCACCCGGCTATAAACCTTTATAGAATCTTCTCAACCATGCAGCGGGGTCGCCTAACGATACTATTATGTAGAGCACAAATATTTCTTTGTAAGTCGCAAGCCATACATCAGGGCAGCGTCTACTGCCGCCGCCATGGATGGAGAGTAAATGCATCTTGGGTCGCTATGAATAAAAGCGCTAGCTTCTCATTACTTTATGACAAGACACAGAAATTCACTTTACTTTTCATTTAAGCTTTTCGGCTCCCGTTTATAGATGTATGCCTTCACGCTTTTATCCCCTGCCTGCTCCCGCCGTATGTAATAAATGATTATAAATTTTCACATTCGACCACCTCTCTGCTGGTCTCATGCTTAATGCACAAAGTTAGGGAGCGGCAGGTAAAATTTCACAAACACTTTTATTTATGATGTTGTCCTTGGTAACGGAAATTTCAATGTACTGAAATGAAAAGTATGATTAAAGGGTTACCATGTCCTCACAAGGATAGTGGAGGGCAGCCTTCTATTTCCTGCTGAAAATATATAATACTTTTTTGACATCAATTTCATAGAGAATAGACATGGGTTAGTCATGGGAGGAAAAAAAAAGACACAAACATGTTTCTAACTTCTTGAATTTTCCACCCTTATCACTTAGATGGGAAATAGCTCCTCCGTTCTGAGAAGCTCATGCTTTGAATAAATATTTTAGCTCAATGAGCTAAATGAGCAGAAATCAGGCGGGGTGGGGGGGGGATATCATTTGGAATGAAGGGAATTGTTTTTTCCTCTGGAAAATAACATAAGTAGAAAAGAATTGATGTTTCCTGCTTTGATTATCTGGATAATTGCTTTTATTATATTAAATCTCTAGGTGGTAGGAAAGAGACCATCAAGAGATACCGTCATAAATAAAAAAGCCAGAAACAACACAACTTCCCTGCATCCTTCCCCAAAATCACCATCCAGCCAACAAAATGCGACCAATAAGTCTATGATTTAAACGTTAAATGGATCTGAGTGCTTGAGAGGCTCTGAGTTACCCTTTTCCTGTCATTTGTGGTTAAAAACGAAGTCAATAAAGGATTGGGAGAAGTTCGCCTGCTAAAGCTGTTCCTCCAGTTAGAAATCAGCCCCTGCCCATGTACGGACTCTGTGCTTGGAAGTCAGCGTGGTTGGGGACACGTGGGTGTGACCCGCAGGTCTGGTCTCCAGCCAGGTGACAGGATGCACTTTACCCAGAGACGCGAGTTCAAGGCCCATCGGAATCCCTGCAGCCTTGGGCTAGCACAGTAAGCCGGCAGGCGGGAATCTGTTTCCGCCTCACTGAGGAGACACATCTTGATTTCAAATCTCCAGATGTAAGAGGTTATAGACATTTAAAAGTGTATGTCGCCTGATTCCATATCTCTAAGAACTGGAAATGTCCTCTGAGCGGCTGTCGGTTGGTTGAGCCAGGGGCGTGGCCCATCTCCGGGCCTTCACAACTGGGTCACCTTTAGGAGTGTCCCTGTCCCTTGCTAACTGCTAACTGTCATGAACTCATCAGCGTGCACCTCCTGAACTTGCACCCTGACCCCAGCACTGAGCTGAGCCTGGGCAGGAAGGAGGACACACCAGCAGCATATCCTGCATCTCACTGTGGCCAGCCATTGGGCCAGGAAAGGAAGACTCGCACGCACGTGACCGAAATGACAAGTCAGGAAATAATCAGAGCCACATGGGCAAGGGGCCCTTGCCACGGAATTCCTCCCCCTCATTCCCTGCGCCGGAGGGGCCAAGTGTTGCCACCATCTGGGAGTTGCAGGGAGTTTGGGTGGTCTGTGTGGGGTGTTGGAGCCGGGCTGGGGCAGAGGTCAGTCTGTCCAGCGGATCTGAGTGCTGCCACTTGAGGACCAAGAGTGGAGGACCCTGCAAAGTGTCTTTGGTGCAAAGCAAAGACAGAGGAGGAGGAAAAAGAAAAGGTGGGGAACAGGAGGGGAGAGGGACAGCAACTGGCCATGGCCTTCCCATGCCCAGCAGGGTTCAACATTCAGGAAAGATCCTGAAAAGAAACCGTGCCGCTTTTGCACTAATGAAAATAAGAGGACCGTTAAAGCAGAGGCAGAAGGCTCGCTCTCTGACCCAAGTCTACCCTCGTTATGTTTTCAGGAAAGCCCCTGAGGTTGGGGCTCCAAAAAAAAAAAGTATAGTCTGTGTAACATTTCAACAACCTCCCAGTCTTCCTCAACAACTGTTCCCACAAATACCTTTTGACACCTCCCTCTTGGTCCCCAGCGGTGGCGGAACCCTGAGAAATACATTACGTCTCATGTCAGCGATAAAAATAACACCACGAATTATAACCCAAACAAAATTACCCAGTAATTATCATTTAGACGTCCATTCGAATCCTCGTCAGCGTCCCTGTGACTTTTTGCCGGCCCTTTCTGAGCCAGACGACTGCATGGGGGGGGGGGGGGGTGACGCTCTTCAAGGAGGGTTTATTCAAATCTCTCCCCTCACCCGCCTGTGGGCTGCGATCATATCTGAGACCCACATTCTGAGCGCTCTGCGCCCCTTAATCTCGAGAGGACTTCCAAACACATCGACTCCTTGCAGCCCGGAATTTGACAGAAACAGATGCAGTAAACATGTGGGCTCCATTACAGGGGGAACAGAGCCCACGCTTTCTTTTAACTTGTTAATGTCTCTGACCCTTTTGTACAAAAAAAGAAAAGAAAAAGAAATCACTTTAATCAACACTATCTCCATTTCACTGCGGCCGTCCCATTTAACAGCCGGTAAGCTGTGTTTGGCTATCAATTATGAACATCAAGTTGATATGCTGCAGGCCCCGGGGTCATTTTCATGCATGCAATTAAATCTGAGGGGGGTGGCGCTTCGGGGCGGTGGGGGGGGGGCCCTCATGGTTATAGCAAGACTTCCTCTCTCCGTCCCTCCCAGCGTTCCTGCAGCTGCAAGGCACGAGGAGCTTAATTAAACCTATCCGAGATCTCTTCTCTTTGGACATCCTAGGAATTGTAAAGCCATGGGCGTAGATGAGCGAGGGTCAAATCTGGGGGCCATCTCCCCTCCTGCCCCCTTGTCCTATTCTCCCCTATCACACAGCACACCTACAGACCGCTGTCAGATACATCTGTGAAACACTGATTCCTGACGTGCTCTTCAGTCTCGTCTGAAACCAAAGCAGCCATCCGAGTCCCGGTGGCCACGGTGTTCCCAGTGCTGGCAGGAGGTATGAGTCAGCGCACTGACATGTCCCACTGAAACCACGCAGCACAGGGAGTGCACTGCAGGCCTCATTCCAGCTCACGTTCGCTTAAGGTTTTACTTTTCGTTTTTATGTATTGATTAATTTTGAGAGAGAGAGAAAATAAAAACATCAATTTGTAGTTCCACTTATTTATGCATTCCTTGGTGGATTCTTGCATGTGCCCTGACCAGGATGAAACCTGCAACCTTGGTGTATAGGGACAACACTCTAACCAACGGAGCCACGGCCCGGGTTCCACATCCCCTTAATCTTGTGTGAATGTTGACAGGATATGCAATCAATAAGAACGGTAAGAAGAGATGCTCAGTTCAGTGGTCTTGAACTGGCGTCAGACCCAGCTCAACAGCCCATAGTCAACTCTGAAAACCCACACAGGAAGTGTTGTTGTTGTTGTTTTTATCATTTCTTGTCCTAGACCCAATTATTTTTTAAGTATTTTATTTTCAATGTCAACATAGAGGGTCTAAGAGGTATGGTCCTCCCGTCATAGCCACATGGGCTTCAAACATGTCCTCGTGTTCCCAGGGACGCTGACGTGCATGGGAGAAGATAGCTGACGGGCAGATTGTTATATGCATTCTCCAAGTTAATACCGATTATTTTTTGATATGGTCACTGCAGTGGGGATGCTATAAACGTTTCACTTCCAAACAGAATGCCGGGATCCCACATTCATCTATTAGATTTTACTACAAACAATAATACTCCATGGCTTTGTGGAAAAGAAATATATACATATACGTATGTATATATTACAAATTGCCTACAAATGAGCTCAGTATATTTTATCTGGCTTTTCAATAGCCAAGAGGAGTAAAGCACAGCTTGGCTGTCAACACTTGCCAATGTGCGGTCAGAAAAGCGAGGGAGAAGGGACTTCTGGGTCTTCCTTCCCCTGCGGGAGAGGCGAAGCATAGGCCTGAGTTATTGCAGCGCATTGATCTGACGCCAACCTGAAGTTACCAGGGTTTTATAAGGCGGCAATAAAAGCTTTCTTTGCATTAACCAGCCAAGCACATAAACATTTTAATGAACTGTTTTTACACGGTTCATTGGGCAGCTACCAGGCTCCTATAATACAAATCACCACTTCACCACTGCCAGCCCTCTCTCTCTTTCTCTTTCTCTCTCTCTCCCCACACTGGTTGTACTTGATCAGTTTTCAAATGCAAATTGAATATCACCTGCGAGGGAGCGTCATCAAACACTTGACTATCGGAGCATGGGGAGTTCTGAGCCTGGAATGTACTGTGTGCTGGGACCCATCTAGTCGAAGGACAGCGTCTCTGAGAATTTCCACTGCCAACCCCCCTCCCCGCCAGCTTCCAAATCCAAAGTGAAAGTGATCATGATAATCAGGGGGACCCCCCTGGAAAAAATAAGCCCCTCCAAGGCGACAAACGATGTTGACATGGTTTTAGGCAACCAACTGACATTGCTTCCACAAGGAATGCCTGGATCACAGTTCATCAGGAGACAGTGCCTCCCCTGCCCCCCACCCTCAACTGACATTTCTCTTCGTGACCTGAAGGCTTGAATGAATTATTGAACTTGGTACCAACGCAGATCAAACCTCCTCGGAATAATTAAGTATCATTACCAACAAACATTTGTGTGAGGTCACATCAGCCCTCCAAGTAACACTAAACTATAAAATATTTATCGTGTCTTCCAAGAGCTTTATGGTGCTGTATGTGTTTTTACGACAGGAGATTAGCTTGACACATAATTTGATAATGAATGCAAATGATAAGTGAATATTTAACCAACCATGCCACAGTGTATGTACTAACACAACACTTCTCCAGCCACTGATAGGCTATGGGATATTCCCCACACACACACACACAAGAAAACAAGGTGTTTTCACCTTGACATGGCCTTTAAAAATAAATTAATTTGTTAGCACTTAAAAATGGAACGCAACAGATGACAGTTTATGGCCCGACCAACTATGTCCTAAGCCAACGATATTTATTAAAGCAGTTCACATGGCTAATCATCTCATGGCCAAGACTTTGGAAATAGTTGTTTCTCGAGTTGAGTCAAGGCGTTGGATGCCACTCGAAGCACCGTAAAGATGTTATACGGTGTCCATATATGCAGGGAATTAAAAATATAATGAATTTGCTATTATGAGTCATTGCACCTCACTCCCAGAATAAATTTTATATCATTACACACCTACTCATTTACCAGCTCCCTGTCTGTGTCCTTTCTAACTCTCTCTACCTTTCCTAAGATATATTTGCAAGTCAAATTTGTAGATCTAGAAAGAAAAATCAGAATTGGTTGTTTTTTGTTTTGCTTTTAAATTCTGGAAAGTTTTGTTTTTTCTTAACACAAGATATAAAATGGTCCTCTCCACCCCCCTGAGGTTCTCCTGAGGGTTAGAACATTAGTGTTTCTGAGGAAGCCGGGAACTACCCCATCGTGTTAATAAAACATAGGTCAGATAAGCAGGTTCACTGTAGAAGTTTTTTGCTCCTTAGAGAACAATAGCAGAGCCTCTCATTTCCCCAACCCTGCAGGCTTTTTAACTCAGTGATTCTGGGATGATCTCATAGAGGAAATTCCATTAAAAAAAAGTTTGTCCCTACAAACACATTTGTGAGGAAAACCCTGGAGACAACCCCAACCTAGGACCTGGAGCAGTTCCGGGCCACCTGCTGGACAGAATATTGTATAGCCACCCAAAATCTCATCCTTGAATTATACCTGAGACCAGAGCCACTGCCCTGTGTCCCAGAACATAGAAAGGCAAGGCACGACATTGAACCTGGAGCCTGAGGAGAACTGTCACATGGAACCAGATCCTACAATAAGAAGAAAATGACAATAAAAGCAGAAATTGTGAACAGCTACTCTGAGGTGTTGTTGCCCTGGAGAAAATATACCCCTGATTTACTTCTAGTAACCAGACCTGATCACTCAGGGGTGACTTCGTCCTGGGGTCACGCATCCAATAGCTACGTTTGTGCTTGCAATCAGTTTGTACAAGGGACCCAAAGAGAGAATCCCTTGTGAGGTGCCTGCCCTCGGAAAGGGAATACTTGTCAAGTTTAAAGTCAGAGTGGGGTTCAGCAGAGGGAGTCCGCTCCCCGCAAAGCTCCCCTGTGAAGTCACGAGAGAAGATGTCAACCCCAGAATACCGAGGCACAATAAACTCAGGTCTCTTTGCTGTCCAAGGAGCCCCCTAGAAAGTCAACATGGGGAGGAAATGCGACGTGTCCTCCCACCTGTGGACCAACTTTCTAAGTGCTTTCATCTGCTCTTGGACTTGGACCTCCCTTTCGATGTCATCAACCCAGAATGCATATCAAGGGGAAGCCACCGAATTGCATGAAGCCATCTTCATAGGCCTCTCTCCAATGGCCTAGCTCCTTCCAAGCCCACCCCAGCCCGCCCACCTCTGGGGTGTGGGCTGCATGCTGGTTACTCGACAAACATCAGACTTTCGCACGTGCCCTGTGCCTCGCTTCCTTTATAGCACATTCAGTGACAACCCCCCTGTGGAGGACAGAGAACAGAAGCAGCCTGTGTCATCCTTGGGCTTCCTGCAGAGGGACCCTGAGCCACGTGGTAGAGACTTGGTCCCATTGACTCTGACAGCAGGTGTAAGCAAGGCACTGCTGGCTGCTCCCCGTGGAGGCCCCCGTGAGCCCTGTCTTTCCACATGTAACTTAAAGAGCGCAGGGACGGAACCGACTCCCCCAGAAGGACCCACAGACGAAGGGGGCTCTCCCTCCAAGCAGTCCAATGATGAGTGGCCGCCAAGAGCCTCACTGTGATCACTCAGAGAGGCAGGCGAGTTATTAGCTTAGCCCTGAACCTCCTACTTAATGTAGGGACCAGTGGCGATGCTTAACAGACCCTGGCCATGGTGACAAGCCCGGGACCTGCTCGGGGAAATCCAATTGAAAAGCAGCCAAGGGGAACAACAAGCAGAAACAGATGTCCTGGCTTCCGGGATGAGCACACGCTCAACCTGAACACGCGGTCAGTCGGGGTGGGAGGGGAGCCCTCAGCACCAAAACGCCATGATTTCGCCCTCCCCCTACTCCCACGTAAGACACGGTCAAGTTCAATTAGAGCCTCCCACATTCGTTTTGTCAAATTTCCGGCCATTTCTCGAAGATAAGATGTCAAAAGCACAGCTATGAAGGGAGATCAGGGGACTTGATTTATCCACCGAGTTTTCCACAAGCGTTTCCGCTAAATCATACATTTGTAAACGCCAGTCTCCTGGCCATTGAAAACTAGCTTAAAAAAAAAAAATCTGCCTGAATGAGATGCAAACTTTTTGTGTGATTATTGGATGTCGCCGTACCACTTTGGTACAATGTCATTTATTCTTTCTTGGCCGCATGCACCTGACTCCACAGAGAATCTAGTGTTGAAGGAGGTGTGATCACGGTGTAGACAGAAACCACCATGCAAGCGGGACAAAAATCAGGCAATCGGGTTTGAAGGACAGGCGAGTCTCTGAGCCAGAGCGATGCGTCCTGCCATCAGGAGAGCCCTGCCCCATGTAGACACTATCCCAGTCTCCTCTAATGGGCTAGAGGAGAGGGACCGTCTCACTGCCTCGACGTGCCGGAATCTTTATTTTTGTAAAGTCAACACTCTTGGTAGATTTTTTTTTTTTTTTGTATTTTTCTGAAGCTGGAAACAGGGAGAGACAGTCAGACAGACTCCTGCATGTGCCCGACCGGGATCCACCCAGCACGCCCAACAGGGGGCGACGCTCTGCCCACCAGGGGGCGATGCTCTGCCCCTCCAGGGCGTCGCTCTGTCGCGACCAGAGCCATTCCAGCACCTGGGGCAGAGGCCAAGGAGCCATCCCCAGCGCCCGGGCCATCCTTGCTCCAGTGGAGCCTCGGCTGTGGGAGGGGAAGAGAGAGACAGAGAGGAAGGAGAAGGAGAGGGGCGGAGAAGCAGATGGGCGCTTCTCCTGTGTGCCCTGGCCAGGAATCGAACCCGGGAACTCTGCACGCCAGGCCGATGCTCTACCACTGAGCCAACTGGCCAGGGCTGTAGATTTTTTAAGTACATAGATCTGATGTAGGACAGCAACATGCCCCCGAGGAGATGAATGTATGGAGAAGGTTTCACAATGGTTGGATACGGTTGGACCTGCGCTGAGACCGGACCTCTCCCCAGATTCATGCTGCCGTGGCTTTGCAGCACACAACGGCTGCCCAAGGTCTTTCTTGGTGACCCTTCCTTTTTTATTTTTAATGGTGGATTTTAATCTGATACATCTTTTGGGGTCGCCGCACTCTTGTTTGCCTTGTGATGCCCGGTTATATGGTCCCCGTAGAGGAGATGAAAGCCTGAACAGTCAGTCTTTGGGGGCTGAACTTTATGGATGGCATTAACGAAGAAGGTGCTTGTCAGGGATGCACACTTTTAATTCAGAGGGCAGCAGCCAAATGGAATTAATCAGGACGCCATCCCTACATGAGCATCACTTACCAGGGAGGGGACAAGGCTCAGCACATTATGGATCTGCAAATAACCCTGATTCCAGGACCTTGGGACACCATTTGATAGGAATAGAGAGACCCCGTTTCTCCTGGAAACGATTTTCCATTTCCATTTCCCAGAGAAGGGATGTAAAGCCAAGCCCCCTGGGTGAACACCCGAGGGGCACTTTCTTTCTGGGAGTGTAACACGCCCATGGTCGTGGCTCCAGGAACACGCTTGCTCTCTGCAAATGCAGGGGTGGGGCTGCCCTCGCTCACCCCCATAAATTCTAAATTGCTCACACCTAAGGTTAATGATACCTGTCTCTCTACCCCTCGTAAACCGTTAGGGCGGTGCAGCGGGAGATAAATCACCCCTGTGCGGGCTGGTGCTATTTTTCCCTCCACACAAAGGACGTGGCTTCTTTCTACGTAAACTTTAGACGGTGTTTATAAGGGAAGAAAGAGGTTTGCTTCTCGTCTACACTTGGATGGAGTTATTAGCCCACAGTGCATTTCTTTCCTGATGTGGAACATCTGTTTGGTGTGGTTTTTTTTAAGTTTGTAGAGTAACAATGCCGAGTCCCTGCGCACAATGTATCCCCCTAATCTCCAAATATGCACTGACATTTTTTAGGACCACACAGTAGGCAGAGGCGACCTTCCTTTGGATTGTTTGACAACCAGGACCTTGGCCTCAAACATCCTTCCCCTAGATGGGGAAGGAAATGTTTAGCTACTGAATCAATACCCAGTGATAGAATCGGGAGGGGTGTGGAATGGGAGCATCTCCACAAATGGACAACCGTGCTCTTGGTCCATAGCTCCGTGGAAACAAAAATGTCCTTTCATGGGAAGCACGCTTAATTTTAAAGAAAATACAGCATGTTCGTAAAGTCATGGTGCACTTTTGACTGGTCACAGGAAAGCAACAAAAGATGATAGAAATGTGAAATCTGCACCAAATAAAAGGAAAACTCTCCCAGTTTCATACCTATTCAGTGCAGTTTGATGTGGGCTCACACACAGATTTTTAAGGGCTCCTTAGGTAGCTATCCCATACAGCCTCTACAGACTCATCACTGACTGATGGCCTACCAGAATGGGGTTTCTCCACCAAACTGACGGTTTCCTTCAACTGCTTATCCCACCGAGTAATGTTATTCCTATGTGGTGGCACTTCGTTATAAAAACGCGCCAATATTCACGTTGCACTTTGGTCACGGATTTGAATTTAGTGAGCCACAGAACACACTGAACTTTCCTCTGTACCATCCACATCTCGACTGGCATGGCTGTGGGCTGCTCCACTGTATACACGGTGTTACGTCATCATCTGCGCAGCGCACATGCTGCCACATCATCCTACAGAAACTGGGAGGGTTTTCCTTTTATTTGGTGCAGATTTCACATTTCTATCGTCTTTTGTTGCTTTCCTGTGACCAGTCAAAAGTGCACCATGACTTTATGGACACACTGTACAAGCTACCTTTCTGACCCATCCAAATCTGAAATGATTTGGTTCTTTCCTAAAAATAAGCCTCTGACATGATTTAATATGCACACTATTGATTTTAGGATGCTGGGTCACCAATGCTGTAGCTAATAAAAATAGGAGATACTGTATATTTTTAATCTACTAGGTACATATCATTAAATTATTAGTAGAAGAGTTAAACATGAGAGATACTTCATTGGACCCATTTAAAATAAAGTAAGGCCCAGCAAGAGTCTAGTCGCAAAGTAACATAACATGCCCAGAGACAATTCTGCAGTCTTAATAGAGGATGTCCTTGGGCCAGGAATCTTTGTGGAACAGTTGGACAGCCAGTTGTGCTACAGATAGTTACCACAGAAAATATATAGCCCTAGCCAATTGGCTAGCCAATTGGCTCAGTGATAGAGCATCAGCCCGGCATGTGGAAGTCCCAGGTTCGATTCCCGGTCAGAGCACACAGAAGTGCCCATCTGCTTCTTCACCTTTCCCTTTCTCTCTATCTCTCACTTCCCCTCCCATAGCCAAGGTTCCACTGGAGCAAAGATGGCCTGGGTGCTGAGGACGGCTCCATGGCCTCCACCTCAGGTGTTAGAATGGCTCTGGTTAGAGCAAAGCAACACCCCAGATGGGCAGAGCATCGTCCCCTGGTGGGTATGTTGGGTGGATCCCAGTTAAGCACATGCAGGAGTCTGTCTCCCTGCCTCCCTGCTTCTCACTTCAGAAAAACACACACACACACACACACACACACACACAAAGAAAGAAAGAAAATATATAGTGCCTTGTGAAAATGACAGGAAATAGCCAATGAAAATGTATGTCTGCCCTGGCCGGTTGGCTCAGCGGTAGAGCGTCGGCCTAGCGTGTGGAGGACCCGGGTTCGATTCCTGGCCAGGGCACACAGGAGAAGCGCCTATTTGCTTCTCCACCCCTCCGCTGCGCCTTCCTCTCTGTCTCTCTCTTCCCCTCCCGCAGCCAAGGCTTCATTGGAGCAAAGATGGCCCGGGCGCTGGGGATGGCTCTGTGGCCTCTGCCTCAGGCGCTAGAGTGGCTCTGGTCGCAACATGGCGACGCCCAGGATGGGCAGAGCACCGCCCCCTGGTGGGCAGAGCGTCGCCCCTGGTGGGCGTGCCAGGTGGATCCCGGTCGGGCGCATGCGGGAGTCTGTCTGACTGTCTCTCCCTGTTTCCAGCTTCAGAAAAAATGCAAAAAAAAAAAAAATTAAAAAAAAAAAAAAAGAAAATGTATGTCTGATTGGACAAAAGCCCTCTTCCCCACCATGGCTCCACACTGCTCCCTAGCCACATGTCCTGTGAGTCTGCTCACCATGACTGCAGCCTGTGTCCATAGCCAGGACTGTCTGGGTGTGGCTCCTCCCCTGCGTCCAGCCATCTACACACACAAGACCACATATGCTCAGCTATGCACACATGCAAATTCTGCTGGTTCACGTTTTTGGTTTCAATGTATCCATTCTTGCAGAAACGTTGCAGCAAAAACATTACAGGCCCTCTCACCTCTGCCATGTTTTTGAGGTGACTGCTCACTAAAGCCTACGTCACGTTATAGGGCAGGGGTCCCCAAACTACGGCCCACGGGCCACATGCAGCCCCCTGAGGCCACTTATCCAGCCCCCGCCGTACTTCCGGAAGGGGCACCTCTTTCATTGGTGGTCAGTGAGAGGAGCACATTGACCATCTCATTAGCCAAAAGCAGGCCCACAGTTCCCATTGAAATACTGATCAGTTTGTTGATTTAAATTTACTTATTCTTTATTTTAAATATTGTATTTGTTCCCGTTTTGTTTTTTTACTTTAAGATAAGTGCAGTGTGCAAAGGGATTTGTTTATAGTTATTTTTTTATCGTTGGCCCTCCAATGGTCTGAGGAACAGTGAACTGGCCCCCTGTGTAAAAAGTTTGGGGACCCCTGTTTTAGGGTTTCAGGTCAGGATATGTCAAAGGGTGCCAGAGACAGCCCCACCAAGTCATTCTGCAGGTAGCAAGCCAAACTCCAGGGCAGTGATATGTCCAGAGCCCGTCGGCCAGGCAGGGGCAGACCAAGGGGAATCCAGGCTTTGCCTGGTCCACACTTCACCCCATTTCCTCTGGCCTCAGGGCATAGGCTGGGGAAGGAGAAGAGGGGAGTAGCAGTTACAAAGTTTTAATAGATTTTCTTCCATCGGCACAAAGCCCACACCCCCTGACCAGTGACCATGGCAATGGGCACACCCGGGGAGCAGCTGGGATCAGCTCATTTTTTTTTTTCTGCTCTCATCTTTCAATTTCTGATTTTGTTTTACAAAAAGCAAACCATTCTGTTCTGTGGCAGCATGTATGGTGGGGACTCAACAGCAATGTTCCTGCATTCAGCCGACAGAGACTACGGAGCCTCCCCATGCTGCCAGGGACAGTGTCAGGTTCTGTGAACGGACCACTGATCTGTCTGCCAGGGGTCAGGGGCTATGGATGCATGTAGCAGGGGCACCGACCCAAGCCTGGGGGCCAGGGAGGCCCCCGGGAGGGAGTGCTGACTCACAGATCTGCAGGGAGTGTGGGGACAGACCGCAGAATGCTGCTCTACATGATAGTGATGTTCTTTGATGTTTTTAACCACCTCATTTTTTATTCTTATAATAATTCTCGAGAGGTAGGCAGGGCAGGCATTTATTGCACTTTTAAAAGACAAAAACAATTGCAGGAGAAATAGAAGAAGGTATTAGAGCTGGGTGAGAACCGGGTTGTCCGCTGAGCCCCCAGCAGTGTTCCTGACCCAATGCCTTCTCCAAGAGGGAGCAGCAGCCTCTTCCACCGGCATGGGGTCCACACCCATCTCCCTCCTCTAGGAGCTCAATACCCCTTTCTCTAGGCCCACTTGGCTCACGAGGCCCTCGTTGGCACCGAGGGGCTGTGGTTTACAGTTGAGATGGCCCCACCAGGCCCCAGAGAGGGCTTCCTTGCACCTGGAGAGCTGAGGGTGCCAGGCAGAGCTGGGACCTCAGTGCCCACAGGACACCAAGAGGGCAGCCTGCAGATGGGCCTCCCAGCCGCCCAGGACGTTGCCAAGGGTCCCATCTGTGGCTTCTCCCTGTCTGCCCACTCCCTTCTCTTTCCCCTCGGCCTTCCCCACCCTGAATGCTTGTGCTAGCACACCCAGTTTCCTTCTCCAGCCCAGCACGCACACACACGCGCACGTACACACTGCTAGCCCTCACCCCCTTCTCGTCTCTGGGGCAGGGAGGGACCCTAAGCCACACTGCGGTAACCCTCCTGGTCAGGAGAGACCCTGGCTCTTCCAGAAACAGAAAACGCAGCTAGTCTGCGAGGCCACAGCACTGTCGCTCATTTCAGGCCCTGGGGAAGGTTTCTGTTTTGCATTTTGTGATCTGGGGCTTTTCCAGTGGCCAGCCTCTGCAGAACGAGTTGTTTGCCCTCTGCTTCTTCCCTACTTTTCTGAATTTACCAAAATGTCTAGGATGATGATGTATTGCTCTCACAATCATGATTTCAAAAAAGTGTTTTAGAACATTAAAGCACTCCAGCATGTCAGCCTTAACCCCATCGTCAGGGTCTTCCTGAAGCCCCATCTAGTGCCGCTGAGCTCACAAGATGCTGCCTGGGGCATGCGGGTGGCTGGTGTGGCAGTCCTCACGTTAAAGGCTCACGGGGAGGGTGGCCGAGGGGGCACCAGCCGATGCTGTGGGGAGAGGCGTTCCACGCAGAGGGCGGACGAGAGCAGTGGCCACGAGGAAGGCTGGGGAGAGGATCCTGGAGAAGAGAACGGAGAGGCAGACGTGGGTCTGGTGAGGCGGGGGGGGGGGGGGGGGGGGGCTTGAATTTTACTCTAAGTGTGAGGGGCAGCCGTGGCAAAGCTCCCAGCTAGGACGTGGTGGCAGCCGATTGTTCTGGTGAGCCCTCCCGGTGAGAGGAGAGTGGGCCTCAGGTTTAAGAGCAGAAGCAGGCCAGTGAGGAGGCAACGCCCAGATCAGGGCTAAAAAGACAGTGACCTGGGCCAGGGATGCAGCATGGGGTCACAGAGATGCATGGAGACAAGTCACAAAGCCCAGAACCTGTCCCAGGTCGACCATGAGGCCTTTAGAAGGTGCCCAGTACATGTGCATTGAATGAAAACAACCGGTCTCACACCTGAGACCAGGGAACTCCTGGGGGCTCAGTGGTCTCGAGGGCTGTTCTGCTCTGAGACTCACCTGGTTCAGATGACAACACCCTTCCCTTCCACCTGGGGTTCCCACCGGTCCCTGTAGATGTGGTCCACGGTCCCGAGAGAAGATAGCTTCTGTCCCAGAGAAAGTGCGAAGAAGGCAAATTAAAGCCCAATCAAATTAAGTGTTGAAACCTGGACGTGCCTCTGCCCGCCACACCCCTGCACACTTTACCTTTCTGTCTGAAAAGCCAAGGCCAGAGGAGGGAGTCAGAGGACCCCGGGAAGAGGCCCAATGTGCCGGCCCTGGCAGCCTTCTGGCCACAGGATCCCCAACTGGAGTCACTTCTGTGCCTAGTGAGAGGCCAGGGCACAAGCGACTAAGGTGTGAGTATGAAAACTGCCTCCCTGGGATAACTAAATACACCCAGATGCAGGCTACATGGAGCTGGCAACCACACCTGTGGCTAAAGGGGGAACAAAAGGACCCGAGGGGCCTTTAAAATAGACCTGCACTCAGACCGAGTCCACCGGTGTCTAGCGTGAGGCCCGGCAGGCAGCTGTAGCTTTTCAAAGCTTGTCAAAGCTCCCAGGTGAGCCTCAGGTGCGTCAGGTGAAGCACAGCCAGGTAAGGTCAGCAGCTTTCTCATCTGCCCTTAGCCCCCGGACATCGAGGGGTCCTGTGAACAGGCTACCACTGACAGCACAGTGCTCAGACTTCCACATGCATGTTCAGACGCACACCTGTCCTTGAGAGAATTACTTGGAAAAGACTTCTCACACAAACATGTTAACATGCTTCAGGCGTAGGAGTGGGCAGCCTCTGAGAGGTGGCTCAGCCCTCTATCACCCGCCATCCCAGCCGCCGGTCTTAGCTCTCTTCCTCCTCCTGTGCGGTCCTGTCCCCTCGCCAGGATGCCCCCACCCACTCTCGTCCATCCATCTGGCCTCCTGGCCACCTGCCCTCAGCCCCCAAGGCAGGCTGGCAATCCCGGGGGGGCATCAGGCTGCAGACAGCAGCTCTTAGGAGGAGGGGTGGATGAAAAGCAGAGCTTGTTCCTGAAAAGCCCACGCGTTTGTAAAAAGTCCAGCATTACTACAGACGTGTGTGCTCCACGGCTTTGAAAACAGTCGGCAGTTCTTCCCCAGGTGAGATGTGGAGTTCACGCAGGGCCAGGAAGTCCTGTTCCTGGAGACATGCCCGAGAGAAAGAAAAGTCTGCCCACACGCAGAAACGCGCACACCCGCGTGCGTGGCACACTGCTCAGAGCAGCCAATAAGTGGAAACTGTCCCCGTGCCTGTCAGCTGATGGGGCCACCCACACAGGGGAATATTACCCCCGAGAACAGGAGCGAGGGCTAAAATGTGCTACAATTCTACCGCTCGGACGTACCTTGGAGACAACTAACGACTCCAGAAAGAACTTGGCCCCAGAAGGCCTTCCGTTGTGGAATGTCACTTATGGGCAACATTCTGTGCAGAGAGAAAGGAGACCAGGGATTGTCAGAGGTGGGGGGAGGGCAAGGGAGGAACGCAGAGTGACGGCTGATGGTGGGTGCAGTTGTTTTCAGGTGAAAAGACGTTCTGAGATTAATTTTCACACTCTGTCCATTGCCAGGTGATCACAGAGATTTTAGCCTTTCTTGTGGGGCGGATCACGGTTCTTTTTTTTTTTTTTTTTTTTTTACAGAGACAGAGAGAGAGTCAGAGAAAGGGATAGATAGGGACAGACAGACAGGAACAGAGAGAGATGAGAAGCATCAATCATTAGTTTTTCGTTGCGACACCTTAGTTGTTCATTGATTGCTTTCTCATATGTGCCTTGACCACGGGCCTTCAGCAGACCGAGGAACCCCTTGCTCAAGCCAGCAACCTTGGGTCCAAGCTGGTGAGCTTTGCTCAAACCAGATGAGTCCACACTCAAGCTGGGGACCTCGGGGTCTTGAACCTGGGTCCTCTGCATCCCAGTCCGATACTCTATCTGCTGCGCCACCGCCTGGTCAGGCACCAGATCACGGTTCTTTCTGTCTCACAGGTTCTGCTCTGAGCTGCAGGATCCACTCCAGTCACAAATGACATCCCGGACCCCTCCACCCAGTCCCGTGCCCCCAGCCCCACACTGGGGCCGCCAGGGACTCTGTGGAGTCCTCCTCGGTTCCGGACTAAATGCCCAGGTTTGCAGGATTTCTTGTCCTGCACCCTACCCAGCCCCTAGGGCGGATCTGAAAATGCTCATTTATTCAGACGCATACCTGACAGACACGTCCCGAGTTCTGGACTTTGTTCCAAGACCAGGGGACACATATAACGGGACCAACAAAAGCCCCTCAGGTGAGACAGACAATCAAGACAGCACATTAGATAGGTCGTGAGTAAGAAGGTCTCAGTGCTATTTGGGAGGGGCACGCAGAGCAGGTAAGGGTGGGGCTGTAATTTTGGAAAGCACCGGCAGAACGAGTACACGGAGCTGACATGTGACAGACTTAGACAGGGGTCCGGAGAGAGGCGAGCGTTTCTGGAGCAGAGAGCTCCGGGTAGGGGGCCAGCCGGCAAAGGCTGAGGTAGGGACGGAGGTGAGACTCAGGCTGGCATGGCTCAAGAGACGGGGTGGCCGAGGACAAAGGACACAGCTTTCCCTGGGAGCTAGGAACCTGGCAGGGACAGCGGGAGACCCGGCTGGCTCCCATTCCGAGGACAAGCCGACCTCCCTGTTCACTGGGGACCCTCCCCTGAGTCAGGAACCCCAGCCCTTCCTTCGCAGGCTCTGCAGAGCGGACACTAGCCGTGCCCCTCCCCCCTGCCTGTCCCTGGTCGCCCCCTGGTGGGGGCACTCGGTTACGGGGAAGAGGAGTCTGTCCCACGGACAGGCTGCAGACATCTGGCCAGGTCGAGAGCAGGGAAGTGAGGCCCACTCTCCAGCTGCCCCTCTCTTCTCTCCTGGAGGGTCTCACCGCACCCCACAGTCAATTCTGCACACAGCCAGTGGGGAGGGGGCAACAGGGCGCTTGATAGATGCCAGGGGCATCTCTCAGACAAGAGGGACAGGCATTGGCCCACAAGGGTCAGTTATTAGGATGCATCACATGCCTTGACTATTTGTGTCCAGGATGCTGTCATGGGGTGGCGAGCAGGGGTGGTGTCTTCTTTTTGTGGCCCCAGATTTCTGACCCCATGAGGCCTGAGCAAACGAGGAGGGCAAGAACACCCTTGTCCACTCACAGCCCATGCACCATGCCATGGAGCAGAGACGTTTCCAAATAGGCATCCCTAGGAGGCAGGGCCGTTATAAATGAAAGTGAATAGCTAGTTTTATTGCAGAAATTTGATGGTGGTGTTAGGGGTGTGCTCTTTATTTAAAAAAAACAACAACAACTGTGTTTGTGCTGGTACAAAAATGAGCCATTTATGAAACTTCTATTTCTTCGTATTTAGAATTATCAAAAGCAAACCAGGGCCTGACCTGTAGTGGCGCAGTGGATAAAGCGTCAACCTGGAAATGCTGAGGTCGCCGGTTCGAAACCCTGGGCTTGCCTGGTCAAGGCACATATGGGAGTTGATGCTTCCAGCTCCTCCCCCCTGTCTCTCTCTCCCTCTCTCTCTCCTCTCTAAAATGAATAAATAAAATAAAATAAAATAAAATAAAAAAAGCAAACCAGGGTGGTGGTGGGGGGACACAATAGGTTCAGAAAATTACAGAAACCTGTTTCCAATACAGGCCTGTGCGTGCACACCCCCATCTCTAAGCACGCATGTACCTCTGGGAACGAGCAAGGCGGTTTTTTCCCCCCACTTGCAAATTACTGGCGTGTTTAAAGTTCAAAGTTGATTGACACATGCTTTCGCTTAATGAAGGTAATTACAAAGAATAACAACCCCGGGCAGATCTGGTCAGTGTAACCACCCGTCCCCGCTGTGGAGATCCCACTGACGGCTGTCAGACTGCCTGGTTTGCCACCAGCCATGCGTGGGCACGCTGGGGAGACGAGAAACAGATTAATAAGTGTCAACACGTTCCTCTAAACACTTGTTGAAAGGAAGAAAAGCCGGCCCGGGCTGGAGGAAATGTTCCGAGGTGGACGCTGTCTCCTCCAAAAAAGAAACAGCAAATAAAACCCCCAAAAAACAGCCGGCCGGATTGGTGGGAAGCACACAGCCACTGGGGCACAGGCGTCTGGCTGCTTTTTACTAAAAATCTCTCTCCAGCACCCTTTGTCGACGTTACAGCCCGGAGAGGGAACTGTTTATTTCTGCTCCAATGGTTAGCCTTCGTTGGGGAACCTACTGTCTGGTCAAGACTCATCTACCTAACACTCAGGTGGTCCCGGGGAGGAAGGGCCACAGTTTGATGGGGACCATTCCCCATCACCGTTTGGGGAACGCGGCTACATATGGAAAGGGTCTGTGATTACAATTACCCTGCAAGGCAGCGGGCCTCGCTGGAACTTCAAACACCCAAAGTATAAAACAGGGTTCCACCCGTAATTAGATTTATCCTGCCAAACATGTTGGGTAAATGGCGATCGGGCCTCAAATACCAAAGAGTGGATTTTCCACTTGACTTTTCCCCCGCCATGTTTAAATTGCAGGTAAAATGAGAGCGGATGGGCCAAGGATATTGAAACAATCAAAGTGCATACACCGCGAACTTCGTTACGTTATCGTAATTGTGGGGCCTTTCGTTCTAACGCTGGTTAGAGTTTTGGGTCATGGTTTTTTTAAAGGGTTTTTTTTTTTGTTTTTGTTTTTTATAGTAAGGGGGCATAGAATTATAGCCTGGGAGTCGTATGATCTCAGCCCCATCATTAATGTAACGTGACTGTGTTTGCTTTTGTGTGACACATGGCATTACGAGGCACCACCGACATCCCAGATAATGGCAAAATAAACAAACAGAATGGGGTTGAGGACCCAAGCTGCCCAGTCCCAGTGGCTTGTGGGAATCTGCGTGTGACATTTACACCGAGAGGGGAAACAGTTTTCATCTGCATTCAGGGGTTGAAAAACGTGTATTGAAATTTTTTCTCCCATGGAAAAAAATACATTTCTGCCATGCTGAGTGAATGGAAGGAAGGGTGGATGGGTTTGTTGTTTTTTTTTCAACGTCTCTGGGGAACATGGTTGGCTAGTTTCACACAAGCAGCCCAGGCTGTGGGCCGTAGCCTCCAGGTGCCGCTAGTCAAGTCCTGTTTTAAAAGCATGAAACTCAGCGGACATGAGTGTCTTCGAAAATGTTTTGAGTTCTGAGTTTCGCTCATTATCTGTGAAAGGGCTATAAAATTGGAGACTCAGTTACAGTAGAAGGATACTATGCAACATCATCACCTCCGCTTATGACTTCAAGGGTACACTGTTACTCTCTCCCAACAAACAAGTGTGCCAACAAACAGTTCTCACCACAATCAGCTAAATTCTCGGGCTCCTAGGCCTGTAGGAAGAAAATGCCCCCCATTCCCGATGATGTTTGATGTTTGCACTGGCCTGAGTACCTACCACTTATCTTTCCTGTCCCGCCGGCAAGAATTCGGAGCAGCTTACAACAGAGGTATTTATCACACCTTCACCAAGTACCTGCCGGGTGCCCATGACAGGCCACTTCTTGGGACCTAGGAGTACAGAGGTGAGGAGGACAGACCCCATCCTGAACTCTGTTCTCTCAACAGCAGGAGATGGACCAGTGAGTCAACGAGATCGATACAGACCACAGTAAATGCTCTGAAGGAACCAAACATGGTGACCTGGGGCAGCGTGACAGGCAGTGACCGTGCAGAGGGCAGGAGAGCCTTCCTGAGGTCTGCAGCTGAGGCCCACAGGGTGACAGGGAGCTGCAAGCAGGGGACATGCAGAGTCCCCAGCAGTCCTGAGCTTGGCCTGTTTGTAGAAAACATGTCACTGTCAGAGTCTTGGGGTGGCCAGTCGGGACCTAGTACTCAATTCCAAATGTTTCCCCCGGATCCTAGGCACAGGTACTGGAGGAATAGCTAAAATGGTCATTTCTCCAGAAAACAGTTTTGCAGCAAATCGAAATCGGTCCCGCATGATTGCGTCCAGTCACTGCAGCTCGGTGGCTGAAATGCCACACACTGGGGTCCGAACTCATTTGCCGGTGCCTGGGTCTGGCCTCACTGTGTTCAAGGGTGAGTCCAAGCTTGCTCTTTAGTGGCATGCGGACTGACCTCAGGGAAACTGTAAGAAGGGTCATTTGTCTCTGATGTCCCCACTGCCAGGGTGAGGACAGGTGCCCAATAGGACCTGAGTCCTCATTTCCACCTGGTGGGCAGTGTCCGTGGGACCCGGCCCTCCTCTGTGGCCACTTGTCTATAGCAAGAGAGCTCATGGTCTTTGAAACGCGGCAAGTCTTACGATGGGCAGCTGTGTGGTTTGTGGTGAGTTCACTGAACTTCCGGAGGCTTCATGTTCCCCATCTGGCAAGATTATGTGAAATAACATACGCTGAGTGCCTAGCACTTACTAGAAACTTCCGCCTTCAATATATAATGCACTTCCCAATGGACAGATTTCTAAAAGCCTTATTTTTATTTTAATTCAATTTATTTTAACTTTGAAAAGTTACTTAAATAGGACACGATCACGGAAAACATGTCCGCCAGTATGGAAATGTGTGAAACGACCATGCGAAGTCGCTGTTTATCTTTGAATGGTTTTCTCTGTTTCCCCTGCACCTCCGGACCAAGTCCACACATTGAACTCATTCCCAGGAGCCATGACTTTGGGACCAGCCCATCGGGGATGAGGAGACCGCACCAGCCCCCGCGTGGATTCTCTGTCTCTCTAAGTAGCGGCGGGTGAAGAACTGTTTCATTGCTCCTGGCACGCAGTGTCCCGAGGAATTCATGCTCTGTGGGCGTTTGACAAAAACGTGTGGAAAGAAATTGAGTTACCAACTAAAACTTTAATTTCAAAATAACAGCTCTCCCGGCATAAACGGGACATTCTGGGTGGGCGTCAACCCTGAGCACAGGGTTGGCATCACCTGGGGACTTTTAAGGACTCCTGATGCCTGGGCCCCACACTCAGAGATTCTAATTTAATGGGTCTGGGGTGTGACCCGGCCATGGAGATTTTTAAAAGCTCCCCTGGGGTGGAGTGGGGTTTCAAAGCTACAATCAGCAATGAGAAGCCCTGGGCCTAGGTTCCACGAATGAAGAGTTTGAGTCACTGTTGAAAGGTAACATTGAGGGCAAAAATATACCCCACCAAACAGAATTCTTCAAGGAGACAACCACCTCATGTGAAGCCTCCCCCCACATCTTCTCCAGGGGAGGGACACTGGACCAGACTTAGCTCCGAAGCGAGTGTGGGGAAAGGCTCTCCTGACCGGGATGAACCGCCAAGCCTGGGGGTGGGGGCGCTTGGGTCAGACAGTGTGACCCAAGAGGCATCGCTTTTGCAAAAGGAGAACCAGCAGACCGTGTCTGCAAAGCACCAGAGAGGGGAATGTATCCCGGGCTTTGCAGACCCCGCCCTCACTCCGCCCGGGTGTCGCACAAGCAGCCAGACGAGACACAGCATGCACACAAGCCAGGCGTGCACAGTCCGGTCTAACTCTCTGCGCACCCTAGGACGTGAATTGCATGTAAATGTTCACATTGCACAATAGTGTTTTCTTGATTGGTCTCCAGTCACTGAAAAAAGGTGTAAAAAAACCCAAAATGAACAGAAAATGCTTAGCTAGGGGCACACACCTGGCCCATGTCCTGGAAGAATGTATGTATGACACACACAGAGAACAAATAAGAACTCTTAATAAATCTATCGACATAGCAAAAGGCATATTGGATAGACTTGACTTCATCGGTTCCATGTGCCCTCACGGGAACCCTGAGAATGAACCACTATCTCTCCCCTACCCACCCACGTGCTCCCAGGTGAGTGCCTGAGATTCCGGGTGCTTCAGGTGGGGCTGGCTCATCTCTGAACCCCCCCCCCCCATTCTGGGAGAAATTACAGGCTACAAGACATCAGGACAGGGCTGCATCTAACTAGAACTTAAAAACTCAATCACAAAACTGGCAGCAGCTTTTACTGTCCTTTGAGTCGTAAAAAATCCCCAGCTCCCACCCCCCGTGACCGATTTATAGGTGTTGATTTACACAAACATAGGTCTGTTGAATAGGAGCCCAAAAGATTGTGGGGAGATGAGATGTGAATGCTGGACATCAGAGATGAAGTGAGCCCCACACTGAGGGGCCAGCAGGCCATTTCTGCGCAGGGGACACTAGATCAGGCTCTGGCAGGTGAGGGACACCTCCCGCAGCAGTGAGGCCAAGGCTGAGGGGAGCGGTCCTGGCGTACAGTGACCACGCCCCCACTTTCTGGGTGACTTAGTTGACCTGTGCACCTGCTACAGTGACACCTCACGCTTATGAAAACAGTGACATGCAAACGGCATTCTCTCAGATGAGATTCTTCAAAAACGGTTGAGGATCGTGGAGAAGAGAGATGTGGTCATGGTGGACAAGAGAAAGAGAGAAGACATTAAGAGATGGTTTCTTCTTATTTTGGAGAAAAAAAACAAAGATGCACATGTCAGAGAGAGGAGGAGGGAAGGAGAGGGAGGGGGCAGACCTGGGAGCTGTCATTTGCAGGGGGTGGGGTCTCGTCAGCAGCATCAACCCCCTCCGTGGGGACGGGCAGGCTGGCCCCCAGGCATGGCGCAGAACTGCTCCTGTCTCCATGTATCACAGGCCACCAACAGGCTCTGCCTCGGGGGGCGTCATGAATGTGTTTTATGTCACCCTGTTGCTGGAGGCAGCCTTGTCATCCCCAGCCCGTAGCCACCTCCTAGCAGTCCGGAACAGAGACCAGAGTCCAAGCAGAGTAGATGGCTGCCCTGACCTTCCCCTCGTTGATGGGCTTCGCTTTCAAACGCCAGCCCGGTCCGTCCTCTTGGTCGGCTGGACGGAGAGCCTGTGCCTGTAGCATCTTCCCAGCCTCACAGGGAACTTTCCAAAGACACACACAAAATAAAGCCCCCGGCCTGAGAGCCGAATGGTGTTGGAGACACCCAAGGCTGCTTCTTATCAGGGCTGAAAGCTGATGACAAAGTTTATAAACAGGGAACTTCAAAGGTGGGGGCTGAGGGCTCTGGGAAGTTTACTTCTGAGAAAAAGTAGGACCATCGGTGGGTTGGGGGTGTAGGGGGGGAGCCGGCTCACCCAGGCGCACCTGTCCACCCCCCACCGAAGGGCTCACCACTCCATTCCGCAGACCCTAGCTTTGTGTGGCCTCGTGCTAATGTCCCAACTGTCCTGATTTCTGTCACTTCTAGATTAAATTGCTTTCTTAGAACAAATATAAAAAAATACACCACAAAACATGATGAAATATGTTTGCTCTAACATGACTTCATATAAAGAAACAAGCATGTCTGGGGAAATAGGCTTTTTCTGGATCGTGTGGCTTTAGTTTTATTTTGAAAATAGTTTATAGAGTGGCCAGATCCTTTGGTGTGTACAGACATGGTTTTGTTTGGGGGCAGAGGGGCTAGAGTGGAGTTAAGGAGGGAGGACTGTTGTCTCGAAGTGAAGCCCAGTGACCAAAATCCAAAGATACAAAGAGGGAAAAAAATGTATAACTGACACCTGGGCTCAAATTTGTTTTTTTAATTGCCTCTGGAGGCAGATAAACCTACATTTGGATCCTGAATGTAGCACTGACTGGCTCTGCGACCAGATAATGACTGTGGGCAAGCTGCTACATAGTTCTTGCCTCGGTTTCCTGCAAATTAACAATAACAACAGTGCCTTCTGTCTCTGGCTCAAGTGAGGGTTAAATGAGATGATACATCAAAGCCCTTAGAACGGAGCTATACTGACCGCGGTCAGTGTCCACACAGGACAGCGGCTGTGAGGATCCTCGTGACGTTTCCTGTAAGACATCCCCACCCATGTCTGTGGGATGCCCACTCAATAGTTACTTCCCTGGAAAAACCATTTAAGACACGAAGAAAACTAAACAACAGAGAAAGCAAGGCCTGGCTTCCCCGCCAACGGAGCAGGCTTCTAAAACAGGGCTGGAAATCCCCCAACAGCTTTCCATGGATCTGGACATCTCTGTAGGAATGTCTCATTCTTTTTTATCTCCCCACCACCACCAGGAAAAAATTGAGAATGCATATCAGCGCCCCCCCATCAGGACCCCATGTGCATGGGAAGCTGAGGACAGAAACCCAGCTCCAAGGGCACCTGATGACTCAGAGCCCGGAGTCATGGGGCTACACACAGCCTTCACGGAATAGATAATAACTGCATTGTTCTTGTCGGCCACTGCAGGTAAGAAAAAAAAATGGGTGCACAGTGTCACTCAAGAACCTTCTGAGAATGCTTAGAGAGAGAGACTTCTTTTCACAATATGAAGAATAAAAAAAAAAAAGAAAGAAGAGACTTTTTTATCTTGCTTGAGTTCAAGTTGGAGTTGGGAGCTGCTGAGAGGGCCAGAGCCCTGGGAGACACTGCCATCCAGTGGCCAAGGTGAGCACTGCAGCGGGTGACCCGCCTCTCCTCCGTCCCTCCAGTTCTGGGTTTGATATGGCAAACCTGTGAACGTGCTTTTGCCGACATTCCCACCGATTACACTGACGACAGCCAGGTTTTCTGTCCTTGGTAGAAAGAACACAAAGGGGCCGTCATAAAGACCCATAAGCAATTTAGATTAAGTGCTTTAAATATATATATGTTTGAATAAATGATGTTTGGGTAGAAGCGTTTAACTTGTGAACATTAAACACTGCATTTATAATTAGTTCACCGCACCCTCCTGCCCCCATGGGAGAGTCTGTGAAGTCCAAGGGAACTGTAAGGGAGATTATTCTCTCTCTTCCTTTTTCTTAGGTTTCCGTGGCAGCTGAGTGAGTCCAAAGGAGAGAGATTTCCCCCTCCCTGAGGTGACTGAAGAGGCTGACTCCTCCATCAGTGTTCCGTGTTGCCTGGAAGACATAACTTCAAGCCTAGTCCCCTCTCTGACACATCTGTTTATAAGTTCCTCGCGTCTGACCCTGACTCGACCAAGTGACTCAGGCCTGACTCCTTGGTGACACAGCAAACCTCAGGACGGGGGTGCCTAAGGTGTCACAAAACACAAGGGGTAGCTGTCACGAGGATGGTGGGATGGAGTGCTCCACGTGCACAAGTGTGTGAACACACACACACACACACACACACGCACACCCAGTGTGGCAGGCATTCCTCACCACCCTGGAGAGCCAGGTGCACCAGCCACTTGGGTGATGGCAATCTATTTCCAATTAGGCCACTTTGACTCTGTGCATGTACCTGTGCCTGTCATGGGTCCTCCTGAAATGGCGTGCTAACTCCCTGGTGGGGATTAAGACATCTACCGATTCCCCCCCCCCCCTTTCTAATTGTCCTGACAAGGAACTACGTAATGTTCAATACGGGTCAATCTGGACGGAGATCTATCATCTGCTTCTGATTCCCCTCTCTGTTGTCCACTGGGGACTTTCAGGGCCCCACCCCCACCCCATGTGGGGTCAGGATTAGCTAGGCATCTGAGGAAGCAGCAGGCAAAGACTTTATTTCAATTCAACGCGTAGGCATGTAACATGCACATGTAAGACCAGTCTTTCAAATTGGATAAAATCCATTCAACGTCTATCTCAACTAATAGACAGGGGGGAAGAGTTAGGAAATTCTGACAGGTGAGGAGAAGGAAGGTGGGTTTACTTTACCAGAGACGAAAATCCAATTTTAAGACACATTCATCAAACCATGATAATGGCATGAGAACAAATAAATAAACAAATGCAAGAGATAAAAACAACAACAACAAAAGGTTATAAAATGGACCCTGGGTAAGATACTGAAGATATTCGGACATTTTATTTCTTTCTAAAGTCACAAGTCAATGAAGGAGGGCTGCAGTGTGTGACAAATCATATTTTAAAACACGATCAAAGCCCTGGTCGGTTGGCTCAGTGGTAGAGCATCGGCCTAGTGTACAGAAGTCCTGGGTTTGATTCCCAGCCAGGGCACACAGAAGAAGTGCCCATCTGCTTCTCCACCCTTCCCTGACTCTTTTCTCTCTTTCTCTCCCCCTCCCGCAGCCAAGGATCCATTGGAAAAAAGTTGGCCCAAGCATTGAGGACGGCTCCATGGCCTCCACCTCAGGCATTAAAATGACTCTGGTTGCAGTGGAGCAACGGCCCAGATGGGCAGAGCATCACCCCCTGCTGGGAATGCCGGGTGGATCCTGGTTGGGTGCATGCGAGAGTCTGTCTTTCTGCCTCCCCGCTTCTCACTTCAGGAAAAACAAAACAAAACAAGATGATTGATCATTTTTGAGGGGGTCCCCCCTCCCTCTTACCCTACGTTGCAAATGCATTACAGAATTTAAAGTGACAGCAGTCACAGGAACTAGACCCCAATGGTGACAATAGAAACATCAAGGATGGAAAAGATTTTCTGGGCTTGAATTCTTATGGCGCAAAACAATGGAATAAAATATTGAAAGGTTCTGACCTCCCAAAACATTTTAAGTTATGGAATTTTGAAAATATGGTAAAATTAAAAGGCAAATTATGAATTGGAAAATATTTGGGCCCTGGCCAAGTGGTTCAGTCAGTCAGAGCATCATCCCCACTCCCCAAGGTTGTGGGTTTGATCCCCTGGTCGGGACACATACAACAATCAACCAATGAATGCATACATAGTGGAACCACAAATCTAATCTCTCTCTCTCTCTCTCTCTCTCTCTCTCTCTCTTTTGCTCTCTCTAAAACATCAACCAATAAAAAAAAATGTCACACCTGTGTCCCTGGGATGCAGAGTCCTGACCAGGGAAAACCACAAAGCCACAAGGCTGTGAACTCACCTTGGCTGCTCGGGACGGGACAGGTGTCTCAATGAGCATTGACTTGCCTCTTGCCTGGTGTGTTCGCCAGCAACCTCATCATCCTCAATCCTCAAGAGAAATCTAAATTAGCTAGGATTTTCATCCCATTCTGGTAAAAAGAGGGGAAAGGGGCTCACCACTACTAGAAATGGCTTATCGAACGGCACATGAGGATCCACTCAGCTTTTAGCCTGTGTTCTGTGGACACTTGGTGTGCGACCAGGTCTCCTCCAATCCCTTTAACACCAGTGAAAATTAATATTCTGGGTGGCGACCTTGAGACCCTGGCCTCCCCAAGATAGACCTGCGGTGAATGTCCGCATGAAGACATTGACTCTTGTGTTGAAAAATACTGAACAGGAAAGGGTATGTTAAATTAAAAAGAAAAAACAAGACACTCAATGAGAAAACCAAGATGCAACCTATGCTAACCAGCCACATGCATATAAGACCAGAAAGAAATTACACTTTACATGTAAAGCAGTTATTCTGTCTGTGTAGAAAGGGGCACCCTGTGATAGTTACTTTCTCCTCTGATTTCTCTAGTTTTCTGATACAAAGTGAGCTCTTTACTAATTGCATCATCTGACGAAATGATCTAATTTTTAGAAAAATGTTATTTGTATCCTCTCCTAAGGAAGGCATGAAAACATCTAGCAGGAATTTCAGCAGCTCCAAAGGGCTGGAATAAAACCCTTCAATCTGCTAGACCACTATTCTCCCTGCTTGTGGTAGCCGGGGGTCCCTGTGCTGTGAGTGACACTCTGTGATGCACCCAGTCACGGTGGGGGGCTCACCCGGACAGGACCTGCCAAATGGATGGGCATCATGAGCTGTGGCCACGCCTCCACCCACACGGAGGGTGTATGACATTGCTGACCCCTCTCAATGGATCCGGACCCATCAATGGGGACCATTAAGGGGGTCCAGTTGATGAATAATAAATAGCGTATTTTCACGGCCCTGCTCTCCCAGAAGACCTTTAAGTACTTCATAAGCGGAGAGAGAAATCACGGTTGAGACACAGCCCCCAACCCTGCATGGCAGCCCCTCCTGGGCTGACAAGTCACGGGGGTTAATTGCTGCACAGGACACAGGCACAGCTGCCCTGAGCCACCTGAGGAGCATCGGCATGTGGGGAGCAGAAGGGAGACAGGGGAGAGACCTGTGGGTCCCCCAACCTTGCCTGAGAGAGTAACAGGAAGATTTCCTGACCACAGGGCTCCCTGTGAACAAAGCACATGCTGGGGGGGGGGGGGGGGATTAGCTTGTTGCCAAGTTTTCTCTTGGGTCACACTGAGTTTGGTCCTACCTGATCGAGGGGTTGTGTATTCAAGCTCGTCACCTGGACGGTGTCCATGGCCTCCTGAGAGCCCTTCTTACTTCTCCCCCTGATCCCCAGCGGTCTGTGCTGCGTCCCCCACCCGCAGCAGAAAGAGTGGACTTCTCAAAACGTGACTCCGATCATGTGATTCCTCCCCTGAAAACGCGCCAACGGTTCTCTCCTCGGAGTTCAATTTAAAGTCATTATTACCTGCGTCTCCAAGGCCTGGACCGCTCTGCCCTGCTCCTGTTGTCCGCCCCCCCCCCCTCACAGCCCCTCCGTGCTCTGCTCACTCCCCTGAGTGCAGGGCTCTCTGCTGTCCTTGGGGCCAGGCTCTGCTCAGCCATCACGCGATGCCTGTGAGGTTGTCCTTTCCTCCACCCATAGCACGGCAGCCCCCATGCCGCCTGCCCTTCCTCCCAGGCATTTTCTCCGTAGGCCTTCCCACTATCTGATACAGCACGGATCTGTGATAGATTGGCTACGACATTTAGATTTTATGAAATTAAGATTTCGTGGACATTTTAGATTTATTTCATCCTATTTTTTAAAAGCTTATCAGTTTCTAAAATTATACATGTGAAGCCTAATGACCTATTGGGTATTTAAATGTTAACAGTGGGGGGGGGGGGGTGTCAACCGCTTTGCGGTAAAATCAAGTACTACTCGGAAGCACCTACAGTCTGTATTAGCGTTAACATATTGCACAAAATAATTTGCAGTATTTGGATGTTAACTAGTATCTGCCTTCTGCCCTCATTCAATGCAAAACCCTTGGGAGAATGACTGTCCCCTGCTTTTCACTGCAAGTGACAGAGGGGTGTGCCATGTGCCCCGTGGTCTGGTGACATTTCCCACGTGCGTCTGCCGTGCCCAGTGCGCGAACCAGAACACCAGCAGCAGTCAGGACCGGCAGGAATGTGGGGGGTGGGCCCTCACACCAACGGCCAGGCGCTCACAATGGCACCACAGAGCCCTGTGTGTCTCTGTTGGCACCAACTTCATATGAAAGGCATCGTGGCTGGAACAAAATTCCCATCGTGGCCTTTGGGATGAGGAGTCACTTTAAAACCTCTTCCTAAATGTCGGTGTTTAGTTGAAAAGTAAACCCTTTCTGCTTTCAAAAGGGGGCCCGTAAGCCACAGGAGGCCCCAGGGTGGGGGCAGCTGGCCAGCTAATGGCTAACAGATGCCTGGACGCAGGTCCTTTTGCAAGGACCTCCGCACTTCTCTCCTTTGCCCGCAGGTGTCGCCGTTGAGCCGACAAGTGGCTCACAGCCCAGGTGACCCCCTGGGGCGCCCTGGGCTCTCTAAACAGGCCTGGTAGAGACACTGCGTAGGAAAGGGGATGGCTGGAGAATCGTTGTATTAAAAAAAAAAAATTCTAGTTGCTGAGTGTTGGGTTGGTCAGGCGTCTGAGTCACTGGCTTCTCATAAGTTTATGTGGCACACCTGACCTGTGGTTGCGCAGTGGGTAGAGCATTGACCTGGAATGCTGAGGTTAGTTCAAATCCCTGGGCTTACACAGGGAAATTGATGCTTCTTGCTTCTACCCCCTCTTCTCTCTCTTTCTCTCTCTCTAAAATAAATAGTTTTTTTAAAAAAAAAAGTTGAGGTGGCATTTTGTTCCAAGGAATTTCATCAGGACACAGACCCTCCCCAGAGGCTCACTGCAGTGCATCCTGGAAGACTTCGCCCTGGACTGGTGTTTCAGGGCAGATAAGCTACTTCACTGTCCACCTGAAGCAACTTGAGCCTGTGTCAGTGTCGATGTCCATGTTGGGAGGGAGCTGGTGTCGGAGAGGGAAGTGGGGGGTGAGTCAAAACTCCAGTCTGGGGGTCGGAAGTTCTTCCCTTCTGTTCTTGAGCTGCTACGGCCAGGTTTATCTAACACCCCTCAGAGGTCTTCTGTGGGGTGGGAAGGGGCCCCCCAGGGCATAGAAGGTGGCGTTTGAATGCAATCACCTAAGAGCGTGAGGTTAGGAACAGCTGGGTCTTTCACAAGATTTGAGGCAATCTGGTCTTTTTTTTCACGTTTCTGTGACTTTGCCCTGCAAGTGTGTCTGCCATTCAATACACACACAACATGTGGATGCGTGGATGAGCCCGGGCATCGGACGATGGTAAAGGAAATGGAATGTCCACACGTCACTGAGAAGTCTGCAAACTAAACAACCTAAGAAAGATGGAGCACTCAGTCTTGACACTGTCACCCTGGGACGGTGACTTACAGAGCCCAATGCATGGACCCACCTGACAGGTCAGCACCTCTGTCAAACGGGACATCTCACGGGCAAGTTCATCCCAAGCCCAGCAGCCGTGGCTGGCAGAGGCTGCTTACACGGGCTGCTTCTCATCCCAGGAAAAGCCACAGGTGCACTCTCAGCTTTCCCTGCACTGGGCTCCTGCCCTCTGACTCTGTTAAAGGGAGTTCCTGGTTTCCCGCTTCTACCAATGGACTGAGTCAGACGTGCCCCAGCCAATCAGAACTGCACCACTGCATCCAAATTTGCACCCTGACCAACCAGAACTGTACAATTTTATTGGGAAACCTCATTTGCCTAACATGGGCCTCACGGGAACCTGGGTGCAACGGTCCCTGTAAAAGGCAGCCGCCTCTTTGTTTTGGGGGGCTATGCTTTTGGGTTCCACCTGAGGGCTCCATCTCCCCAGGTCGCAAACTGTCCCCTAAATAAAGTCCCTCCTCTGTCTCGCCAGTGCCTTTTGGATTTGATCACAGTATCAACTGTAGGCAACCCATTTGTGAAAAATGAATCCCTACTTCCTGTATTTAGGCGAGACTTTGAAACAGTTATTGGATCATTAACTAACAATAAAAGGGTGGGCAAAAGTAGGAATAAATAAAATCAATTAAAAAATTTTTTAAAAACCTCAGGTCAAGAGACTGACAAGATTTATTAAAAGTGTTTTCTCAGTAGTGTTTATTAATGCACATGATTCTAGTAGCAAATACATTTCTCACCACTCATTTACAAGCTGTAACAATTTATTTGAGAGTATAAATATATAAATACACTTTACAAAGACACTAACCACTTCTGACCAATGAAGCCGTGTGAGCAAGCAGCTGGTGAAGGACTTTGAAAAGCGCCCACTGGGGCTGCGGCACGCCCTTCGGAAAAGCCTAGGACCATTCGCTCAAACTGCAAACACGAGGTTAATCGGGGAAGGCAGACGCAAGGCCGCGCCATTTTATAGCCTCAGGAAATCGCCACTGTGCTACATGACTGGCGTTCACACAGGAGCTGCCTGGGGAGGAAACGTCAGATCTCTTCACTGCGAGCAGTGGGTTTCCGCTGGTCATGCCAACGCACATGTGGCATCTGCTCAGCAGGGTGAACAAAACAGCCGTGTGGGGTCCCCTCCAGCTCTGCTCTGTGTCACCAGCAGCAGTGTGTGGTTTCCCGGTCATGCTCACGCTCATGGTGCAAACAGCAGGCCTTCGTGGAAGATCCCGAAGCATAGTCTCCTCTTTACAACGTGACCACGAGAGGTTTTATACGCCATGAAGCCACGTCAGTCACTGGGGTTCATCGGGTCACGTGCAGACTCCACTGCACACTCAGCAGAACAGCGCTGGGGCCCAGCCCCACCCAAGTGTTGAGTGCGACTCTAGAAACGTCACTGCTCTGAAGTCATGCTCGTTCACCCCCATTATGCAACACGGGTAACAGTATATTGGTATGAAAGATGCATATTAAAAACCCAGGCAACTGAAACTGGAGTTTCGAGCTCCTTGTCCAGTCTGTCAGCCACGGTGGTCCGTGTGGTGAATGGCTGCGGGAAACTTCTGGGGCGCATTCGGGTGCCAGGAGACCCAACTCCCAGCAGGCCTGTGCCCAGACCAGCGGTAGGCCAGCGCAGACACGGACATCCTGGAAACAGGCTGATTTCTGGCTCCACCTCCCTCTGCGTAAGGAAGCGGCCTGTCCACCCTCCCTCCCACAGTGGTCCAGAGCCTGCATGCGTGCTCACACCCACCGTGTCCTGCTGGACACGTGCCCCTCTGAGCTCCGCCGGGGATGGGACGGCAGCTGGCAGACGCGCTTCGGGATGCCCTTCCTGCCACTGGATCCGGTCCTGCTCAGGCCACACTGCTGGCGCCCATCGCTGCCGTGCAGGTCACGTGTCTCCTGTGGTTTCAGCAAATCAGGCCCCTCTTCAGACTCGAAAGAGAGGAGCAGGAACTTGGCAGCAGACTGCAGGTCCCCGCGGCTCTGACAGCCGTCGGTGGGGAGGGCCCGGGCCAAGCTGCAAACGCTCTCCACACAACTCCTGAGCTGACTTCCGTCCCCGGCGCGTCCTGTACAGGGAAAAGAGAAGGTGATTGGGCTGCCCTCTCTTCACCCAGCGCCCATCACTGTCACGTGACTCCTGGGAACTTTTCCTCAGAGCAACCCACTGTGACGACTCCAAACCAGTGATGGCTGTCCATCCAGCTGATCTACTAAATAAGCTAGTGGGGTTTTTCAAGGATTGAATTCCTCAGGTGCAAGTACTGACACATAGTAAGTGGGAAGTCTGCCACCCAAGTCCCTATGTTGCTAATGACTGTCAGCGAAGTAGCATTAATTACGTTTCGTTAATAAATGAAACTAGAGGTGAACAGATGTCTGAGCTTCATTAAACTATAAAATTTTGATTAAAACTACCAATTCTGTTTACCTCTCAGGGAAGGAATAACAATCTGAAAAGCCTGCTCTAAGCAGTGCTGCAACTTCAGAAGTTCTGGGGCACAATCAACCATCTTCTTCAAGTCCTGGTATCCAGAACCACCTTCTTGTGCAAGACATCTGGAACTTCTCTGTGGGAACAAAATTCATACATAAATACAGGGCAGGTTACATGGCAGCAAGGGTCCATCCACACGGCTTTAACACCAGAGCCGTGTCTCTAAGAAAGAGATGAGTTTCATTTCCTCAGCAGTGTTTAACTCTCGTTCTACAAGCAAGACTAACGTACAATATTAACAGTTACTGTTTTCAAAAGAAATAAAAGCTTTTACCTAATCACCCCATCACAGGAGAATGGAACAAAACAACAGTACCGCTATCATCCAATTTCATAAAAGATACATGTATTTAATATTTAAGATCTTAACTTTCTACCTGCCATTCATTCTACTTAAATGTAAATTTTCAAGCCATAAACATCTCCCTCCCTTTGAACACACTGATTACAAACTTAAGTTTATATTTTCTGTTCACCTACGATATAAGGATAGTTTGATTCAGCTGTGTTTTAGAATCTGAGCACACGGGTTAGACACAGTGCTCTAACACACGTTTTTAGCCTACAGTGACTATCCCAGGAAACGCTGAGCATCACTAAACCAGGGGTATAAGAGACAGACAGGTTACACTGATCAACGTCCACACAGTGGCTCCTCACTAAACTGCTAAGTTACGACATCCAGGCGGACACAGTGGAGAGCTACCATCGTGCCTGGCCCATGGTCATCTGGCTAAGGGTGAGAGATGAGACCAGAGTAACAAACTCGAGCCCAGCGAGATGGTAAAAAAAACAATGAACAGAATTAAACAGAAACAATGTGAAGTTTCTCTTACTGTTTTCCATTCTGCAAAGACACTTTCAAGAGCCCCGACAAACGCCCGGGCGTTGGCGTTCATCCGCTGAGTGACCTGGAGAGAACGTTACAATTTATTGCACAAGCAATCCTTCGCAAGTACAAACCCCAGAACTGCAGGGGCCAGTAGGGAGAAGTTCTAGCCCAGAGGTCAGGAGACAGCGTCCTAGTCCTACGACCACAAGCAAACAGCTAGAGCCCAGGGAGCTCCTCCTGGCTGACCGACTCAGCAGGAAAGGGAAGCGGCAGACAGTCTAACACGTCGTTACAACCACACCTAGAACAGACGGGTCTCTGAAAGTCAGTCATTAGAGCCGAACTTGACCTTCGGAATCCTCAGCTCACCAATCATAATGCTCAATAAGGAAAATTAGTGCATGAATAATTCAAAAAACTCATGTCGGTGACACGCTGGGAACATGACTCCTTGCCTGGCAGAGGCTCCCAACTGACTAGTTCATACCTGTGACACAGGTGGCAGCACAGGTGAAGGACAGGGTCAGAGCATGGGTGACAAGCGAATGCTGGAAAGTGTCACGGTTCTAGCACAGGCCTTGGGGTCACACCCACACCCACCCCCACCACCTCTAAGACTGCGGGGCTTTTGCTCGGTGTCAGGGAGCTGCGAGTGGGGAGGAGCTTCTGCAGGAGCCGCACACTCTTCACCAATCAGCATTCTGGTGTGAAGTCATCAACTCGAACCCCTGGCCTTGAACTTAGTCCAGGCACTACAGCAACGCAAGTGAGAAGCAGAGATGGAAACGCAGGGGAGAGTTACCAGCAGGGGTCGCAGCCTCTCCGCCTGCCTGGGGTTCTGCACAGCGGTGACCAGCAGGGGTCAGGGGCCAGGGATCGCCACCACTCCACCTGCTGGGGCCCTGCACAGTCACACAGGCCACAGCAACCCAGGAGCATCAAGGGGAAATGCCACCCCAACAATGACAGCAACAGCCTTTCCAACAACACGACTTGACACAGATTCACGTACACAAATGTGCAGAAATCTCATTCGTGCAGTTACACATTTAGAAACCAGACTCCTCCACCCTCTGCTGCCCCAGAGAATGCCCTCTGCTACTCTCACCTGGTCCTGGGGGCACTGCCTCAGGAGCTCACGCTGTATTTCCTGCGCCCTGGCTACCCCGGACGCGAGCAGGGTCTCCAGCCCCGAGCCAACGCCACCCCACATGGCGGCCATGAACTCCTCCTGGGGAAGGCGTGTGAGCATTAACTGGTAAATTCAGGCTTCAGATTTATCAAAAAAGTTAAATAACTGCTATATATTTCTGCTTATTTAGAAACAGTACATTCCAAGTTTATTATATTCAACCTAAGCCAGGTAAGAATTATAACATCCGGCATGCTACATTGTTGTCGCAGACACAATGTTGCCAGAACAGACACATGGTAACACTGTCTACAGCCTCAGCAGCCTCCCCCGAAGACACAAATTTCCTGGGATTGCAGAGTTGTCTGCATGCAAACCCTCCAGGGTAGACCATCAGCATCAAACCAAAGGTCCAAGGGGTCAAATGAGGACTCCAAAATCACCCAGCACGTCCACACATGTGGCCACCTTAGACTGAAACAATTTTAGTTCTCATTAAAGTAAATTAAAAGTAGGAACTATTTTAAAATAAAAACTGGCCATGTGCAGGGACACTAGTAACAGAGTTCCTCCCACTCAGAGCTCCTGGTGCTGACTTACCGGGATGCCGGCCTCTGGAAGACACAGTTCATTCCCCTGAAGGACCACCAACTGCCCTACGCACTTCACAGCCTGCTGCACGCTGTGGACGGCCTTCTTCTGCGTGTCCTTGACCATCGATGGTATGTCTGCGCAGCATCCCTAGAAGACAGCCGTGGACGGCACATCGGACATGCGGCTCCCAGGCAGAGCGACGTGGACAAAGTAGACTCTGCGTCCATTGACAAAGTGATCAAGCTTTCTCCAAGTCCCTGTCCCAGAAAACATGTGGCCTGCAGCTACCCACAGTGACAGAGTGACAAGGAACACGGCCGCCTCCACCCTCTGGGCGTCACATGTGAGCAGGGGTGTGAGCAGGGGACATGGGTGTGTACACAGTTGACCAGATATAACATGGGACTGGTCAGTGAGCACAGGAGGCTGGACACTACGGTGGCTCTTTTGCCCTTGAGCTTTTCCTGCCGATAGTGCCTGACAGGTGGTTACCGCAGACATTCCCATGTGGGGATGACAGACCACCTGGTGCCCGGCACACAGAAAGCCAGGGTCAGTCCCTTACAGAACCCACAACCTTGGGTTCCAGAACAGAAGTCGCTCTAGAAACCCCAATGGCCCTAACTCTGGGAGGCGCAATAGGACAAGGTCAAGTGAAGCTTTCCAAACACCCTTCACATGACCACCAGCCCACTGACACACCTGCAAGAACACCTGCAGGTGTCCGCCCAGCATCTTCACCTCCTGCCTCAGCTCATCTGCAAGCCTTGCCACATCGGTGCCAGTGCTGGGAGAAACGCTCGCCAGCCAGTACATGAGGAGCGCCGTGAGCTGCCCGAAGGCACAGGCGACCCGAACAGTTTGCGCCTGGGCCACGCAATCGGAAGAGAACACTTTGAAAGAAGGAGAGTGATCAGACAGGGCAACCTGCAGACAGAAGGGCTGACCCAACACCACTCATGGCCACCCAGTCAGGAAACGGGCCCCGGTAACGATGGTCACGCACAGCAGTGCCCGGACAGAGAGGTGCTGCCGCGGTGAGGACAGCATGCACTGTGGTGCCCAGGCAGATAGGAACCACCGCGGGAGACTTACGGTCATCCTGGCTCTGCTCGTCCTGCTCCTCATACGCCTGCGCGATGGCAAGGAGCCCGCTATGAATGGCGAGGAAACTGCCTACTAGGCTGTCGGCCACTGTCCCTCCCTCATGACTCTCTCCAAGCACAGCCAGTGACGAGCTGATCAGCTCTCTGCAAATCCTTGGAAGAGTTGATGCTGGGGGGCCGGGGCACATGGTGCTCAGTTTCTGCATCAAGCCTGGTTACATCCAACAGGCTTGATGTCAGCCTGGTTTCGGGCACAGGGCCTTCAAACAGGCACCGTGTAGACCTGTTGGCCAGCACGCTCAGGCAGGAGAGGCTCACTCCATACGCCCGACTGCTAGGCGCCCGGCTGGCTGGCACGGGCCTCATTCAACAACTGGCACAGCCCACGCCTCCTCCCGCAGAGGACAGTGCAGACTGACCATACGCACTGGGCTTGCCTCACAAGGAAACACACATCTTGTGAACGTCTGCACACCATGCCCTCCCCACGTGAACAGCTTTGGGATGACACAGCACAGGAGGCTATCAAAAGGGCAGCGGCTCCGTCCCTCCTCTTAGAGGAAGGGACTATGGGTCGCAGGGCCCCGACACAGCATTTCTCCGTCTGTGAGGTGATCTAAGGACACACACATGACGAACATGGACTCTGACCTGAGGAAGCCTGGACGTCATGCAAATAGCCGGAGATCCTCCTGTCCTTCACCAGGCTGCGGCTCCTGACAGGGGTGGACAGGGCGATTAGTGGTCTGCCGCATGGAAGCGTCACTAAGAACAGTTGTCATTTAATCCTCTGAAGAAACTCTGTGTGTGTGTGTGTGTGTGTGTGTGTGTGCGCGCGCGCGCACGTGCGTGCACGCTGCAGGAACACTTCATCAAGGGTTCAATACACTGGGTTCACTGAGCAAGAATGGTACTATTATTTCTAGGTACTGTTCCAAGCAGGTAGTTAACTAACTACATAGAACAGGCTCTGACCTCCACAGAGGGACACAGCATACATGGCTTCTGGGCTTGCTGAGCTACAAGTTCACAGGAAGAAACTAGACAAATAACTACAGTAAAGTGATGAGTGTCATGAGAGCACAGAGCTGTCGGAGCTCAGGTGAGACTGGCCCAGGAGGGGGAGGGCCGCTATATTGATATGAAGCATCAATATGGGCAGCTGAACGGCAAGGCTGGCCTGGGAGCAGGGAACAGCATTCAGACGCAGGGAACAGAGTCCAGACGCAGCACCAGCATGTCGGGAGGAGAGGCCAAGGCTGGGGGCGAGGCTGACCTCATGTGCCCACTGTCCTGAGGACTGTGAACAGGGAACGGGTGGGTGAACACTGACATCTTTGCTGCCCATGTGAAAAGTACCTGTGCAGTACGGCAGCTGCACAAGCGGAGGAAGTGGGTTCTCCCTGTCTCTCCTTGGCTGCTCCTTTCCCTCAACCAAAAAAGACACTCTCTCTCCCTCAAGGGGGACGGCTATTTAGCTGTTCCCTGTTTCCTAACTGCTGGGAAAGCAGCCTCCCTCCGTACCTGCCTGTCACCATGTAAACTCCACCTCCAGTCCCCAGAGCTCAACAAGCCTCCAGCTATGACCCAGCTCTGAACCTAGTGGCCCCTCTAGAGTCCCTTTTTACAGACTTTGCTCCTCTGGCCCCACAGAGAAAAGCACATCAGCTGTAAAGACTGATGTGCTCCGTCCATCACAGGCTAACTGATTCAAACATAACCCTCCCCATGGATGCCCACAGAACAGGCTCGTGACAGAGGAGACAGCAACTCTTAAAGGTCACAGTGCTTGGCACTCGGGCGGAGGGCTTGTCGTTGCAGTGAAGTCTGAACCAGGAAGACCTGTCCCCTCACCACTATCATAGGCAAATGATGCTGAAACTCACATAAAGAAAATATGTGTGACGTTCCTTTCTAAGAATTTCTATTTAGCAGTGGGGGGAATTTTACTTTTAACTGTCAACAGTACACATCAAAATTTATGGGCTGCTGGACCTCTGTTTTACGGCAGACGGCAGCGCCTGTCAGAGCCCGGAGGTGGTGCTGTAATTGAGAGGCTGTCAGGGCTCCCGTTACTGTGGCCATCTCAGGGCGAGCCATCCGTCGTAAACATCCTCACAAGGCTGCAGCTTCACTACAAGGTCTCTGACCAAGAGCAATTCACTGCCCTTAAATGATACTTTTAAATTACAGATGTTCTCAGAAACATCTCTGCCAAACAACACCCAATTTCAAAATTTTAGGAAAGATTAAAAAAAATTGATTTTTCAGTAACAATTGAAACTTCACCTGATTCCCTAATTACTATCCTAACAGTCGGCAGGAAATAGTGTGTCAATCGTCAACATTCCATATGCTAAAATTGTAATGTTAATGACCAATGCTCGCATTGTAGTCTACAATTACAAGAACTCAAATTTCTGTTCACAATAAAAAACAAGAGAAAACCAGTCATTCTAAAATCTGGAGGAACCTTAAATCACCCTATAATGAATCTGTAGTTCTGGTTTGATTTTTTGGGAGGCTAGTGTCACTCTAGGTTGGTTTATGTACCTCACGCCCAGTCACCTAACTCCGCCCAGGGACACTTCCACTCATCTCAGTGCCGGAGCCGAGGTCCTCAAGAAATGTCCTGAAGAAATAACCGTCATTGGTATGAGATCAGAAGTCATACCCTGTCTTTCACACATAGGCATCCAATAGCGAGCTGCCACTTACTAAATATATACCAACTATAGTAAGAGCTTTACATACATTACCTCTAATCCTCATAATTGGACATCATCACCACCATTATCACCACCACAATCACCACCTTCATCATCACCATCATCACCACCACCATCATCATCACCACCACCACCACCACCATCACCATCACCATTACCACCACCATCACCACCACCATTATCACCATCATCACCACCACCACCACCACTCCACTCCTTCCTGCAAAGTTCTAAACCCAAAACTGCACACCTGGATGTCCCCTGGGAACCTCAGACTCGTCTTACCCTGCATCTCCGGAGACACTGTTTGCTCTAGTCAGTCACCCCAGGTGAACCCAGGACTCACCTGTGAGCCCTCTCTCCCTCCACCCCACAGCCAGCCAAAGCCTTCTGGAGCCTGACTCTGCCCTGCAGCCCTCCTGCCTGAACACAGGCCCGGCTTCCCCAGCTGTCCCTCCAGGTTTCTGAACCCCACTCCTCAAGGACACAGAGCCTATCTACCCATCTCCGTGCCCTCGGGACAGAGCAGAGAGCAGTCCTGGTTAAACCCCAGAGTAAGAAGGACTTGTGTAGAAAGCAGTCTGTGAGCACACACCATGCTGACAGCTAAACTGGTTCCAAGACCAAGGCCGCCCTCCTGTCCTGAAGCACTGGCTTCTCCACAGTCTGTGCACTGGAGGCCTGTGCGGAAACCTCTCTTCCCGGAAGAGCACTGTTGAGCAAATAAGTTTGTAAAATTTGTGTTATTTTGTTTTGCTCACTTTTATTATTAAAAATGGCCACCACTCATGTGATGATGCTGCCACATGATACAGCTAATTACCTTCATGCTTAGAAAGGGGCTTGGTTATGCTAATGTTTGCTGGAGGAGAGAACTATCCTGCTGCAAAGTTTGAAGAAGGAGGAAGGAGGAGCTGGGAGGCCATTTTGGGCAGAGACGACATTGTTGCAGAGGAGGCAGGCAGCCAAAATGGTGGCAGCTGAAGAGGACAGAGGTGAGGGGCTTTGTGAGCTCTGCTGATAACTGGTGGGGCCTTTGATTCTAGGGAAACTCGGAAAAGATTCTCCTGGTTGTGGTACCGGAGAATGTGTGAACGGATTTTGGTGCCCGTGTATTTGTTTTTACTCGCCGGCCAAGTGCGAGGCTACAAATTAAGAAAATGGCCCACCATTTCTTGGCTCTGTTGTTTCTCTACAATCTGTCTGAATCTAATGGGAACCTGCACATGCCAAGTGGCTGTGATGGCTGCGACTACTGGCCACACAAGCACCTATGTTTTCAGTTAATAAGTAGCACTTGTCACGTACAGAAGTTCTCTGTCACCACGATTTATTCTCTGTGGTGCTCATGTTAACTGGACAGCATTTGAAATTCAGTGACTTACAATAAAATATCATAGAATATGCCAAGTTCTTGAGAAAGGGTAATTTAAAAGTAATAAACGCTGTTCATTGTTATAGGAAATTAGATTTATGCCATTCCAAGTTGCTCTGAAGACTTATATGGTGAAATACGGAACATTTTTGTTCCTATTTTAACTGAGAAACAGTATGATGCCTCATGTGCTGTAATTTAATCAGTAACATACTGTTTCTCTTCCGTCATTGTGGTCCCTTTGCAGACACATCCATCATGACAACTGACAGTTCTTTAAAAATAAGGAAATGAAATATATGGAGACCCAGACCAAGAAGACCAGGAACACATGTCCTTACCTCCTTCTAGAAAATGAAGAAAGGGGTGCATTTGTGAGGTCGGGTTCCCACTCATCCTCAGGGTCACAAAAGAGGTCGTCACACTTGTTGGCACAGTTACTCTAAGAAAAACAACAGTCATTTCTGTTCCTTATGAACTTAAAAATGTTTAGCACTAACAAAAATTTTAAATACTTTGTTACATTTAAAATATAAAATTAGCAACATCACAGGTCAACAGGTCATCTGCCAAAATACTAAAAAAAAATCACATACATCACAGGTCAACAGGTCATCTGCCAAAATACTAAAAAAAAATCTCATTCCTTATCAAATAAAAACTCAATCCTATGAGGTTAAGAATTATTTTAAAAGAAATCTGATAAAAGCCACAGAAATCATTCAATAACTCAGAGATAATAAACTTGGGATTTAGAAAACAGTAAAAATAAAAAAAACAAAAAATTCTCAGGAGAGAAATAAAATAATCTGATATTAAGGCCTGACCAGGTGGTGGCACAGTGGATAAAGCGTCAGACTGGGACGGGCAGGACCCAGGTTCAAAACCCCGAGGTCACCGGCTTGAGCACGGGCTCATCTGGTTTGAGCAAGGCTCACCAGCTTGAGCAAGTGGTTGCTCAATCTGCTATAGCCCCCCAGTCAAGGTACATATGAGAAAGCAATCAATGAATAACTAAGGAGCCGCAAAGAAGAATTGGTGCTTCTCATCTCTCTCCCTTTCTGCCTATCTGTCCTTATCAGTCCCTCTCTCTGTCTCTGTCACACACACACACACACACACACACACACACAAAGATTCACCTACTGGTTGTTTCTATCAATCATATAATAACCTATGTTTTAAATCCATTAACAATTAAAGTTCTAACATGATACTATATAGCACATGATTCAGAAATAGTATAATTACATGGAAAAAAGAGTAAGGAATATTGTGGTGAACAATTGGGAAAAAAAATAAAGTAGGGTAACAATTGCTCACTGACCAGATTTCAATGTCTACACCAAGGCAAGGATGCCCACAAGACCTCAAGACAGTGATTCACATTTATGGCAGAACATTTAGAAACTGCTCACACATCTCAACACAAAGACACAACAGAGGCACTCAGAACCTGTCAGTCAGAGATAACAAAGTCAGCGCACTGGTGTGACTCCTTTCATTGCTGGGTTTTTGATCATGAGCACGCCTGTACTCCTGGAATAAACCCGGTGTGCTCATGGTGTGAGGGTTTTCTGGGTACATGTCAAGGTCTACACAGCTGTGAGCCCATTATGAGTGGTGTGCGATTCTACTCTGAATCATCTTTTCAAGTTTTGTGGGTTTGGTTTGATTTTAATCAATTATCTAGCATCACAAGACTACTGTGACAGCTCTATCTCATGCGATGTTCTAGAATAGTTTACAGGATACCACATAATTACGAGCGAATAGATTCAGCACTAAGTGCTTCTATCAGAGCTGTATGAAACCAGCAATACTTTATCTACAGACGACAGCAAACGCATGTAACTGCTCACACTGGTTGGTTTCGGAAATGCAAACTGACTGTTCTCTGCCCAAGTTTCTTGACTGAGGAACATTTGCTTTTATATATATTATTTTGTATTTCAAAAAGTTCAGTGAGACTTTAATAACATCCAGACCTCGTAAAGTTCTTTCATGGCTGCAAGCTTGGACTCAAACTTTTCCAGGCTCCAGAAAGTGGACACTCCGAGTCGCAGGTTCTGCACCCGGACGCAGGAGTCGGCACCACTTCCTTTGTCCGAGGGCTCATGTCTGAAACAAAAAGTGTTATCTTAAAACACACACACTGCCCTGGCCGGTTGGCTCAGTGGTAGAGCATCGGCCTGGCGTGCAGAAGTCCCGGGTTCGATTCCCGACCAGGGCACACAGGAGAAGCACCCATTTGCTTCTCCACTCCCCCACTCCTTCCTCTCTGTCTCTCTCTTCCCCTCCCGCAGCAAGGCTCCATTGGAGCAAAGATGGCCCGGGCGCTGGGGATGGCTCTGTGGCCTCTGCCCCAGGCGCTGCAGTGGCTCTGGTCGCAACAGAGCGACGCCCCGGAGGGGCAGAGCATTGTCCCCTGGTGGGCAGAGCGTCGCCCCTGGTGGGCGTGCCGGGTGGATCCCGGTCGGGCGCATGCGGGAGTCTGTCTTACTGTCTCTCCCCATTTCCAGCTTCAGAAAAAAAAAACACAAAAAAACACACACTTGTTTATTTTAGGAGCTTTCCGAATTAGATTAACTTCCACAAAAATCTGGCCCACTGATTAAATATATATTTCTATATTAAGCATTTTTATTACAGTGATAATCAAATCGAGTGTATGCTACATTAAAACGTACATAAAAACTTTATAAATCAAAAGAGGTCTAATAAGGTAATTCCCTTTAAAATGTGAAATACTGATAAATTTTCAACTCAGAAGGAAGAAAGTCCTAAGGCATCGAGAGTGCTCAGTGTATAAACCACAGCAATCAGCAGGCTGCTGAGAGCAGGTCCCTGCACAGCAAGCCCGGGCGGGGGTCAGACGGCCACCAGGCATCGAACACCCACTCCTTCCCAGACAGGCACTGCAGAGAACCACGTCTATAGAGAAACTGAACAGATAACATGGAGGCAAATTCTTTTAAGACAAGGAATGGCTTGAACGATTAGGACAGTCGATGGCTCACCTGCCGAACACGTAGTATCTCTTTAGTCTGCTGCTGATGGCGTTGGCCTCCTGGAGCATCATGGAGAGCTTCATGGAGCTCCAGCTGGTGGGGACTGAGAGATGAGGGAAGAGGACACAGATATGAGAGTGATGGGCACCACCCACCTGCAGAACAGCTCCGGGAAACACACGTTCTGGATGAGCGGCTTTAAGCAGCCATACGGAAGTTGGAGCAAAGTGAGTAACTCCCCTTCAGCCCTTGTTGCAAAAGGACACTGTTCACATAAAACGAGGTTTGGGCCTGGCCAGCTGGCTCAGTGGTAGAGCGTCAGCCTGGCATGTGGAAGTCCTGGTTTCAATTCCGAGTCAGTGCACACAGGAGAAGCGCCCATCTGCTTCTCCACCCTTCCCTCTCTCCTTTCTCTCTCTCTCTTCCCCTATCGCAGCCAAGGCTCCATGGGAGCAAAGTTGGCCTGGACACTGAGGATGGCTCCATGGCCTCCGCCTCAGGCACCAGAATGGCTGCAGTTGCAATGGAGCAATGTCCCAGATGGGCAGAGCATTGCCCCCTGGTGGGCATGCTGGATGGATCCTGGTCAGGAGCATGCAGGAGTCTGTCTGCCTCCCCACTTCTAACTTTGGAAAAATACAAAACAAAATAAAACAAAACAAAAAAAATACATTTTCAATATACGAAGGTAACCAACGCTAACCTTGCAGTAATTACAGAACACACACAATTTCAGGAAATGTTAAACTCATCACATACTCACTCGTGAGAGTTTTATTCTTGTGACTGTGCTGTAGTATTTGTACTTCTTTGGCAATTTTTTGTTTCTCGGCTTCTAGAGCTTCCAGAATCCTTGTGTGGTGGATGCTGTGGTCCTCCAGTGCCTATGTGATGGTCATCAATAGAGACCCACACGTGAGAATATGCAGAGATTGTGCAACCAGAGTAATTATCCTAACATAATTATACCTCATTTTACAGTGTGTGTTTTATTAAGCATAAAAGGCTATTAAAAATATGTAAAATACCCCAAACTCGATTCCCAGTCAGGACACACAGAAGTGCCCATGTGCTTATCCACCCCTCCCCCTCTCACTTCTCTCTCTCTCTTTCTTTTCTCCTCCTCTCCTACAGCCATGGCTAGAATGGAGCAAGTTGCCCCTGGGCTCTGCAGATGGCTCCATGGAGCCTCTGCCTCAGGCACTAAGAAGAGCTAGGTTGCTAAACAACAGAGCAACACCCCAAATGGGCAGAGCATTGCCCCCTAGTGGGCTTGCCAGGTGAATCCCGGTCAGGGCGCATGCAGAAATCTATCTCTGCCTCCCCTCCTCTCACTAAACAAAGAGTAAATAAATAAAAATGTATAAGATATCTTTATAAAGTGATCTCCCCCACAATAACAACAAGAACAAAAAATTTCAGAAGAAAAACCTGCTCAAAGCAGCCCACATTCAAGGACCTCTGACTAAATAAAAGTTAAATTTAAGACACCAAAAAACCTCCTGGGACACAAATGAGCCTCATAACAGCCCACTAATCACATTTCAAAATGTAAACAGTTCTGCTTCTCCTAAATCTCTGTGAGTTTTGTGCCTGTTGTGTCCTGGCGCTGACTGGTAATATGTGAACAAGTTACTACAGCATCCAAACTTGGTCACAGCTGAGATTCCCATGGGCCATCACCATCACTCCCTGCCCACCTGGCCGGATCAAGTTCGGGTCTGCCCAGTCCCTGGGGACCCGGTGTGGCTGGCAGGTGTGCCGATGCTGCTGCTCTGAGCACCACTGATATCATGAGGCTGACCACAGAGATGAGCAGCACTGACCACGACACCCTGGGCGGTACATGGGTTAAAGGAGCGGCCATGGAAGAAACCTGCCCTCCAAGATGATGGGGCCGGTGCCCACGCCTCTCAGGGCTCACTCAGGCAGGCGCTGCCAGCTGCCGTTTCCCGGGGCCGACAGTGTCCCATCAGTGACAGAGAGTAAGAGTGTGACAGTGACAACCTCCCAGACTGCCCAGCCCTGTGCCTCGTGTGCATGCTCTGTAGCACGACCAGTCCCAGGACAGCTGTGCTGCTCGGAGACAAGCAGTGTGGATGAGCTGGAGGAACAGCTGTGTCCCCCTCAAAGCAGGTGTGTGGGCTACAGGGGCCGGTGGTGAGCCCGACCAGGACAAGCAGATAGGGGCCTGCGAGCCGGACGCAGGCCTCCCCTCTGTCCAGAGCCCCCACTCCTAAAGACAGGAGGGTACCCCGCTCTCCCCCACAGTGGCAGCGACCGCGGGAGGTCACCTGTTTGGCAGCCAGACACTGTACCGCCAGCCACTTTCTGCTGGCATGGACTTCCTGCTCCAGACACTGCTTCGCCCTCTCGAGCTCCTCAATCCTGTGGCTGGCTTCCCGGTGACTCAGTTCCTGCATTTTCTTCCTGTGAGACTCCTCTTTCTTTAAAGGACGATAATGAAATACACAGCATTTTTTCAAAGCTTCCCCAGATGTCAAAGGCCTCTCCTTTCACCAGAGCATGAGGACTAAGAGGAATGTCCCCCACTCATGCGCACTGACAAGCTAACCACAGAGAAACCTTGCAGTCAAACCCTTCTCTACAGGAGCTCCTGGGAATGCAGGCGGCAGGGGCAGAGCCTGGGGAGCACCTGTGACACCAGTGAGATGACAACAGCCCCTCTGACAGTTGGCATTTTGGGGCATCCAAAAGTCAGCACCCAGAGCAGGTAAACACCGAAGAGTGTGACACACGTGGGTGGGACAGACGCCTGGGGCTGGAGGAAGTGAGGGGCTGCAGGAAGCCCCTCTGGGCCGGGTTTCTCAGAGCCGCCACCTGTCTGCCACTGACAGGAGAGGTGGAGGCCTGGCCCCACGGCTGCATGGCGTGGCTGTCCTGATACCCGGCTCCTTACAGGGACACAAGTGTCCCCAATGCCCTAGCAGAGAAGGCCCAGCCCCACCATTTACCAGCTCCGCCTCCAGGGCCTCGATCCTGCTCTCGTAGGCGGCCCTCTGGGAGGACAGCTCCTGCTCGGCCACCTCCCTGGCGATCTGGACGCCCTGCAGCATCTCTTGCTTCACCTGCAGCCGGGCCTCCTGGACCTCCGCTTCCAGCCTGTGGAGCACAGAGTCTCACGCGCCCCGCCAGGAGTGCTGCACACACAACAGCTTCCCTCCTAATTCTCCAATCACAGTTCACATTCAACATTATTTCATGTGAGTGTCTGGCGTGCAGCACAGCAGTTAGATGGTCACAACCATGACAGTGCTTGATTACGTTAAAATCTTTTCCATGAAGCAAAAAGCTAATCTCTAAACATAATTTCTGACATTCTGTCAATAGCGTTTGTGAATTTTTATTAGCTTTAGAATTGTTCATACAAAGAAAACATGAAAGGATGAAACTGCTTATTTTCAACTTAGTTACTATTACAGATGCCTGACATTTAGTTAAACACGGTTTGCTAACGCCTAAGGAAAACACATCATATAAACATATGGTTTTAAAGTGGGTGCTTCTGTAAATATTATAGTAAACGTTATAGTGAACACAAAACAAAACAAGACTATTCTATGTCAAACTGACGATGGTAGAGCAATAATTATATGTCATACACCTGTACCTGTCCGCTTCCATACCTGGAACTGTGCAGACACCAAATTTCTGCCTTTTGAGTGTTTGTGGAATGAACGAATGAGCCACGAGAAAGACCACATCCCACAGTCGGCACCCAGAGCCAATGGCGGTGTGAGCCCGTGCTGCCCTTGCTGCAGACCTCCCTTCCCCCAGGGCCTCACTGCTCAGATCCGCAACACTCACTGCACTCTCTGGGCCACGAGCAGCTCGTTCTTGGCAAAGTCAAAGTCCTTCGGCCCCTCACTGGTGGGAACGCCTCCCGTGGACGGTCTCGTCTGGACCTCCACTGGGTGATTAAACCTGAAGTAATGGTCTCCACCGAGCACCACTCGATCCCCCTAAAGCACACAACAAGAGTCACTAGTGCGGCTCAGTCTGGACAGGAAACTACGGGACAAAACACAGGCTGAGTGAATTGGTCCAGTCCAGGACTATTAGTGAGACACACAGAATCACAGCCACTCCCAGTTGCTCAACACGTTCCAGATGCTAAGCTCTGTGTTCAACATTTCACACAGGCATCACCTGCTTGCTGTGCACATCTCACAGCAACCCATGACACATGGCTGCCCAACCTCGGAAGTAGGCACAAGGCATTTCCTCCAGCCTCCGCTGACAGGCAGGTCACATGTAAGTGACTATGTGTCTCATGGTGCCTGCCACACTGCTTCACACCTGTGCTCCCCATGTAATTACTAAAATGTTCCCACAAGGGCTCCGGTCTTCTAGGTGACGTTCAACTGGCTGGTCCAACAGCTTTTCAGAGGTTACAGCACAAACGGCAGGGTCAGGGCCCCCCGGACTGAAAAGCCCAGCGCTTCACTGGACACAGCAATGCAGACTGCGGTCAGCTCGTTGGTCCTGTTACAGCCAGACTTTTGTCTTTGCACATGAGAAGGCAGTTAATGATTTAATAGGAAGGGGGATTTTCAAACTGAAACACAAATAAATTGAACAACTTGCTTAAAGCCAAACAACGTCCCCCATTTTGGCGCCCGCCCACTTACATGGTGCAGCACCGTGGGCTCCAGAATGTGCCTTCCATTTACGTACGTCTTTGCTTCCCTGATCGGGATGATGCTCACGGTCCCGTCAACATTTGTGATCATGCTGTTGAGACAGGAACACGCTGTTATGATCACAGGACAGGCGGCAACGCAGGAGTAGGTGACATGGGCTGGGCCGCTCAGGGCTGCACCTCGGGGGTTAGGTTCCGTCAATTCATGACAACAACTTAACATTTGTTTGGTTTCCTCCATTCAGATCTTGGAGTCTGGTGAGAATGCCTGGCCTCCCTAGCAGTTCTATCCACCATATGTAGGGGAGTGTGCTCGTGTGTATTTTAATTATGACTACTTAAAAAAAAATACCCCCTACACACACACACACACACACACACACACACACACACACACACACACACACGAGAGCGCGCGCACACACACACAAAAAATGAGAAAAAATTCCAACCAAAAACCCCACATTAAAATACTGATGATGGTTCACCTATAGATGGAACAGATGTGATGTGTTCTGTTCTGTACTTTTCGATTTACACAAGAGCTTTAGTAATAAAACAGCGACCATCTTCCTCTACGAGAGTGGAGGGCACAAAGATTAAAGCGCTTGGTGGCACCGACCTCCAAGTAAGACTACAGAACAGCAGCCACAAGCACGCCATGGTCCTCCGAGTCTTTTTACTCAGAGAACAGGAAAGAAACCCCAAAGTGCAGTTCATCTTCGGATGGACTGGACAGAAAGGGCTGAAGCAGACCCATTTCAGGAGGGGTGCTGTGTGAATGCAACAGGTCACAAGTGCAGCAGAGGCCACCGAATCCTTGGTCCTGGCAGACGCGCCACTCACATAGAGACCAAATGAACCACATCCCTACTTCTCAAACAAGGTTCTTAACGTGATAGCAAACTTCAGGACGTCTGGAAGAGCATTCAGGTTACTGTCTCCAGAACTCCATGTGGAAGGTTCTCAGACAAGACACAGAGACTGACAACCACAAGGGAAGAGTCGACTGCAATGAAACCCAGACCTGTGGCCCACCAGGAGCCACCACAAGGGAGTGACAAGACGAGGCACACGCTGGAAAGAAGACGTCTCAACACATAAAACGCACAAAGATGTGGCAATGAGAACACATGAAGAACTCTCACAAATTACTAATAAAAAAACAATCCAATTGAACAATGGATTAATGACATGAATAGGCAAGTCAAGGGGAAGCAAACAAAAATGGCCAAAGATTATTTGTTGAGGAAACACAGAAGTCCGCAACAAGGCTGCGTGTCATGTGCACTTGATGGGCCTAAAGGAAAGCCTGACAACACCAAGTGCTGACACGGATTTGGAGTAACAGGCACCCTCAATGCCAATGGGAACAGAAACTGATCATTACTTTGGGAAAGAATTTGAAATTACCCAGTAAAGTTGAATATGCATTCAAAGTCATAAATGCACAGCTTCAGACATACAATTTAAGACTGCTTGCCAAAATTTAAAAGTATTATTATAGATAATCAGAGAACTACAATTCTCACACAGCACAGGGGGCAAACGAGAGCTCTGGCAGGCCAGCCTCCCAAGGGCTCACAGCTCGGTCGGTCACATGGGAAACTCCACACTTGTACCAGGTGGCGGGTTCAGGGACACTCACTGCACTACTGTGGGCAAAAATGTATAAACGCAACGTCTGTCACCAAATGAGATAGATTGTGACAATATTAAAGACGGATGATAAATACAGGGGTGAGAACACACATGGAGCTGGGACAGGCTGCATGCACTGTCACCCCGACAATGCCTGTATCAGCCAGTCCAGAGGGACAAGGTTCCCCTGGCAGTCTCACACTGGTCCATCAACCCACATCCAGCCACACACGACAACGGAGTTTAGCTTCAGGTCTGTGGCTATCGTGCCAAGAAGCCTGTCCCTCAACCCAACAGGTCACTCAACTGAAACAAAACTGAGTGTCAGTAGTTTGTACCCCACGTCATCCTTGGAAAACACTCATAGTGTCGTTTTTCCGGGTAAAGACACCTCTGAAGAATGACACCAAAGACTCAGCACACACACATGCCTCGTGTGACCAGGACCAGACGCCTAATGAAAACAACAGTGCCTGTGCCTCCTGAGAGGCTTCACTTACCAGTGGTCATCGGCCACCAGCACCCCAGACAACTGGATGTCAGGCCGGGAGGTGGGGCGGCGCTTCCCGACCGTAGTGGTGCCCTCCTTTATCACGTACAACAGCACCTCCGACAGCTGAGGGTCTTCGCTCAGGTTGACCAGGTTCGGCAAATGGTTGTCCACTTGAAAGGTAATGCCTGCTTTCTGGTGAGAGTCAGAGAAGTCAATGAGCCGTGACTACAAGCACAAAGTTGTTAAACTCACTTAAAACAAGAGGTCTATGTTACACACTGAAGTTGTGCCATGTAAAGTCTCCCTCAAGCCAGGTTGCTCAGCACCTCCCCTGTGGTTCCCTGGGGTGTGCACCAACACACCCAAGATGTCCGTTACGGTGCTCCTCCTCTGCCCACCACCTCCACACCATGCCGTTCTCACTGATCAATCACTCCACAGTCTATACAAGACTCACTCCCCACATGGCCACCAGCTTAGCTCAGGGCCTCTCAGTCCACCCTGAGCTCCCACACCCTGCTGACTTCCCCTGCTTTCAGCCCATTTACACCTCACACCACGCTAACTCTCCGGAGTCTTCTTAAAGTGTCCACCTCCTGCTCACACACTTTCAATGACTTCCCACGTCCTGCAGATAAAACTCAAACTCCCTGGCTGGATAGTAAGTCCTTAATCAAAGAACCATAACCCATCCCTCCAAATCCATCTCCTCTGACCTTCCACAAACTGCTCCAATGAAACAGAGTCACTGCCTCTGAGCACCATACCCTGTACATGCCTCCTGTCCTCTCCCTAGTGAAGTAACCCCCATGCTACCCAGCCCAATACCATCCTGCCTCCTCCAGGAAGCTGGACCGACCATTCCCAGGGAAGCCCCCTCCTGAGTTCTAACAGGACTCACTGCCACTCACTTGAAACATTTCCTCTTCTGCCAACACCTCTGCCCTGGACCATCCCTCCCATCTCCCAGAACCTCACTGCAAAAGGGGTCTGACTCCTACAAACAAGCTCAAGCTCTCGTCCTTTAAGGAAACAAACCCTCACAGCCTTCTGAGTCCTATAGTTCCCCCGAGGTTTCAGCATCTGTATGAGGCCGTGTCCTGATCTCTTATCACCCCAGCCCACTGCCATCAGCTGCATCTTCCCCGCCATAGTGACCCTGTCACCTCATGACAAAGGTGTGCACCTCAGACACCTAAGCGTCGGCCCCGAGTGTTATTTCTCTTGGTACCCACCTTGAAAATACACTTCTCGGTCCCATCATCTCTTGAATCTGACCCTTCCTCTCCACTCCAACCCTAGTCCAAGCTCCTCACTGTCACAGTCTGACCTCTGTCACCAGCACTGATGTGGAGCCTCCCAGTTCTGACACCGGGCTGTTCTGGTTGCCTCGGTCAAAACCCCTGGCTGCTGGCCCTGCCAGGTCCTGCTCAGGTACGGGACCTCGTCAGCTGTCCCTTCTCTTTCTCGTCCTCCTGACAACCACCCTCGTGAGTCACCTCCTCTGCTCTCCTGCTGCTACAGTCTAACTGCACAGTGGGGCTGTATGACATTGCCAGTCTTGGGCACCTGCCCGGGCTATGGACTCCCTGGACCACAAGCCCCTGAGGGACAAGCTGCCTGCCATGCATCTTGGCTCCCTGCACCTGGCCCAGTGCAAATGCTGAATAGCATCTGTGAACGGGCTGTTTCTGTGTGAACCTCCCCACTGGCCAGCGGCCCTGAGCAAGTGCCCTTAGGACCCCTCACTGCTACATGCTGTCCACAGCAGGCCCCATACTGAGTCAGTGCCTGGGATGCCCTGGGAAAACGGATCTCACATGTTTACCTGCCCCTCTAACTTTCCCATCACTCAGAGCAAGGAAACTGTACCTGTAACTCCTTTATTTCCTCATGTTTCCGTTTTTCAGCTTGTTCAAATTTTTCTTTCCACATTCTATCCAAAGACAAACAAAATAATAGTGTAAAAAATACCCACATATATGTAAGATCAGGAATCAACAATCAATAAAGAGCAGGAAACCACTTGAGAGTAAGTAAGATCGCCTAGGGGTGGGCTGAGGATGTCCTGTGTGGGAGGGGGCGAGAGCGGGGACACTCCCCCAGCCCACGAGGCTCCAGCATGTGCAGCGCTGCGCCCGCCCACCTCTGCATCTCTGCCATGTCCCGCTCCTGCTGGTGCAGCTTCATGCGGAGCGATGTGACCTCCTGCCGACAGAGCCGGTTCCGCTCGGGGTCCCCGTGCTGACGGCTCCTCTGGGCCGCCTTCAGCTTCTCAATCTCCGCTTTCAGTTCTGAACATTTGTGAAAAGATACATTGTTGGTCACAGTGGACAGTCAGCCTAATCTTCCAATTTCCATTTCACTCAAAGTTTCAATTAAACATTAAATTACTACATGAACTAGGCTGTTCGCAGAAATCAATTTGTGCCTACATCAGCCATACGTCTCCAACTAGCCATGACCTGTGCCAGGTAGGAGGATCCCAGGTAGGGTGACCATGTCACATTCTGCCCAGTGGGCACTCTGAGGACAAGGCGTGACGAGTCCCACTGGGACAGTCCGTCCCCAGCAGACCTATCTCAGGATACCTCGGGTAAAGGTCAAAGGTCTGCCAGCTGCAATCACAACACTTATTTTCATGAGAATAGTCCTGTCTGTGGGAGTGTGGGAATTCAGACCAGAAGCTAGTCCCGGAGGGAGCAAACTTGCTCTGTCTGGGCCACGGCCAGCACCTCCGCCCCTCCTGCTACTGAAGGGCCAGAGCGCAGGTGGAGGACAGTCATCCCTCAGTGGGGTGCCTGGGGCACACAGGAAGTAGTGTGAGTGACAGACACCTATACCAGAAACTCAGGGCAAAGAGCCTCTGCATCCAAGGCCAGCCACAAGGGCAGGTGACAACAGGGACAATGGCAGAAGTCCGACAGGGAAAAGCAAACCAACGACCTGAGGGCCAGTGCTGCACCCACAGATGTGGGTCACTCCCTATCTCCCTGCACCCAGGCTCCACCCCACGGTCCCCCTCCATCACCACAGAACAATGGCTGAGTCATTTCAACAGGCACAGAAGAAACCTGATTTTCTTCAGTCACTCATTTCCACAGCCCAAATTAGTCCTTGAGACGGAACTGCTGTGAGATGCTCCTAACCGCCCAGGGGACGCTCACCTCGGATCAGCTGTGCACTCATGTCCTCATTCACTCTGGCCACGTTGATGATCCGGCGGGCCTGGTGGGCGTAGCGCAGGGTGCTCAAAGTCTCCTCCACACTGCTGGCGGCCGGGCTGACCGTGGCGATCATCACTGTCTTGGAGTTGCCCCCCAGGCTCTCCTTCAACAGCCTTTGAGGGAAAGGGCCACCATTAAACTGCGCGTCTGCAGCCCGAGAGCAGCAACTCTCCAGGTTCCACAACAGATGTGCAAGATGCCCCTCATGCTGGGGGTGGGGGGCTTCCTGGTGTTTGTGGCCCTTTTTAGAGCTCAGGGACATGCCATTTTCTCTTATACTTTTCATACCATTTCATGAAGTGACAATCGGTGCACAGATTTTAAAATACGGTTAACCATCAACTATTCAATAAGATACCTCTCTCCCTGCACTAGACCGTGAACCACTTTAGAAAAGAGACTGTGTGTGCTGGTCACCTGTTTCCAGGGCTGTTGTGACATTCGGAGCAGGGAGGGGCTCAATAAAGGCTAAAATAATCAGAAATTGTTTTCCGTTACATGGAAAAGCTGTATTTAAGAGGGAAAAAGAGTATGAGGCTAAAAAGTCTATCTTTATCAATGTAGAATGAACTTCACTATTCTTAACTTTCAAAAGGATTAAAAAATAAAATCAGTCTTTCCCTCACAGCATTCTGGTGGCAATCACATTGTAATAAACGGTCATGCAGACATGCCGCCATGAGGTAGAGACGCTGTCCTTCTCGGAATTGTACATGAGTGCTTATCAGAACTGGGTATTAAAGCTAGAGCTGTAATTTCAATGTAATGTATCTGAAGTGAAATACACGCTCATTAACAAAAATAAAACACACACTAGGCAGCGTGTGCTGAGCAAACTATTCGACATCTTGGCGAGACCGCGTGTGCCGACGCCCAGGCAGAAACAGGACGTACTACATTGGAGCTCACAGAGACAGCGCAACACCACGTACGCCGTTCTTCATTATTCACATAACCCTCACTGCAACCCAGAAAGACAGGCTGCTGTTCCCCACTCCACCACGGAGGAGCCAGCTTGCAGGACGCAGAGCTGAGGCCCGGGCCTGGCCCAGGCACTTTGGCTCCAGAAGTCACCCTCTCACCCTTCTCTGTCCCAAAGTTACTCAGCTCTTTAAGGTTCAAAAGACACTTGCCATGTGAGAACTGACTCGCGGTAAGGAATAAATAGCATCCTCCGGCTCCCGTGCTCAGCAAGCGCAGAGATGACCTTGCCTAGGGTCAGCAGGGACTTGTTGATGCTAACGCCCTCCTGTGTGTGAAAGAAACAGCTATAGCATCCACCACTGCTCAGAAGTTCGTGTCACAAAACAGACTTCTTCCCTCATGTGACCACTGATGAAACACTTTCTTCCACAAACCACTGTCTCTCTCATGACTCAGAATTTTCTAACTTAACTGAAAAATAATTATATCTAAAAAGCACCATCTCTCTTTAATCCGCAGCAATGCAGCCTGTAAGCTGCAGAAGAGACAAACTTTTTGTTGCTGTCAGGAATATTCCATTTGTCATCTAAAATTAATGCCCTAGGAGTTCCCACCAACCAGGAAGGCCACACACACCCGCAGCTGCTGTCCACTGGTCCGCGTGGAGCCGCAGCGCTCGCTGCCTGCCAGGTCCACCAGGTGGATGTGGCTAGTCACTCGGTGAACATGCTCCTCCCCATCCACCAGCTCCGTCTGTGGCAAGGGGAGACAAAATAATACGTCCTCAGTTCCTTCATAACTTGCCATCAGTGAGTTGTCAAAAAGGAAAGTTACACACAGTTAAAAATCCCTTGCCCTTGAACCTGTGATAATGTGCAATACATAAGTAATCAAGAATACATCCAGCCATGCGTGCATCATACCAAAATGAGAAAAATGACTTCAAAGGGATAAAAACCCACCACTACACAGTTACATTAAGGAAACAACCATAAATAGATTTAAAAGCATTGTTTATCCCAGCATTAAAGTTGCAAAGGATTTAAAATCTAAACAAATGCCCAACAGTAGAGAAAAACTCGAGAAATTGTAAGTCAATGGAATATTTGGCAGCTATGAAAAATGTTGGAAAAAATTTTAGTAGCATAAAATTGTCACAGATCTTGTAAATCTGTTTAAGAGTAATTGTAACATAACTGAAACATTATTTACCAAGATGTTTTAGAGGGGCTTCATTTGAGTCATGCCGCTGAACTTTAAGAAATCTTTCACTTTCTGATATGAGCTCCAAACTATACAATAATCACCATGTGTTACTGATAACATAGTATCATAAACTGATTACTATCAATGATATCACAATAAGTTAATAATGCACATTGTTGACTTTTACAACAGTAAGAAAAGCACATAGCCACATACACCAGAACGATTCAGTCACTGTGTCTATTTCCTACAACCTAATTCCATTACATGGTTACACAAATAGACTCTCACTTTTTTTTTTTTTTTTTACAGGGACAGAGAGAAGTCAGAGAGAGGGATAGAAAGGGACAGACAGACAGGAACGGAAAGAGATGAGAAGCATCAATCATTAGTTTTTCGTTGCAACACTTTAGTTGTTCATTGATTGCTTTCTCATATGTGCCTTGACCGCGGGCCTTCAGCAGACCGAGTAACCCCTTGCTCAAGCCAGCGACCTTGGGTCCAAGCTGGTGAGCTTTTGCTCAAACCAGATGAGCCCGCGCTCAAGCTTGGGTCCTCTGCATCCCAGTCCGACACTCTATCCATTGTGCCACCGCCTGGTCAGGCTGGACTCTCACTTTTGATTTAAAGGAATGACAGCCACCTACAGGGACCGCCCCCCCAGGAAGCCACGCCTACCCACCTGGGTGCGGGTCATCACCAGGGTGACCACTGCGTGGGACCGCGAGCTCTTGTCATTCATGCCAGTGGCTGCTGTGGCCCTCTGCTTGCTGCCCAGCTCCAGCCAGCCCTGGTGGGGAGGGAGATCAGTTCTGCCTTAGGCAGCCACAGGGACACACACATTTATACGTTTGTAAAATGAAACTATTAACACACGTGCCTCATGTCAATTTTTGTCTATCACTGAAATCCGAATCAGAAAATGTTTCTAAAGGCAATTTCTGTAACTAAGATGACATGATGGTCACTCTTTATATTTAGATCAGATGAGTGATTCTTTTGAATAAAGTTTAATAAACAAAATCAGTTCATGATAATCTAACAAAATTAGCCTTTTTCTGATGCAAACAACAACTAAGGAGAAATAGTCTTAAGTGTATCTATGATTACAATCATTCTAATAGTAGAAAGAAAGCAAATCACAATCAGCCTTACCTGGACATCAGAGTAAGAACCCACAACATTCCTATTTTAAAAAGGGAAAGACAAAATCGATTTTACTGACAATTACACTCTCATTCTCATAAAACAAACAGTATGACTTTTCTTAACATAGGAGAGCACCTCAGCATCTTAACACGATGACATTCAGTTCTAAGTCAGGAGTCCACAAGGTAGACTTTACATGCTGTACTAGCACAGTAACACGCCGTGTGCGTGCGTGGGGTGAGCACACTGTCTGTATGGGTCTCAGCGCAAACCTAGATTTGTTTGTTACATGAGCTGCATCCACATGTTCTAGCCACTTCCCTCTCCTCTCAGAAAGCGAGTGAAAGGCAAAAGTGCCCTCAGCATGGTTCACACTCCTCCTCTTGAACTCGTCCACCCCCCTCCCCACCTCAGCTTTGGGGGCAGATGTGAGTGCAGCCTGAGCAGGAAGCAGGGGTGAAAGGAAGAGAGGTCAAGCATTTCCTGCCTGATGCAGTTAGCACCCCACACCGGGCACCGGGCACTTCACAGGACTCGGAGAGGTGCAAGCGGGCAGGAGAACAGCAGCTAACCCTGTACTCACACAGCCAGAGCTTCGACATATGGCCCGGACACAGGGTGCTCCCGGACCCTCAGCTGGGGAAGCAAACATGGGTGTCAGGAGAGCGTGGTAGGTGTCTCACAATAAAGACAACTGTCAGTGGCTTTCTCCCATACTCTAAGTTCAAGGGAAAGAGCACTGTCTACACTCTACGCAGGAATGCATACATAGGTTCTCACGAGAGCAAACCTGTCTCCACTTGCATGCACACGGGTGGAGGCACCCGGCGGCAGTCCCTGCTCCTACACTGACACCTGCGCCAGATGCTGTGTGCGGACTTTAGACACCCCTGGACGGGGTGCAGTGCACTCACACAGGCCGTTTCCCAGGTTCACAGTAACACTCTACACTCTGTGACTAGAAATTTACAACACATAGACGTCACAGAGAAAAAGGCCAAGTGTGTCTGACTTTCTGGATGTACCCAGAGGGGAGTGTGACCGTGAACAAGTCACAGCACCTCTTAGATGGTAGCTTCTTGCTCTCCAAGGTCCTTTCCAAAATTAAATTTTTAATTCTAATAGCAGATTTTAAATAAGCTTATGTATTTCTAAAATTTTCTATTTCACAGGAAATATAATCTATAGGATACCAATTTGTTAAATAGTCCAGTGAAATACATTGCTATAATAACGGTATAGTTTTTGTACGCTTTTACTTCTTTTTAGCTTTTTCAGAATTGAGCTTTTGATGTAAGTGGTCCAACTACATCTTGGAACGAATGTTATCTCTAACTCTTACACCACACTTGCTTACAATAAAAAGGTAAATTTAACAATTTAATGTCCACTAGAGATAATGCTCAGCTTATTTACTAAATAACAGTATAGTTAGATGGTGGGTCCTACACATTTGCCATCGTGCAATAGCATTTTAGTAAAAATTTAAGCAACATACACCATCTCGAGAACAAATATAATAATATGCATTTACAGAAACAGAAATTAATAACAAACGGTTTCAACCTTACCGGCTGCTTTCTCTGCCCACTTTCACCTTTACAAACCAGAAGGTCATGGATTTTTTCATTATAAACTTCAAAGAAGCTCATCTCTAGGTGGTACCTCACCTAGTAAGAACAGAGACCCAGCAAGCAATTGATTCTTAAAAGTCCTTGCATTTTTGCAAATTATGTACCCAAAAAGGGTCTAGCCTACAGAATATATAAAGAACTCTAACAACTCAACTACAACAAAAGCACGCAATTTAAAAATGGACAAAGAACTGAACAGACATTTCTCCAAAGACGACACACAAACAGCCAACAAGCGCATGCAGGTGCTCCACGCCATCTGTCAGGAGGGAGACACAGACCGAAACCATAATGACATACCTCCTGGGTTTGTCTCTTTGCTACTTGAGCAAAAAGATCTTCACAGAATCTTGGAATTATTCCTGGTTCTTCACCAAATCCCATCATCCTGCAAAATACATTATGGACAGGGCGGAAGTAAAACCCATTAGGGTTTTAAAATTCTCTTTGAGGAGATGGGTTGAGGAGGAAGCAGGGAGCAGCTAATTAAACCTCATCATTAATGTCCAGAAACTGAGTCGGCCTGAGTCCATCTAGGTTTCACCATTGTTAGCGCCGTGACCTTGGACAAGATGCTTTACCTCAGGACACCTAACTTCCTCTTCTGTGAAATGGGAATGAACAACAACTATTTAGGTCAGAGGGCCATTGCGAGAAAGCTTTCGCCCAGTCTGGAACAGAGTAAAAACTAACAAAGGTTGGCACTACAGAAATTCTGGGACAGATATCACCAAACCATTTGCTAGCTGGCTGACTTCTAGTTCTCACGATAGCACTTACAAAAGAACCTCGGAGGGCTTTGGTTTACACAAGAAATGCCATTTACAGTAAAACAAGGCTGAGGATACCTACAAGGTCAACACTATCTTGTGCACAAATGAAGCCCAGAGGTTAAGCAACTGGACCAAGTCTGCAGAACTTGTGTGTAAACACCGATGAGATCTGAACCCTAGCCTGTGTGGTTTCAAAGGTACGCTGTCTATCAAAACACAGTGCTTCTCACAGGAGATGTGAATCTTTCTGGAGAACGCATCTGCAGTCAACTTACGTGTACGACTTCCCCGAGCCGGTCTGCCCGTAAGCAAAGAGGCAGGCGTTGTAGCCTTCCAAGGCACGGGCGAGCAGCGGGGCGGCCAGGGTCTCATACACGGTGGTCTGGCCGGCGTAGTTTGGGTGACGGTCATCAAAGGACCAGAAGGAAACGTCATACATGAAAGTGTACACGTGTCTCATGTCCGGATGTCTCACTGCTATCTCCTCCCCATTCAGGAAGACCGCCTGGGATGCGCTCTCTGCCTTCTCTCTGCAGAAAGAGGCACAAAGGAGACATCAAGTTGCTGTCATTACTTTGAGTATTTCTCCCACAGAATATGAGTACCTCAGGACTGGTCAAATATACTGTCCCACTGGGGCAGGATACTGCCGAGCAGCAAATGCCGTGACAGTGTGTTTCTGAGTCACGGGCCCTGGAGCTTCTGTGCCACCTGAGTTCTCATCCAGAACATCGGCCCTGCTTTCACCACCTTCTCCATCTCTTCCCTTCCCCTTTCATGTTCTCCCTTTCCTACCTACTGTAACCTACCTGTACACTGCAGCTCAAACCTGAAAACTCATTTTTAATACAAAGAGAATTTCAGAAGTGTCCATGTATAGAGACCTGGCATGATGTACAGACAGAATTTCAGCACACCCCATTCAATGTAAGTCTGACTTGCAGGTCTCCTACTCCTCCCCACTGTCACCGCAGGCCCACAGGCCCCTCCCTCAGGCCTCTCCCTGGAGCCGTGGATCTTCACACACACACACCGCCACCTCAGACTCAGTGGAAAGCTCATGCGCTCTAGATCAACAGGAAGCACAATGTCCTGGTCTGGCCTCACGTGTCCCTTTTCGCCCCGAACTCTGCGTTAGATGAGAATTCATCCTGGACACACCTCCCTCCTCACTGTGACAGGTGCCCTCAGCCTGCCATGCAGACAGACAGGAAGTGTCTGCTGGGCCTGGGAACTGTCCCTCCACATGGGGTAGTTCCTGCCGACCTGTTCCTCCTGCTACCTCGGTTCCTGTCACGGCTGGTAAGGCCTTTCCACTAGGTTTGCCCTCACTCACCAATCAGCGCGTCCTCAGTCCCCTCCTCTGAGCACTCAGCCCACACAGTCCTCAAGGGCTTACTTCACTGTATGACTTGCCTTGAACTACTGACCCTCTGGGTTTAAACTGGAGGCTCCTCTCCCACTGCAGGGGTCACCAGATCCCCTTGTTCACACACAACAGAGGCAAAAACTGCTCCTCCGTCAAGGTTTCCAGTCATCCCGCAAATAATCAGATGCCACAGCACATTCTGTCACGTCCATCTTTTTGAATCCTGCCCATAACCCGCAACTATCCCGCCCACACCGAAGTCAAACCTGATAAGTAACCAGTTATGGGCACCACGTGTCAGAGACGACAGCAGTGACCCCTGCTTGGGACAGGGTAGGCGTGAACCTCTTTGGGGAATGAGGACCCACTACGGCTCTTTCTAAGGGGAAGGCAGGCGTTCACTCCATACACTGAAAGCCGGCTGCATTAGAGACCTAAGTCACTTTTCCCCCTTTGTATAACCCGCTTTGGTGCCTGCAGCCTATGGTAGGGGCCAGGCAATGGCTCGGGGCCACAGTTTCCTCTGGCGTGAGACTCTGTGAGAGACCTGGGGGATGGGCCTGCCATCAACATACACCAGCGCATCATTCAGGTATTTTAAAAGCAGTGTATCTAGAGAAATCTACATTTGCAAACTATGGTGATTTTCTTTTTTTTTTTTAATTTTTTTAATTTATTTATTCATTTTTAGAGAGGAGAGAGAGAGAGAGAGAGAAGGGGGGAGGAGCTGGAAGCATCAACTCCCATATGTGTCTTGACCAGGCAAGCCCAGGGTTTTGAACCGGCGACCTCAGCATTTCCAGGTCGACACTTTATCCATTGCGCCACCACAGGTCAGGCTAAATATTATTAATTTTTTTATAAGATTTTATTTATTCATTTTAGAGAGAGGAGAGAGAAAGAGAGAGAGAGACAGAGAGACAGAGAAAGAAGGGAGGGAGGAACAGAAAGCATCAACTCCCATATGTGCCTTGACCAGGGAAGCCCGGGGTTTCGAACAGGCGACCTCAGTGTTCCAGGTCGATGCTTTTACCCACTGCGCCACCGCAGGTCAGGAAATTTTCATTTTTTAACTTCATAGCCAATCATCTAAGTAACTGACACGCTACAACTCAACCTATAAGTTCTTTCTCTTAGAAACAGCACCAAGTGTGAAGATGCATGGGCCCAAGGGCTTCCCAAAGGTGAAGGGTCAGGCTTGTTCAGCGGTGCCAGGGGGCCTGGGGCAGGAAGCTGGGACTACATACCTCCTGCTGAAAGGCCGCACACGCACTGCCACCGTCACCTGGCTGCTCTCTGCTCCTGTGGAGTCTCTTTCCGTGGAGGTGCTCTGAACCGCAGAGTCCTCCTTGGGAGGAAGTGTGTGTTCTTGGGACCTCTCCCTTTTATTTGCAAGGAGAGAACTTTGGGGCTTCGGTTTCACTTGAGAGCTGGGCGTCCTGCTTCTCAGCATGGATGCGGCCGGGCTCTTAAGCTGAGGTGTGCCGCACCATGGGGTCCATCCGTGTTCTGCAACACACTTCGTGGGTGTCCTTTTTTTTAAGCAATCAAGCTTGTTTGTGTTTTTTGCAACACCCTTCCCAATATTTCTATGATGGAAGCTTCCTGTTCCCGACACTGTGATGTCCAACTTGCACGGAAGGGGTTTCGCGGCCAAGCGTCCCGACCGAACAACTTCGGGCTGACTCTGGGGATGGATGGGCGTGCTGTGACTTAAGCACTGAGGTGCCACACTGTCGTCTGCCCCCCTGAGGGCAGGGAATGTCTCAGTCCTCAGGTCAGTGCCGTTTGTGTCCTCGGCTGACGGTATGGCAGATGCAGCGAGAGAGCTTTTATCACCATTGACCATCTTTACATTTGTATCCATTTCCTGGGAAGTACAATTACTTCCTGCTGTACCTGCCACATTCCACACTGGTGTCCCCTTGTCCACAGGCCCTGTCCGAGGACGACGTTGCAATGTAAGACGTGTTTCTGTCCCTTTTTCAGCTGACTCTCCTACCCCATTACCAAGCAACGACGAGTCTTTGTTCCTTGTGACTCTTCTCTGAAGGGTCAGTCTGCCCACAGGATTGGGGGCAAGGGGCGTACCTCCGGGTGTTTGGCAGGCAGAGATTACGTAAGTGCAATTTATGTCTTTGATTTTCCTTGCAGATCTCAGTAGTGGTTCATCGTTTTCACATTCTGACATGTCCGACTTCAAGAGCAGCTTCAGGCTGCTGTGGCTGAGGTCGTTCAGTGACGCGCTCCTCCGGGAACGAGAAGCACCAAGGGCATCGCTGATATTTCTCCTGGGCACCATAGGGACTGACATTGTGGCAGCAGCTTATGTTCAAAGGAATGTTGTGGAAGAATCTAAGATCTTCTTTGGATGTTCATTTGACTTCTGTCAGTTTCCAAAAGTATCTGTCAAATTACAAAAAAATAAATTACATTGCACAGGCTACAAACAGACTGCAAAAATATGAGGCAAAAGGGTCAGACAAGGAAGGGTGCATTTTTACTCCCTATATGTTTAATGTGTACGCCAAATACATCATATAAAAATCTGGGCTATGTTCAGAGGAAGGAGGAGTGAAATCTGGTGGAAGAAACATCAGTATCTTAACATGTGAAGATGATACTATCTTACTGGCAGAAGGCAGCAATAGCTTGAAATGAACTCTGATGAAAGTGAAGGGAAAAAGTGCCTGAGCAGGACGGCATCTGAACACCAAGGGACAAAATCATGACCATGGAAGAAATACACATTAACATAGACAACAAAGACCTCCAAATTGTTAAAGATTTTGCTTACATTGGCTCAGGTATCAATGTGAGGGGAGACTTCAGCCAAGAGCTGAAGAGACTAAGACTCCAAAGGGCAGCAATGGATGAATTAGAAAGTCTCTAAGAGCAGAGACGTGTCATTAGAGACCAAGGTGGAGAACCATCCACATCCACGTCTTCCTAGTTACTATGTACAGATACTTAAGTTGGGCAGAGAAGATGGCTGATAGGGGAAAAAGTCAATACATTTGAAATATGGTGCTTGAGGACTGCTCTACAGAGACCAGGAAGATAAACACATGGGTCCCAGAGCAAATTAAGCCTGAAACATCGCTGTAGGCAGATTGACAACACTGAAGCTGTCCTACTTTGGATACATCATGAGAAGTTTGGAAAAGACAATAACTCTGGGAAAAACAGCAGCAGGGAAAGAGGAAGACCAACTAGGAGATGGAGTGACCCCATAAAAGAAGACACTTGCTGAGTCCACAGGAGCTGAGCAAAGCTGTGAGGTCAGGACACTGTGGACACCACTCATTCACAGGGTCTCCAGGAGTCAGAGCCGAGACAACATGTCACCCACTCATAAGTGTCCCAACCTTGATAAATGCAAAACCCCATGGAAGCTTCCACGGGCGGTCCTCAGGGTCACGGTCACCTATTTGCCAGGACTCTGGTATGACACTGCCCAGGCCTATCAGGGCAGTGGAGGCAGACCTCAATTCTGTGAATAATTAACTTCTACTTTTTTCAAAGTTTCCTGATAGTTATTGCTGAAAGGCACCTTGCAATTATAATGAGAACCAGGAGGGCTCTCCAGCCACAACACTGGCTATTAACAGACTGACAGCAACCCAAAACAACAGGTGTGTATGAAAACACAGGTCAGCAGCAAAGCTTAAAAACAGAAAGAACCCCAGTACCAGCCAGGGGCCCGCTGGTAGCCAATGCTGCAACACAGCCAATGGCTGTATCCACTGTAAACAAGTCTTGAAACTCGCTTGCCTGGTTGCCTTGGAAAGTGACACTCGCTCGAACTATATGCTTACTCCCAGGAGTGTTGCAGTCCAGAAACAAAGTAACGAAGTTGATTGTTAAGAAAGTCTTTCAAAGTTCTCTAAATGACGCCCGGGACGCAAGCATCCCCATTCAACCCACAGAAAACTTCCTATTCTGGAAATCAAAGGAAAGTCAAGACACTCCCCCGGCGCTGAAAACTCTCTGCTGCTCACGCGAACAGGCGGGAAGTTTGGGACGTTTCCCCGTCAGACGGGACGAGCACAAGGGAAACAAGTCGCCGCGAGAGGCTTCCCCAGCGTCCCCCCAGAGCAGGTCAGTGAAGGGACCTCCGCGCGCCGCTGCCGCCGCCGGGCGAGCCTCCGGCGGTGAGCCCGAACCGGGAGTGTGGTCGGCCGCCAGGTCCCTACTCCCTTCCCTCCCCAGGAATGTGGCCCGGTCGCCGGGGATTGGGGGCGCCTGAGCCGGGACCACAGCCTGCACCCCCCACATTCAACCGTACCTCGCACGTTCCCCACCACGAAGCCGTCCCAGCACCGCTCCCACGACACTCACAGCCAGCCCGGCCGGTGCCCACAATTTGAATAGCCGCCCCGCCTTCTGATTGGCTGCTAAACGTCCCGGGTGTCGCCTTCTGATTGGCTATTAGACGTCGCATGATGATGAGCCGCATGATAATGTCGCTGCCTTCTGATTGGCTGCTGGACGTTGCGTCGGACACTACGCATTGGCCTCCTCTCGCCCTCTGAAAGCGCCGAAGGCTGGGTGGCTGCCAGTCTAAAACCCGGCCGCACCGCGTAGGGGTTCTGGGCGGTCCGCTAAGGTGGGTTTTAAATGAGAAGAGGGACGATGACACGTGTCGATCCTCAGTGTAAAAGAAGCGTAGTCTGTCCACCTTCCCATCGTGAAAATATCTATTTGTCCCCAGATTCATCGTAACTGCTCTTTTCTAGCGCGGAGACAGGAATGGACAGAAGGTCTTAACGTGGATTTTTTTCTTTTTTTACTTAATCTTGAAAACCCCAAATGGAAAGACTCTCAGTGCCCAACTTTGAGGGAATGCCCTAATTAAATGCTTAAATACGTGGGGAGACAATAAGTCCCTTACCACTGTTAAGTGTCTGCTCGGTTATAATTATGAATTAAACAGGCCCAGACCATTACCTCCCCCCAACCGTGAGCCCTGGAGGGCGCAGGACCTGACTCAACCTGTGCCCCCAGGGCCTGGCACGCGAACCTCGCGGGACCTTCAGAGGACACGAGCCACAACTCCCACTTCAATCGGAAGCTCCCCAGTTAATTCCGACCTCAGGGAAAAGACAGAATCAGGGGCCACCTGTGAGCCCCCTCCAAGGTTACAGGAGAGGGGTTGTGATCTTTTATTTCTGACACCGAGACAGGGCTCTTCTCTTCAGATCTCGTCCACAGCTGACCAGCAGATAAAGCCACTCAACCTCTGGTGCCTTGGGTTCCTCATCTGGAAACCGCTGATGATAATGTCACCTGTCCTGAGGAGCTGTAACGATGATGAAATGAGATGGTGTATTCAATGTGCTGGGCATTGAGCCTGGCTCAGGATTAATGCTCAGTAAATGTGAGCTGTTAAATTGCATAGCCTACTCTGCGAACCATTGAAAATCCTTATTGCAGGCTAGTGCTGTGGAACCAGGTTGTGCATTTTATGGGCTCTCTGTTATCAGGATAATGACACATTTTATGAAGGATGGAGATTTAATCCCTAGAGATAACTGCAAGGTGAAAGTGAGTCCTTTGGTAATGGGCTCACTGTACTCTGTTAATGGTCAGGAGAGAGCAATGAAAATTAAGGGGAGGGCCCTGGCCGGTTGGCTCAGCGGTAGAGCGTCGGCCTAGCGTGCGGAGGACCCGGGTTCGATTCCCGGCCAGGGCACACAGGAGAAGCGCCCATTTGCTTCTCCACCCCTCCGCCGCGCTTTCCTCCCTGTCTCTCTCTTCCCCTCCCGCAGCCAAGGCTCCATTGGAGCAAAGATGGCCCCGGCGCTGGGGATGGCTCTGTGGCCTCTACCTCAGGTGCTAGAGTGGCTCTGATCGCAACATGGCGACGCCCAGGATGGGCAGAGCATCGCCCCCTGGTGGGCAGAGCGTCGCCCCTGGTGGGCGTGCCGGGTGGATCCCGGTCGGGCGCATGCGGGAGTCTGTCTGACTGTCTCTCCCTGTTTCCAGCTTCAGAAAAATGAAAAAAAAAAAAAAAAAGAAAATTAAGGGGAACAGCAGGGATCTCCATTTTGCTGCAATTTGATTAATTAATTTATTTTTTTAGAACTTCAGATCTTGTGTGCTTTTTGAGAGAAGACAAGAAAAGGAAATCTAGAAAGTGCAGATTTGGGGAGCCCAAGGTTTATAGGGAAAGCAACCTGAATGAGCCTCATTTCACATCAAGTCCCAGTTTCTCTGAAGCTGGCCAGCTTCTGCCCAACTTAGGGGCTGTGGCGTCCTCACCTGTGCCTACCAGCAGCTGTCAGAGGATCAGAGCTCTCTGTTCTTGCGTGCAGGCAGAAATACCAGTACAGCAGCTGTTTACAATGCCCAACATTTTAAAACCAGTTTTCAAGTTTGGCTCACTAAAGGAATAGTTCCTTTGAGGGACTAACGTCCTAAAACCTGTTTGTCATGAAAATTTCCTCTCACCCTTGGCTAGATTTGATTATTTTTTTTTTTTTTGGCTAGAAAAATCAAATTAGATAATACATGTGGTTTCTTAAATGTGACTCATTACTCCATATAAATAGAATTGATCAATGTTTTGACTCTATACAGTTAACTGTCAGATATTTGTGAGAATTAAAATAGTGTGTATGAAAAGGCAAGCACATTGCATGAAACACAGCACTCCTTAAATGAACTACATTGGAAACCAATTGCATCTTCAGTAAGCTAAGAACCTTGTAGATCAGGGGTCCCCAAACTAGGGCCCGCGGGCCGCATGCGGCCCCCTGAGGCGATTTATCCGGCCCCCACCGCACACCCGGAAGGGGCACCTCTTTCATTGGTGGTCAGTGAGAGGAGCATAGTTCCCATTGAAATACTGGTCAGTTTGTTGATTTAAGTTTACTTGAACTCTATTTTAAATATTGTATTCGTTCCCATTTTGTTTTTTTACTTTAAAATAAGATATGTGTAGTGTGCACAGGGATTTGTTCATAGTTTTTTTATAGTCCGGCCCTCCAACAGTCTGAGGGACAGTGAACTGGCCCCCTGTGTAAAAAGTTTGGGGACCCCTGTTGTAGATAATCATAGTGAGAGGCAAGAGAGGTGCAATTCTGGCCCATGAACTTCCACATCAAACAAGGCTCTGCTCTACAAAACAGGGCCGACACATCCTAACACATTGGCAGCTCCAACAAAAGCCTACCTATAGACCTTGCATGGCTTGGCCTCTCTGTGGCACTTAGTGTGACTGGCCCATGCTCCCTTTTAAACCACTCTTCCATTATCTTCCGCTCCTTCCTCAGCTCTAGAGTCCCCTGCACCTCCTTCTCAATCTCACTACATTGCTTTCTTCCAGCAAAATGGGAAGCTAGAAAACAAAAGGGAAGACCTGGTTTGGGGGTAGATACCAGCTTATTTTCTGGGAAAAATGAGGTTGAGGTGTCAGTTGGATAAATGCATGTGATGGCTGGAGCTCTGGCAGCTGTTTTGGACCACGAGGACAAGGGTCACACACTAGGGATGGAGAAATAGGAATCAGAAGGAGCCTGGATCTCTGATGACAGGGAGCTCCTGTAATTTTGTCCCCGTTTATCTTTCCACTTGCCATGGCCTTTCACTTGTAACCTGCTGTGCTTCTTCTCAGCCATTTCAAGTCACCTGTAGTCCTCTGAATACACCTTTGTGTCTGCAAGTGCTTCCTGGTTCTTCCTAGTGCTTACATAGGTGTCGGGGAGCAGATGTCCTCAGCCTGCTTCTATGTCCCCTTGTCAGAGCCTCTGCAAAGACCCCCATCCTGGCAAGATGGTTTTCTGGAAGTTCTACAACAGGAACCGGGCTGACAACACATGAACTCTTGAGCAAAACCTATCCCAAACAATCCAGTTATTCTGAAAATAAAAGCAAAGTATTTTTTTAAAAATCCACCAGAGGGAGACAAATGGGAGGAAAACATAGAGTTCAGAAGTGAAGCCAGCAGCTTTGAAGCCTTCTAGAATAGGTCAAGGTTTAAAGAAAAACTATTCACTCGGGCCAGTAAATGATCTCTTAGGATACAAATTTATTACACTTCATTCAATTTCATAATATTTAAAGTATTAAAACGGCTGTATTTTCCTGCTTTGCAAGTGCTCATACTGAGTTGCATTTGGGTCCCTAACAAAAAAGTGCCATAGGATGATGGGAATTAGTCATCTTAAAATCCGAAGGACAAAGCTGAGAACTTCTAAGAACACAGAACCTGAATTCTAGCTGTGGTTCCGCTGCCACCCAATGGTGGCACCACACTGTCTCTCTCTGCTAGTTTCCTCCCCTATGAAGCCCGATTGCTGGGTGAAGTGGTCACAGCCAGCAGTTAAGGAGTCCCTTCTTTCTGCATAATCCTTTAAGGGAGCTACAACAGTGGTGATTACTGCCCTTTCACAAGTGAGGGAAACTGAGTCTCCAAGAAGTTTAACAACCTGCCCGCAACAACGCGTCTGTTAAGTTGCAGAGCCAAGTTCAGAGCTCCGGAACTAGAGCACTGCTACCCTGCACAGCTGCTCTTACAAAGATCTTTTCCAGTCCTCAAATTCCCATGATGTTATAAGAAAACACAAGAGGTCAACACAAAGGCAGTTTTAAACTTGTCAGGCTTTGGATTTTCTTTCTAAATTAAAGCATCTGTTAGGCCAGGAGTCTTGGGTGTGTGCACTTGCTCCTTTTGGTCCGATCTGGTTGATGAAATCTTCATGAATTCAGTTGCGATACACTCGGTGATACAACCTAAATATACTACTCACAAAAATGAGGGGATATTTTATAGCTTCATATTCATTTTGAAATATCCCAATTTTTGTGAGCAGTATACATTTGGCAGTTCTGCCAGTAAGTGGAAAAGAAACAATTATGTTAAGCTACTAATTCTTTTTTTAATACAGAAAGAAGGGAGCTGGGGGATTAATAAATGTTCCAGACGTTCTTCCCTCTTTGAATCACGCTGGTTTCATTCCACAGAGGATTAGCAAGATTTAAAAGCCATTGTCAGCCCCACAGCCTACTGGGTAACCTATTTTTACATTAAAGAAGCTCTAGGATTCACTTAGGATGATGGTTCTTTAAAAAGGCCCAGCCTGACCTTCAGTCAGGTGTCTTCTTCTCACTGTGCTTTGCTAACTAACATGGCCAAGGTTGAAATTGTAGCTGTTTTCCAAAGTGGAAAATGAAACAGTTTCCAGTCACTCAATAAGTATAAAAAGGGATATTAGATGGGCTCAGTAGGGACGTTGAACATGTTTAAGTCACTCAGCTGTCCCAATTTGCCCCCAAATAGTTTATCATCTCATTTCTTTTGCTGGTAAATTTCAACACTAGTGGTGTCTAGGATGTCTAGAATTGTCTGGAACAATACAAATTTAGCTGTTTTTAGAATTCCTTTCAGTTTGCTTGTTCACACACATCAGTTTCCTCGTTTTGGAAAACACCATGAAAAAAGACTTTGCCAGGTGACTGCTTCCCATCCATGCGGTTTTAAAAGGGCAGTTGATTGCAAGAAGCCACCTGGACAGTAGGTCTCAGACATCGTCAGAGCATAGTGGGGAGGGGGGGAGCAGGGGAGCGTCTCTGCAGCCTCACCATGGCTGTGTCACCATATACCCATCCACACGGCCTCACCTGTCTGCAAGAGGCTTAATCACAGCCGGCTGACTCACTCCGGAGCAAGAGAAATCCACCATCAGAAAGACTTCTCCTTCCCCCCATCTCCAAATACAACAGTTTGGTGGGGTATTTGGATGAACATTTTCTGTTTCCCCTGGTGTACAGACACAAATAAATGATGGCATTCTTCCATCTTCTGCGGTAAGTGGTGTTTCCATGAGCCACGGACTTGAGGGGTTTCATTCCTGTGAAATTAGAGTCAGCCTTGTTCACTCCACCCTTTATGTCTCCTGGCTGCTTTTCTTAAATGATCCTCATTGAATGTCTGCACCACGAGCTCTCATGGCCCCAGACATCAGTCCAGGTAACAACACCTGGGCTAGAGCTGTTTGAGATTCTATTCCTGGGGAAAGACCATGAAATTAACTTCCAGTTCATCAGTTTGCTCCTCCTCCCCATTGAAATTTAACAAGGGGAATGCAAACTGCTCCCCTAGAGAGCTGTCCCATGGTGTGGACGTCAAAAGCAGGGCTGTCTGATACACTCACTGTAAGCCACATGTGATTTAAATCTTCGAGTGGCATATTAAGGGCAATTTGTTTTAATAATATATTTTATTCAATGCAACATATCAAAAACACCATTTCAATATGTGATCAACAGAAATGATGACCATTTTACACTCCTGTCTCAGGCACTCAGGTGTACAGAACCGGACATATCCTCAGAGCCACATATTGGTTTGGGGCAGTGGTTGGCAACTCATTAGTCAACAGAGCCAAATATCAACAGTACAACGATTGAAATTTCTTTTGAGAACCAAATATTTTACACTTAAACTATATAGGTAGGTACATTCCTTATTGAGGTAGCACCTACACGTATTTTTGGAAGAGCCAAACTCAAGGGACCAAAGAGCCGCATGTGGTTTGCGAGCCACAGTTTGCCAACCAGGGGTCTCGGGGCCTCTCTCTCTCTCTCTCTCTCTCTCTCTCTTCTCTCTCTCTCTCTCTCTCTGTCATTGATTATAAGAATGAAGGAGCAGAGTCTAAGATTTGGGTTAACACTAGACAATCATGAGAGCACTGCATTCTAACCTGGACCAAAAGAAACTGAATTCTCCTGTTCCAAGTCTCTGGCTACACACTCCATGGCCCCTGACTTCACCCATCTGGGCTTCATCTGTCCCTTTCTTTGCTGGTGCACCTGTGGTTTAAGGCTGTTGGTGATTTTATGAAATTGTCAGCAAGCTAGAGCTCCTACGTCCCCAACTGTGCTCAAATCAATGTGAACTTCAAAATTACCGCTTTCCTTTTTTCCTCAGCTCAACTCCCCTGCTCTCTCCCTTTAATCAATTTAGAAGCCTCATGGCAAAAAACACACAGACACAGAAAAGTTCCAAGTCAGCAAAGGCATGAGCACAAAAGCATGAAAAGAATTCTGCCCCCCGCCCCATGTGAACTCCTGACACTGGAGCCAAAGTTGAAAGGTGCCTTTTCTGGTCAGTTCAGGAAGTGCGAGAATGCCTTGGCAGCCCGGATCAGCCTTCCCAGCCCTCCTCCTCCTCACTCCCTTTCCCAATAGTGCTTACTTTCTGGCCAGCAACAGCCCAGGGCCACACACAGGGTCCCCAGTGAGCTGTGCGCTGTGAGGGCCTCATTCAGACAGGAACCGCCACCTCCCCTGCTCCAGAAGGAAGTCCCCTGTCTGCCCGAGCAGAAGTGTGATCCAGCCCCAGGGCTCTCTCCTCATTGTCCTTAGCAATTCTCTTCAATGTATTATAGATTCCACCTCAACGCAGCACCTTCCGGCTCTGTGAGGCTGAATGTCATTAGCCCCGTTTCTGCCCGTTCCCCTAAACTGTTTAAATCTTTGGTAATCTGGCCCATTCCTGGAATGTAGCACCTGATACTCCATCATCACGGGTTCATCTGAAACCCTACCTTCTTAGCCGAGGACACAATGCACTCAATGCTCCTGTTGTGGGGAAGGCACCCACACAGGGTGAGCAGAACGGCACACCCACCGCAGGGGTCCTGCTGGTCTAGGGTGCTGGGCACTCAGCAGTGTGGGTGCCTGGTCCTGCCCAGACCCTCTGCCTGCACCAACTCCCCACTCTGCCCCAGGACACTGGGGGTGGGGATGAGTTTCCCAGTCACAGAGTTCTCTCTGAACCCCAGCCTCCCCACCTGGCGGTAACCCTTGGCTCCTGCTAAAGCTTCATGTCTGCCCCCATCTTTGTGGAAGAGACAGGCTGTCTTAGATGGATGAACTAGGCAATGGATGTGGGGGCCCCTTCTTCATCACCGTCCTCCACCCCTGACTGAGCTCCCAGCAAAGATAAAACTGCAGGCTTCACTGATAGCCAGTTAGCCTCTCAGCCCCAGCCTAGCCCCCACCAGGCTGCCTGGGCTCCAGGTTGAGGCTCTGTCCCACTCAGAACTGCGAGTGGAGCTTGACCGTGACTCGGGTCTCACCTCACCTGCTCCATGTTTAACCACAATGGCCAAGAATGTTTCGTGACCAAATGATTAAGCTGGACTTCAAATCGGGCCTTGGCACTCGGGGTTGTGCTCAACATAAAACCCAGGCTTCGAGGAAGGTGAGTGGACAGTCGTGTGAACAAGAGAGAGGGGAGGAGGAGGGAGAGGCGGAGACAGGGAGGCCAGATGAGGCCACTGGACGGGTACAAGTGTGAGATCACGAGCAACTTGATTGACACTGGGGACAGGAAGAAGGCTACTCACATGACAGACATTCTGGGGCAAGGACCAGCATCATTTGGTATACAGCTATATGACCGGACAGCTGGAACATGTGGATGTTTTGAAAGAAAACAACCAGGGTTTGCTGAGTCAGCAGACAAGAAGATCGGGGAGAGAAGTGAGTCGGGGATGACAGGGCGATTTTGAACAGGACTGGGAGTGGCTGCCCCAGGGGCAACAGGAAAGTGGGAAAAGGAAACAAGTCTGTCTGTCAGAGAGCTGGGGGACTTGGCTCTTGATGGTCCAGGCAGAGCTGGGGCCATGAGAAATGGAAGGTGTGTGAGTGGGGCTCAGGTCAGGATAGGACTGGAGACTTAATGTATGTACTGTGTGTGTGTGTGTGTGTGTGTGTGTGTGTGTGTGTATAATTATGGAATATTTCAAATACAGCAAACGTTGACCTAACAGTAACGAACATCCAAGCACCCATCACTCAACTTCGGTCACGGTCACTCCTGTCTCACACAGAGCCCTCAGTCCCTGTTATTCTGAAGCAAATGCCGGACATGAGGGGACAGGGGGGCTCAAAGTCTGAAGCAGAGAAGGTGCAGATTCAGACAGATCTTAGAGAAGCCTCAGGCAAACCTCACCTTATGGAGCAAAGCAGAGACTGGAGGTCGGAACAACCACCCCTCAGTTGAGAAGCAAAACCTTTGGAGCTGGACCTGGAACCCGGTTATCTGCCAACAGCCTGGCCACATTTCATCCCTTTCTGAGATAAAATGAGAAAAGGATGCAATTTCTTCAGAAAGCTAAAGGTCAACTTCTGAAGTTATTGTTTGTATCCATCTCATAAATGACTCTCCGTAAACATATCTAGGTATTTATATAAACACTTGCCTTCTCTTTATGTGTGTGTGGTGACACCATACAGGCCATGCACTATAAAAGGGGACTGTGACACAGCCCCTCAAGCAAGCAGAGCAAGAGAACTGGTCACCTAATTGTCCTCGGCTGGTTTCCCCACCGTGGCCTGGACTCATGGGGGTCACCTTAAGTGCGCTTTGGGGACAACAAAAGAGCCCTATCTATCCGGAGTCGGTTTACCTGCGGCTGCCAGGAACGTCACCTTGAATGACGTGTCACCTCTTGGACCGTACCTGCCTCCATCATGGAGCAGATGTTAGATTGACTGTGGTCAGTGGCACATATAAAAGGCAACGGAGGGGTGTGGATGTGAGTTTCACCGACCGGCACAACCTGATTCCTGGTCAGCCTGCCCCCCCAAAAAAAGAAAACATGGTAGAGTCTTACTAGAAAGTAGGACGGGTTCATGGACCCAACTCAGATTTGTTAAAGTGAGCTCATCACTGCGAGTCATAGTGTAACTAACAGGGCAATGTTCTTTGTAAAGATGCTATGAACCCCCCCCCATGATGGAGGACCAGGAGATGGAGGAGAAGTATGAGGACACTGAGCTGCCCTCAAGCTCACTGGGGAGCTGACCTACGCATGATGCTAGGCCCTCGCCATGAGCCTGCGTTAGGACTCCTCCCGACGCCAGCTCACCCAGCTGCTGCCACCAGGGCTGAGTGTCCCAGGGCTGGCTGGACAGCCAGGTCACAAAGCAATAAAAAGCACAAAGTGCAGCAGGCAGAGCCATGGTCACAGGTAGGGAAGCAGGGACAACGGCACACATTGGGGAGGCAGGCTGCCAGCCTCTCACACTGACCAGCGAGGCGGCACCATAGCCCGATATCATGCATTTTGCATTTTTGTTTAGTCTCTGGGACCTGCTGATTCTCAAGGCCATCTGATTTTTCTGGCAGTACTGCTTTAATGTATATACAAGTTGGAGTCTAGGGAAAAACCGCCCTGGCTCTAGTGATGTGACCAACAGTTCTAAGGCACTTATTATAAATTAAACATTGTATCCACACTCCAATTTTGCCTTTTCAACAAACCTGAGATCTTAATAGTGGTCCCATCCTGTTCCCATGACAGTGAGCACACTTGCCCCTCAACAGTTAGCAAGTAGACAGAGAAACCAGTGGGAGCCAAGCATCTTGAGGGCTCCTACACTCTTCGGGGAATCTCTGAGCCCAGGCTTTCCTGGGGGGGGACAACACCCCTCCACAGGGAGTGGAGGTAGTTAGTTTATGTCCTCTCACAGCCCCTGGGAGATGGTGCTGAGGATACAAAGCTTGCTAAATGCAACGTTTTAACTCCCCCAATGAAATTGATAGTTTTTAATACAATGTCTCAAAGCACCACACCTTCCTTCCTTCCAGTATCTAATACTGTCAGTTGAATCAGCAAAGTGACAAATATAAAACGATAATCGCGAAGCCACATGAGCGTGCCCACGTTACTTTGATAAGCAGCCCACATTGAATGTAAACGAAGATGCATGCTTACCGGGCTGACGGGAAAACAAAGCAGAATGAAAAGATCACTCACACTTATCTTGCCAAAGTCGCACCGACCGCTTCATCCAGTTTCTACCGCCGACCTTCTTCCTGAGGACGTTCATTTATTCAACGGTGATCCAAGTGCCAACGCCCCCCCTCGTGGGGGCAGGACGGTAGGGACACTAAGCTGAGGAACTACCATCCAGATCACCCTCCTTGCTCTGCAGGTTCTGGTTCTGACGGTAGCCCCAAGGAATAAAAATATAAAAAATAACAAAAAACTTTTTTTTTTTTACCTAGCAATGTGTTTTCTGATGTCGTTTTTAACTTATGAGAATTTAAAAGGAAAAAAATATATGATATGGCTGTGTAAATCTGGTATCCTATTTAAAATACATTTTATTTCATGTACTCATCCCATTGACTCAAACTGTACGTGATGATATATAGAAATTTCAGTGACGATACATGGTAAAAAGTATCCAAAGTGCCTCCGCCCATCACTTCTGGGCGTTGCTCTTATCGTGTTTCCTGATGATGTCCATGAGGTTGGCGGCGGTGACCAGGTGGCTCTGGGCCTGCTTGTCCCTCTGCTGCTCCCTCCGCTGCTGGTCGAGCAGGTAGGGCGAGTGGAGGAGCTGCGGGGGCAGGAGGGACCCTGTGGGCTGCACCCTCTTTGCCACGTCCCAGAAGAGTCTCTTCGAGTTGTTGTTGATGAAGGTGATCGCTGTCCCATTTTGACCTAATCTCCCCACTCGGCCCACCTGAAATGAAAGGCAAAGGGTGTTTTCACAATGTTCGTAGTTAAAGTCGTCCCGTCCCCTGAAGGAAGATGAAGGCTAGTCGTCGAAGATGTCTTCCTGGGATGAACATTCATTCAAATGGTACTTATTTTGCAATTTATATCTCAATATATTTGTGACACCAGTTTAGTGGAGCTGCCCCTGGCATACTTTTAAGAAAACAGCCCAAATAGAAAACAAGGAAGTGATCACATAGTAAGAGTCAGTACAGTTTGTGAAACTTGTGTTTTGTGTAGGTGCACACGCATGTGCATGTGCTTGGGAACAGGGAGCGACGCGAAGGGGCTGGGTATGGAGTGTCTATTTGGGGTGATGAAAATTTTCAAAAATCAACTCTCGTGACCGTTGCACAACTTGTTGGCCACGCTGAGAACCACTGAATTGCACACTTTTAATTGGTGAATTGTACAGCACATAAATTACACCTATGAGAATATTTCTATTGAGATGTTTTATACCGAGCTATAAAGCTATTTAAAAAAAAATAACTGTCATGGTCCCCAAACTCTAAAAGCTGATGCTAACACCCCCAGAATTAAAAAGCAGACACATGGAAAGCGCTCCTATGATTCAAAATACTCATATCTTTCCACTTGGATGGCCTTCGATGAGGAATTGACCCCACAAAAAGCTCTGTGGGGAGAAAGTCACTGCAGTGTATTTAGTAACAAAAGGCTGGAAACACCCAATTGTCTGTCAGTCAAGGATTCGCTCAGTCAATTACAGCACACCCATCCACTGTGCCGCCATGCTGCCACTGAGACTGAATGAGCCAGAGAAAACCAGCGGAAACACAGGGAGAGCTCCGAACAGGGTGCCCACTGTGCGGGAAGCACTGGATACCAGCCACAGCAACGTTCCTGACGCGGTGCTTGCTGTGCCAGACTGGTGAGGAAGATGTGGGAGGAGCATTTGACAGAGAGCCAGGCATATGGCGGTCGGTGTCATACGGTCCCACTGCGGTGACAAGTACAACAGGGTACACATGCACCTGTGTGTACATGCACACATATGCACTCATGTTTCCTGCTCCGGGAACACTGAAGACCCCTCAGAGGTCAGAGCCTTCCTCCTCATTTCACATCTCTGGTTATTTGTGTTCTCTGTTAAGTGCATGTGTGTGTCTGTGGACTTCGATGATTGAAACAGACACAAAACTAGGCACACAGATGAGCCCTTCTGACAGAGGTGAGGACGCCACAGGCGCCAACAGCCCCTGAGGCCCCCATGGCATCACTGCATACTACTCTGTGAGAAGCTGAAAACCCCTGGGGCTGACCCTGGGACCACAGGAAAGGCCAGGCAACGAGAGCAGCCCACTCAACCCGGGATGCACAGACGCTACTTAAGTACTGTTAGTATTTTAGGAAGACTTCCCATCCCAAATTGCTACCCCTTTGGAAAAAGATAAACTTCAGGCATTTGCAAACCTGCATCTGGGTCCCAGGTGATGGTTGGACGCGCAGGTAAATGGGGTGGGGTGGGGGAGGGGCACCACTAGGCTTCAAGGTCCCAGCACGAGTCATAGAGTCACAGCCACGGCTGCCACGGTGGGCGGACCAGGCAGACGTGGCAGCCGAGGGGATTCTAAGAACAGCAGAGAAAGGCTTTTCTTGAAGAGGCTGTAAGCGATGCCGCAGGAGGAAGACGGGCTGCGGCGGGAAGATAACATGCCACTCAGAGGCAGCTCTGTTTCTGCCCGAAAAAGGAGCCCCAGGTTGGCATCTCTGGCAGCAAAGGAGAGAAATGCGCTTTAAAAGGGAAAGACGAGAACCGTCATGGATATGAGGAGGAGATGAAGACAAGATTCCTAAAAAAACAAACACTGTTTAACAGGTTCATTTTATTTTGGTTGGATGTATCCACTTAAAACAAAGCCCTCTTTTTTTCTTTCCTGGTTATAAAAGCCATTTAACATACTCGTGGGAGAAAATAAAAATAGAAAAGAAATTAAAAAACAAAAACCAATTACTTTAAAAATACTGAATATTTCAGGTTATTACTTCTCATTATTTTATAATGCATTTAAGAAATAGTTTTTAAAAATAGTTTATATATATATATCTTAAAAGCCAAAAAAATTCATTTTTATGTCTCTTACAAAACATTTTCTTTTTCTTTTTCCACTCATCATTACATTAACACTGCCTTGCCCAAAAAAAGTCACAGTGATAACACAGAAAACCTCGTTACCTGGTGCACGTACTCATCCATGTTGGAAGGCATGTCAAAATTGACAACCAGCTTGACCCGGATCAAGTCCAGCCCTCGCCCTAGGACTCCGGTGCTCACGACCACCTCATGATCTCCGTCTAGTAAGCCCTTTCCGGAAATGCAACAAAACACATTGCTCAGGATGGGTCTTAGGTGGTTTCACAGCACTGAGATATCTGACCCTGTTTTCTGACATTTGATGTGGCCTGGCTGCAGTACCTCTTCAGGAACTGAAGTCCCAGCGTACCTGAAAACTGTGTGTGGCCCCAGCTTCTCCCAAGCTCCCCATCATGCGATGTTTTCTATTCCTTTACTTGGCCGACCTTTCCCAGGGGTGAACTTCACTCATCCCCAGGCGGCCTGAGCTGGTGGCAGAAATGGTGGCTTGTGCCCTGACTAGCTAGCTCAGTGGTAGAGCGTCGGCCCAGCATGTGGAAGTCCCCAGTTCGACTCCAGGCCAGGGCACATAGGAGAAGCACTCATCTGCTTCTCCACCCTTCCCCCTCTCCTTTCTCCCTATCTCTCTCTTCCCCTCCCACAGCCAAGGCTCCATGGGAGCAAAGTTGGCCCGGGCACTGAAGACCGCTCCATGGCCTCCACCTCAGGCACTAGAATGGCTCTGGCCGCAACCGAACAATGCCCCAGATGGGCAGAGCATCGCCCCCTAGTGGGCATGCTGGGTGGATCCCGGTCGGGTGCATGCAGGAGTCTGTCTGACTACCTCCCCACTTCTCACTTCAGAAAAATTAAAAAAATTAAAAAAGGAAATTGTGGCTTGTGAGTCAGACACCTCTCTGGCGGACCAGCCCTTGGGGCCTGGCTGGCTACCCCTAAGCACAGAGGTGGTGAGAGAAAACAGATTTACAGAAAAGAGATGAAAATAGGACAGGGGTGGCGCATGTCAAACCTCCAGCACGCTCTTCCTTTCTGTCTGTGACTTCTCAGAATGTATGGACACGCTCTTCAGGCCCGTGACCTTCTGAACGGCCTCACTCAACAGGTCTGCTCCAAGTCTACAGTCCACGAACACCAACACAGGGGGCTGGAAGAGTTTCTTATCCTGGGAAAATTAGATACGTGCCCTTGAAATTATCCAGAGACATAATGTACAGCGGGAAGTTTTCTTTTTTTTAACCTTTTTTTTTATTATTATTATTTTATTTTTTACAGGGACAGAGAGAGAGTCAGAAAGAGGGATAGATAGGGACAGACAGACAGGAACGGAGAGAGATGAGAAGCATCAATCATCAGCTTTTCGTTGCGACACCTTAGTTGTTCATTGATTATTTTCTCATATGTGCCTTAACCACAGGCCTTCAGCAGACAGAGTAACCCCTTGCTCTAGCCAGTGACGTTGGATCCAAGCTGGTGAGGTTTTTGCTCAAGCCAGATGAGCCCGCGCTCAAGCTGGCAACCTCAGGGTCTCGAACCTGGGTCCTTTGCATCCCAGTCCGACGCCCTATCCACTGTGCCACTGCCTGGTCAGGCAGCGGGAAGTTTTTTTCTGAAAGCATTAGTATCAGTTCATCACCGACAAACTTATAAACATTGCTGAGGAGGGAAAAGACACATTCTGTTGAAATGAGTGTTTGCTTCAAAATATGCACAGACAGAAGCCAAAGAGCTTACTGCCCTTCTAATGCAAATGTAATTTTAAAAAATTAAGTGCAACTAAAAATTACAAGTACAGTTCATAAGTCAATACAAACCGCATTACCTTAATACTGTGTTTTTAATGAACTACACTTGCACATATCACTCACTCAATAGATTGCTGTTTAAGTCACTCATTCTTTAAAATTCTATTTCCCAAAACAAACTGGCCAAGAAAGAACTTATCCTTACATTATATATAAAGCTACTGAAAATGTTTGAAACATGGCCCTGACTGGTTGGCTCAGTGGTAGCGCGTTGGCCCAGCATGTGGATGTCTAGGGTTTGATTCCTGGTCAGGGCACACAGGAGAAGAGCCCATCTGCTTCTCTCCCCTCCACCTCGCTTCTCTCTCTTCCCCTCCCAACAGCCATGGCTTGATTGGTTCAAGCAAGCCGCTGAGGTTGGCTCCAGGGCCTTGCCTCAGGTGCTAAAATAGCTCTGTTGCTGAGCAACAAAGCAACATCCCCAGATGGAAAGAGCATTGCCCCCTAGTGGGTTTGCCAGGTGGATTTTGGTTGGGGCACATGTGGAAGTCCCTTTCTGCCTTCCTTCCTCTCATTTAAAAAATAAAGTTTCGGCCCTGGCCCGTTGGCTCAGTGGTAGAGCGTAGGCCTGGAGTGCGGGGGACCCGGGTTCGATTCCCAGCCAGGGCACATAGAAGAAGCGCCCATTTGCTTCTCCACCCCCACCCCCTCCTTCCTCTCTGTCTCTCTCTTCCCCTCCCGCAGCCAAGGCTCCATTGGAGCAAAGATGGCCCGGGCGCTGAGGATGGCTCCTTGGCCTCTGCCCAGGCGCTGGAGTGGCTCTGGTCGCGGCAGAGCGACACCCTGGAGGGGCAGAGCATTGCCCCCTGGTGGGCAGAGCGTTGCCCCTGGTGGGCGTGCCGGGTGGATCCCCGTGGGGCGCATGCGGGAGTCTGTCTGACTGTCTCTCCCCATTTCCAGCTTCAGAAAAATACAAAAAATAAATAAAAATAAAAAATAAATAAAGTTTGAAACAAACTATATAGTTTAGCAATAATCTTAATATTTAAATGTCTTTCTGTAACAAGAAAAGCCAACCCTGTATCCATACAGCACATTTTCACAAATGAAAATTGAGTAGATTCTTACAGAATTCTGGGGCAGGAAAAGCAAATTGTTATTAAATACCTAAAGGGAACCCCGCCCAAATTGCATCTGACACTTATCCCACTAAGAGCCGGGAGACATGCAACCGTAAGCTATGGGCCAGGGCAGCGCCACTCACATTTAAGATTTCAAATAGTTTTTTCTTTTTGGCAGGTTCTTCCACCCACAGAATGATCTGCCGCACATTGGAGCAAGGCAGGTTCTTCTCTCCAGCTGTGATTCTCACGGGGTTGTGCAGAAGCTGGCTCGCCAGCTGTTCAATGCTGGCTGGAATTGTGGCCGAGACCAAGATGGTCTGGCACTGGTGAGGGACGTTCTCCAGAATGTCCAGCACCTGCTGCTGGAAGCCCATCTTTAACATGGTGTCGGCCTGAAATGAAGCCCTTTCAGGTTAGTCCGATTTGACATTAAAACCTGGAGCCACCCAAGGAAAGGTTGCTACAGCAAATAAAATGTTCTTACACAGAAATAGCTATCGCAGTGTCAAAAAAAGACAAAGGATCGATAAAAAAAAAAAAAAGACACACTCACATAAAATTATACAGTGTCGCTACACATTTACAATGATCCACAACTTGGATACAGAAAGAGGTAAACAGTAATGGGTAAGACCAGAGGGAGAGGCAAACACAAGTGTCTCCTGATTAAAAACTAACTTCACCAAGCTTTTCCAGAAAATATTCTGTTTTTAGCGTTGTCTGTATGTCTTCATTGCTCACGACATCCTTAATCCCCACCCTCCTGACTTCCATCTCTATTGCCACAACATCACTCCTGAGGGTCCCCAAGGGCTAAACATCCCCCCACCAGACCTTCACTGTGCAGCTAAGCATGGTTGACAGTCACATTCAGTGGGCATTTACTGTGTACCAGACACTGTTCCCAGCACCGCATACACCGTTGTAACACCTGTGAGGTAACTCTGCTCTAATCCCAGATTTCCAGATGGGGAAGCTGAGGTTTGTCATACTGTGATCAGTGACACGGTGGAACCAAGATGTGGACCTTGGTGACCTGGCTCCACACCCACGTCACCAGCCCTGTGGGTCAAAAAGAGACCCTGACTTTCAAAGACTTCAAGGGAAACGGATGGGTCTGCCCAAACCTACAACATGCAGACCTTTGAATGGTATACATTTAGATGACAGCACATGACATACTGACCAGCCCGTCTGAAAACACTGATTTTTCCTTTACAGGAACCCTGTAAATCCTCGGGGATGGAAGAAGAGAAGGCTGCCCAGAGCAGTTGGTGTGGAGGGAAGTAATTGTGGAATCTACATGAGGCCACTTCTCAGGTTCCCGAGTGGGGAAAACCAAAGGAGCCCGGTCACCAGTTCAGGGTGGCGGCAGTGAGGCGGATGATGCCAGATGCAGCCAGTGGGTTCACACAAGGCCACATCGGGACCAGGCTGACAAGCACTTTTTGGAGGACCGGGTGCATTATTTTACTTTACACAGGACTTCTCAGTGCCTGAGACACATTCACAATCTCAGGGAACATCATTCTTGCCACAACTCTGGAAGACTCAACAACCGGTCCACAGTCTCATGGGAGTGGGCGTTGAGGCTCAGAGCTGAGTCTTGCGGGTCATGCCAACGTGTTCTTTCCATACCCCCTGGAACCCTCTCGCCACTTACTAGGGGCCTACAGAAGGCGGGCCAGGCTGCCACCCCTGGTCAGTGCCTGGCACCCCACAGTTCTGATCATGGCTGGGTGACACCGGGTCTTGGCCCTGTCACCACCAGTGGCACTTGTGCAAGGAAGGTGTGTGACTGGAACAGGCTTTTTGTAAATTCTGTAACACTGTGTGATGAATGTTTCCCATCCGCGCACTCACTTCGTCCACGACCACAATCTTCACACTGCGCAGCTGCATGGAGCTCTGCTTCAGGACATCTAGGAGCCGGCCCGGGGTTGCAATGACAACCTGAGTGAAGGGGGAAAGCTAGTGAAAAATAAACACTTTGGAAGTCTGGTGAAGCACAAGAAATGCAGGGTAGGCCCTGGCCGGTTGGCTCAGCGGTAGAGCGTCGGCCTGGAGTGCGGGGGACCCAGGTTCGATTCCCGGCCAGGGCACATAGGAGAAGCGCCCATTTGCTTCTCCACCCCCACCCCCTCCTTCCTCTCTGTCTCTCTCTTCCCCTCTCGCAGCCAAGGCTCCATTGGAGCAAGGATGGCCCGGGCGCTGGGGATGGCTCCTTGGCCTCTGCCCCAGGCACTAGAGTGGCTCTGGTCGCGGCAGAGCGACGCCCCGGAGGGGCAGAGCATCGCCCCCTGGTGGGCAGAGCGTTGTCCCTGGTGGGCGTGCCGGGTGGATCCCAGTGGGGCGCATGCGGGAGTCTGTCTGACTGTCTCTCCCCGTTTCCAGCTTCAGAAAAATACAAAAAAAAAAAAAATGCAGGGTAAAAGCACTCCCCCCAAAATACTTACCTCAAAACAAAGGGAAAAATAAACTTGACAAATAGTCTCACCAGGAAAAGACCAACTAATAAAACTGTGTGTAATAAGGGTGAATAGGAAGGGCACAGTATCATTTCCGAGCTGTTCCTATCAAAGGTACGTAACTTGAATCTAATCAACTAAGAAACATTCTTCCAATAAGTCATTTATGATCCTTGAAAGTGTCAAGATCATGGGGGGGGGGTGGACAGAATGAAAACTGTTCCAGACAGAAGATGATCAAAATAAGAGGATATGTTGTAATTTCGTTTACTCTGTTCTTTAGATTCCACATCTAAGCAAAATCATATGGTGTGTTTTTCTCTGTCTGACTTATGTTACTGAGTAGAACACTCTACAGGTCCATCTTGTGCTGTCAGAAATGGTAAGATTTCCTTCATTTTTTTACGGCTGAGTAGTATTCCATTGTGTAAATGTATCACAGCATTTTTATCTACTTATCTATTGATGGGCACTTGGGCCAGTCTGCAGCTTGGCTATTGTAAATAATGCTGCAATGAACATAGTGGTGCATATATTCTATCGAATTCATGTTTTGGGTTTCTACAGATAAATACCCATAAGTAAAACTGCTGGGTCAACATATGACTCTTTTTTTTTTATTTTATTTTTTTTTTATTTATCTTTTACATAGACAGAGAGTGAGTCAGAGATAGGGATAAACAGGGACAGATAGACAGGAACAGAGAGAGATGAGAAGCATTAATCATTAGTTTTTCATTGAGCGTTGCAACACATTAGTTGTTCATTGATTGTTTTCTCATACCCCCTGGACCGCGGGTCATCAGCAGACTGAGTAACCCCTTGCTGGAGCCAGCGACCTTGGGTTCAAGCTGGTGGGCCTTTGCACAAACCAGATGAGCCCACGCTCAAGCTGGCGACCTCGGGGTCTCGAACCTGGGTCCTCTGCATCCCAGTCCGATGCTCTATCCACTGCGCCACCGCCTGGTCAGGCAACATATGACTCTTAACTAGATTCTTATGGTATAAAAAAATATTTTTAATGTTTATTTTATTGATATTAGAGAAAGAGAGAGACAGAGACAGGAACATCAATCTGTTCCTATATGTGCCCTAACCAGGGATTGAACCAGCAACTTCTGTGCTTTGGGAAATTGGGACAATGCTGTAACCAACCAAGCTATCTGACCAGGGCTTAAGCTGTAAAATTTAACAGGATAATTCACCAACATGAGTGGTCTGAGGAGGAGATGACAGCAACTAAGTCCCATGGGCACACAATGGATCAATGTCAACTGCTTGATTCTGCAACTATATTGCTGGTTACACAGGGCAATGTTCTTATTTGCAGGAATCACACCCTCGAGTATGTTAGCTTTGGATCCTTAGACAAAATCCCACCTTTCTGGGAAACAGCAGATGTGATGGCCAGATGAGATAACGCCTGTGTAAACATCAGCAGCTTCCAGAATACTGCACGCACTCAATACACGTGGTCCTTCCCTTCCCCATATAAAATCAACTTTTAAAAAATTATACTTGCTTGGCAAGAGTTGAAAGACCAACTAAACTCACACGCGAACCTTTCTCAAGGAAGAACACACTAGGCCCTCACTGCTGTTCAAAAGTGGTGCTCACCTTGACATGCTGTCGCAGACGGTACAGCTGGGGGGGCAAGGGCAAGCCCCCCACCAGAAGCACAGTCCTCATGCACGGCAGGCCTTTCATCAGCTCCTTGGCTTGTCTCTCTATCTGAATGGCTAACTCCCTCGTGGGGGTGAGAATGAGGGCAGACGGCAAGGAGCTCTGTAACGATGAAGAACGGGCCTGAACACACCAGCAGTCCACGCCCAGGGACAGGGACTAACTCTGCAGAGATTCCAGGAGCAGTGCCTGGTTACCATGGTCCCCTCAGCCCAACTGGAGATGGGCCCTCCTGCCTTCTGCTCACCACAGGGTTTGTCCCCGTAAACCATCACAAAGGGAACCCACGTCTCACATAATACAGGGACATACTATGAACAATCAAGACCAGAACCAGAGAAAGGAGTCTAGTGACCAAGGTGGGAACACGGAAAGTAGGCTTCTTGTCACTCAAACTGCGCACTCTCCAGCCATCCTCTTCGAGTGGCCATGATGACCTGGGTCAAGCTGGACGTTCTACCCTTGACATTCTCTCTTGGGAGTTCCTGTGGATTCACTTCTTTCTTGGTTCAGAGAACTTACTTATATGACTATCTGTCCTATTTCCTGCCCTGTGGCTCTGTTTGGGTCCTCACGTGCATGTCACCTATATCTTGATCATTCAGTGCTTCCTTTTCTTTTTTTTTTCCATCATATTTTATTCCACTACTCTTGAGTTTTCCACATTTGTTAGAAAAAACAACATTTTTGTCAGGAAAGCAGTTTTTGAGACTTGCAATGAGGATCTTTTGCTTGCTATAATAAAAGAAAAATTCCCACACATTATGTTTTTCAGACAGGCTACTAAATTCTAGGCATTCCGTTTGCTTGCCTCTTCAACATAATTGGGAGTATGAGAGTTGGTAAATACCACCTGTTTCTGAGAATGACCCGTGGGCACTTGAACTTACCTCGAATAGAGCTCGGATGATAACAGGAAGGAGAAAGGCTGCCGTTTTCCCGGAGCCAGTGTCAGCACTGGCCAGGATGTCCCGTCCTAGGAGACCTATGGGAGTCATCTGCATTTGGATGGGGGTTGGCACTTCATAGCCCGAAGCCTTCAGGTTGAGGTTTAAGGCCTCAGGGAAACCACAATGCTCAAAGTCAATAATGGGCCTGGCAACATCTTGCCCTTGAACTGCAATCCCCAGCTGCCGCTGAAGATTCTCGACCAGGTCCTCCTGAAGGCTCGAGATAAAGGGGTGCTCTTTGTAGACATAGAATGTATCAAGTGGAGACTCGGGCAGAGAGCCGGCTTCCTGTGGATGGCCGAGTGCTAATTTCTCTTCCTTTTCCTTAACTTGCAGGAGATGTTTCGCTTTGCACTCCAAGCTACACACATCTTCATCGGTCTCATCACAGATGTACTCCCCGTAACGGCCACAGATGACGCACACAGGTTCCCCGGGCTCTGCCCAGCGCTGCATTTTGGAAAATGACTTAACAGGCTCTTCAGAGAGATGGCTTTCTTGGGAACCCCGCTTAGGGCCCAACTGCAGACTGGGGCAGGGGCTCTGCTCCACACTGAGCCTGTCGGTGGCTGTAGCTTCCTCTGTAATAATGGCAACAGCTGGGTGACCACTGCCTTCATCCGACCCCAGGTCTGCAGCTTCAGGTTTTGCTTTCTTGCCTGCACAGCCTTGGCCGTGGTCATGAGCGTGCCTCTTGACCTTGAGAGATCTCGGAACAAACATCTTTTGATATCCTGTTGAGGGAATTATACCATGAGATGTTCTTTACCCACAATCATGTTCAAGGATATGGGACCCGCGGGTGATCCTCGAGTCCAGCCTAGTGTCCCTGGGCCTTGCCTCAAAAGGACTAGAGAATGCATTATGACACTACTTGTGACAAGCTTTTCTCCCACTCATCAATGTTTCACTGAAAAGACAAAATCCTTTTCCATACACATGCCCACACATGCACAGTCACACAGACACACACACACACTCACATAGCCTGTGACCACAGCCTACTCCTGCTGACTGGCCACCTGCACTCTGCAATAGCAGATACTGGAGGAATTTGGGAGTAAATCCTATTTGCACGTCCAAAACACATGAGGGCTACTTCACTATGGGAGTCTTGAACATTGGAATCCAGCCCAGAGGACCACACAATTCTAAGCTGATAAGAAACACTACTGTGCTGGAATGCCCAAGCCCAGCGTCAGTGCTGCGCCTGCTGCCTAGCCTGCGGGGCTCTAGGGCAGGTGAGCGCCCCGTGAAGATGGCGCGGGTCTCTGCACCCTGCAGGGCTGGGTCCGGGCTCCCAGATCCACGCCCACAGCAGGACACGGCCACCCGGGTACCAGGGGCCCTGGTGTCAGGCCTAGGCCGCACTCCTGGGTGCAGCTACCCTGGGAACGTCTGTGGCTGGGAAAGACCTTCAACCCAACGCGGGGACCAAACATACACATTGTTTTCAAAAGTTAATTCTTAGGACAAGCTGCCCGGTTCCAACAAAAATACAGCTGAGTGTCTACAGTCATTATCCTAAGGCTCAGGGGAGTGAGACTCCGCGGGGCACTGAAAGCTAGGGACGCAAAGCTCTCCGAGGGCGACACTGAGCGGGTCGGGACCCCCATGCCTCTGTCCTCCACGCGCTCCCAGACCCTCCCCGAGCGCAGCCCTCAACCGGTCGCGGCCCTGCTCCGAAAGCGCCTGCGCGTCCCGGTGGCACGTACCCAGAGCGCCTGTGCGTCACGGCGCTGCTAAGAGACGGGTGGACGGGGAGTTTCCAAAGATGGACGGAGGGCCCATCCTACTCCCGCAGCCTAGCACCGGGGTTCTAGAGGAGACGGAGGCTGGAGCGGTCGGGCTCGCCGCGCCCCCTGCAGCGCGGAGCCAGCTCCCGTTCGATCGCCGGGCCTGGCTTCTTGCCGACAGGCTCAGCCTCTCCGCAGCTGGGAGGGCCATGCGGAACCGAGCCCTCCTCTCCGGATTTTGGGAGGGGCCCCGGCGCCCTCTAGATCGAAGAAGGCGGGGCTACGACGGGAGGCGGAGCTCTGGGAGAGGCGGAGCATCCTGCTGGGGCGGGGACCCGCGCGCTCTCCACGACCCCTCCCCGGCTCCCGGCTGGAGGGAAAGCGCGGAACCGGGATCGTGCCAGGAGGCTGTGCGGGGAAGGGTCGGGGATCCTCGGGGAAGAACTGACGTGACCGCGTGGGCCGGGGCGCTGAGAGGGAGTCCGACGATCCCCAAAGGCGGAAGGGGCGGCGCGGGGCCCGGCGCACTGGCAGAGCCGGCAGCCTACGTACGATGGGCGGGGCGCGGGCCGCAGTGGCCTGGACACTAGTCCTGCTGCTCTTGGCCGGCCGAGGAGTCTAAAATTAAACCGAGCAATTCTTGTGGCCTATTTGATATGCCGAATGATATTTCCGCCACGGCCACACCCACCCCCGAAACCAGAAAGAAAATGACACAGTCCCAGTTCTTAGTCCCTCCCTGTTGACATTTCTGGGCCACGCTGCCTCTGGGGTCTCATGCCCCCAGATGCCAGGGCTGGAGGAGGCAGTGGGGTTGAGCAGGAGGAAGAGTCCCACGGCCTAGGAAATGTTTTCTGCTCTCTTTCGTATGCTGAAATATTTTCAGTCTTAACATTTGATGCATTCAAAATAATGTATTGAGTATATAAATTTTGCCCTGGCCGGATAGCTCAGTTGGTTGGAGCATCTTCCCAAAGCACAGAAGTTGATGGTTCAATCCCCGGTCAGGGCGCATACAGAAACAGTTCAATTTTTCTCTCTCTTTCTCCCCCTTCCTCTCCCACTAAAATCAATAAATAAAAGTTAATAATATATACATATATGTATAAATTTTAAAGGAAACCAATAAAACGGCTGCCTTTGATTCTGTCACGTTATCAATGTCAATCACAGATCCATGCATCTCCGGGATTCTGCAGCTTCCCTCCACCACTGTCCTGAACTTGGTTTGTACTGAACTTGGTTTGTCTCTCCTTGCCGTTTTTCAGTAGTTTTATCACAGTCGGATCCATTCCTAAACGATATAGTTTCATTTTTCTTCTTTTTGAGCTTTATAGACCTAACGCAAATGGCCGCATCGTTCATCATGTTGCTGTGTTTCTCAGACTCACGTGCACTGCTGAGGGTGAACACATTTGTTTTCACTGCCTGTAAGGTGTGTGTGGTTATCTACCCACTTCCCTGTGGACACTTGAGTCGTGGCCAGTATTTTATTACTATTATTAGAGGCAAAGCTCTAATAAAATAAACTATGAAGCTCATGAAATTTGAGCTTAGTAGGGCCCCTCCCTCCCATGGGCCCCTTGGCAATGTGTTCACATGGTCATATATTTTGTGAATTCTGCAAAAGGAAGGCATTTGAGCCAGGATGGTTAGGACAAGTTTCTGTGCACGCTCAGTCAGCACTCCTCAAGCTGGGTCCCGGCCATGGGTGCTGTAGGCATTTGGGGACCCAGACAAGGTGGGTTGCATTGGGGATGCATTTACTGCTCTGACTCCAGTGGGTTGTATTAGTGAGGTTCACAGTCTGTTCACATTACACTCTTGCCCTTCACCCCATAGAGGGAAGCTGCAGGGACAGACGTTAATCTGTCCCACAGCATGCAGCACTTGGAAGTAGGTGCGTGGACACAGGGAGGTGGGGGCACCATTTGAAATGTAATGAGCTAAAAGCTGGTCTGTCAAAATTGATTAGATGTGGTCCTGGCCAGTTGGCTCAGTGGTAGAGCGTCGGCCTGGTGTGCAGGAGTCCCGGGTTCGATTTCCGGCCAGGGCACACAGGAGAAGCGCCCATCTGCTTCTCCACCCCTCCCCCTCTCCTTCCTTTCTGTCTCTCTCTTCCCCTCCCGCAGCCATAGCTCCACTGGAGCAAAGTTGGCCCAGGCTCTGAGGACGGCTCTATGGCCTCTGCCTCAGGCGCTAGAATGGCTCTGGTTGCAACAGAGCGACGCCCCAGATGGGTAGAGCATCACCCCCTGATGGGCATGCCGAGTGGATCCCGGTCGAGTGCATGCAGGAATCTGTCTGACTGCCTCCCCATTTCCAACTTCAGAAAAATACAAAAAAAAAATTGATTAGACGTGCCAAACTGTAAGCAGGGGACCCAGTTCTGACCTATGTCCAAGCAAGTGGAAGTTCTCTCCCACTGGGAATGTATTCATTATTATATAATTATAAATGCACCTTACATTTTCATACACACAAAAAATGTTATCAGATTCCCTGAGTTGGTAGGTCACAAACCTATAACAGAACTACGGTGAATCTGGATGTGAAGACACATGCTTTTTTTATAATTATTAATAATAAAAAAATGTTTAATATGCTGCATTGAAAGATATTTCATCAGTTGTTCCAATAATGTCAGGTACAGCCATTTTTTTCCCTCACATTCCAGGATCCAGTTCAAGATCTTTTCTCTATTTCTGCTCCAACTCTTAATGAATAAAAACGTTCTTAAGTTTAACATAGTTCAATCACAGGTCCCCATTTTATCCACCATTGTTAGCATTCCCAGAGCTTCCTAATCCTTTGGAAACCTCAGAAATGACTCAACCTTCTATGTGTTCCAACTCTCATCAGTTTCCTCACAGACACTTTGGGCCGTGGCTACCTGCATTTGTGCTGTGACTTTTGGAAAACTAGTCAGTCCTTACATGTGGGATGCTTCCTTCCTAATGGGCAGCCTAGTGAGTGACAATTTACCTTTGCACGTGCGTGACACATGCTGGACAAAGCCTAATGTTTGACATCAAGCCCTTCATCTTTTGGGGTCAATGAGTCAAACCCCAGAGCCACAGTAGTCCTATGCTTCTGGCCCCACTGTGAGTACTTTCAAGAGCTCAGATTCAGATTCCAAATTAAGTCCCATAAGAGCACAGTCTAACCAACATAAAAGTCTTCACTGACAGGGTTAGATGATGGTCTTCAAATGGCGAGACTGCGGGAAGCTCTCCCTGCCACAGTTCAGGTGGAAACCACAGATGGCATTACTAATATGTTCCTCAGCATTACTAATATGTTCCTCGTTTGCATTATGCTGTATGGCAGGGAGGGGCAGGAAGACGTCCGGGGTGACTCAGTTCGACAAGAGTTGTGGAATGCATATATCCTACATGACCATTCTAAGAGTTTGCCCTGAGCTGTGTCTTAGAACAGGAACTGCTGTAATAATGTGAGCTGACCTGTTTGTCATCCTCATAGGATGTTGAGATGCAAACAGAAATAATAGTGCTTATCATTCTTTTCATTCTGGGGAACTCTGGTCTGACACCTATTAGTTTATAGCTACTCCTTACTCTTTTCAATACGTGAGGCTCAGAAAGCCTGCATAAATTTACATCCTGGGGAAGATAGCACAGGGGATGAGCTTTTGAGTGCCATTGGTTTTGTTTTTGTTTTTTCCATTTTATCATCAAAATGAACCAGACCATAGAGGGGACCCTACCACTTTCTGCCTTTGATACCTTTTTCCTGATAAGTAGTATGACAAAGCCTTCAAGTTCTAAAAGTTGGATTACTTAGTCATTTGACAAATTCATGGGCTCTTCCATGTGGCAGGCTGGGAATATCATGATGAACAAGAGAGACGGGTTGTATTCTCACTACGCTTCCAGTGGAGAAGGGAACAGTATGGGTGTAGGAGACATGCACAGATGGGCACACAACAGACATGGGAGACATGGACACCGAGATCCAAGCGCTGAATAAAAATTGAGATAATTAACATGGGAACGAGAAGAGAGGGCAAAGGCCCCAAGTGAGAGTTGGGCACATCCAAGGATCTGACAGAAGTCAGGAATGAGTCTACTTCGGTCAGGTTACACTGCAGTAACAGACGGTTTCCGACTCTCAGTGGCATTTAACAGCAAAGTTTCATTTCTCATTCAGACTGCAACATAAGAGAAGTGACTGTCGGGGTAAAAAGTGAGGTAGGAAGCTGAGGCAGTAATCCAGGCTGGAGAAGAGGGTGGTCTGAGCAAAGGTAGGGGCACTGGGGATACAGAGAAAGAGATAGAATCAAGACAGACATAGGACATAGAAGGCAAAGTCCTTCCTGATTGGACATGGACACAAACGAGGGGTCAGGGCTGACACTCAAGTCTAATATACACGATGAAGCTTTCTACTAACCACAAAACATAACGTGAAGATAACAGCTGTCGTAGTGATGAATTGAATACAATTGCATGATAAATATTTTATTGTTAATAATTTTAGAAATGTCTTTCTACTCCTCTCAATACATCCAAGACTTGACAAATCGCAGTGATCCATGTTATTCTTTCTGCCCAAACTCCAGGCACAGGTCTATTCACAGATGTACATAATTGTTGGCAGTGAACCTTCTGAGATGCCAAATTAGGATACGCCTTGTGAAGATGAAGTCTAGTTTACAATCCGACGTTCATCCTAAAACTGGAACTTACGAAGATATCATTGTGTGGTTAAGAAAAGCACAATGGACTGAGAGTATAGAACCCACTTCTGTAAACCTTAGCAAAGACTGGTACATACAGGTTCCACCAGATTCAACATTACAAGGCTGTCACTCTGAAGACACAATATAAGAGCTATGACTATGCAAATTTTTGGAAACCTGACATCAATATGCACTCATTTTCTAGAGGAAAATGACATTGGCTTCCTACCTCACTCCATACACAAAAACTAACTCAAAATGGGTGGACTCACATGGAAGAGCTAACACTTAAGAACTCTTAGAAGAAAATATAGGAGTAATCTTCACAGCTTTAGGTTAGATGCAACACCCAAAACACAAGAGGCAAAAGAAAAAAAAGATAAATTTAAAACTTTTGTGCTACTTATGACAATATCAAGAAAATGAAAACACAGCCCCCCCCCAAATGGGAGAAACAGTTTGTATCTCATACAACTATCTAACAAGGGTCTAGTATCCAGAATATCTATAGAAGCCTACAACACAATAATAAAGAGAAAAATAACCTAATTTTTAAAAGGGCAGGGCAAAGGGAAGCCCTGGCCAGTTAGCTCAGTGGTAGAGCATCGGCCTAGCGTGCAGAAGTCCCGGGTTTGATTCCCGGCCAGGGCACACAGGAGAAGCGCCCATCTGCTTCTCCACCCCTCCCCCTCTCCTTCCTCTCTGTCTCTCTCTTCCCCTCCCGCAGCCAGGGCTCCATTGGAGCAAAGATGGCCCGGGCGCTGGGGATGGCTCCTTGGCCTCTGCCCCAGGCGCTGGAGTGGCTCTGGTCGCAACAGAGCTATGCCCCGGATGGGCAGAGCATCGCCCCCTGGTGGGCAGAGCGTCGCCCCCTGGTGGGCATGCCGGGTGGATCCCGGTCGGGCGCATGCGGGAGTCTATCTGACTGTCTCTCCCCATTTCCAGCTTCAGAAAAATACAAAAAAAAAAAAAAAAAAAGGGCAAAGGGATTTGAATAGGCATTTCTCCACAGACAATATACAAATAGCCAATAAACACACACAAAGATGCTCAACAGTATCAGTTATTAGGGAAGTACAAGTCAAAACCACACTAAGTAGAATATAGCTATTTAAAGAAAAAGGCAGGCAATAACACAGAGAAATGGGAACCTTCATAGATTGCGGATGGGCATATAAAATGGAGAAGCCACTCGAAAAGAACCTGGCAGGTCCCTGAAAACATTAGACACAGAATTTCCACGTGACCCAGAGAGTCCACTCCTGGATGCCGAGAGAAGTGAAAACCTGCGCATTCATAATGTGGTATGGCCTGACTGGGCAGTGGTGCAGTGGATAGAGCGTAGGACTGGGATGCGGAGGACCCAGGTTCGAGACCCCGGGGCTCACCAGCTTGAGCCCAAGGTTGCTGGCTCGAGCAAGAGGTCACTCAGTCTACTATAGCCCCCCCCCCCAGGTCAAGGCGCATATGAGAAAGCGATCAACAAACAACTAAGGTGCTGCAACAAAGAATTGATGCTTCTCATCTCTCTCCATTCCTGTCTGTCCCTATCTATCCCTCCCTCTGACTCTCTGTCTCTGTAAAAACAAAAAACAAAAAAAACTAGAGACATATTAGTAGGTGTTTAAGGCTAAGAAGCTGGGGAATGTGCGGTAGAAAAAATGGGGAGCGACTGCCAATGGCTTTCTTTTGGAGGTGATGAAACATTCTAAAATTATATTGTGGTGATTTCTTTACAACCCAGTGAATAACTGAATATACTAAAAAATAGATGTACATTGAAAATAGGTGAATTGTATGGTATGTGGCTCTCAATAATGCTTTTAAATAAAGCGTGTAGAGGAAGTATTTCTGGATGAGGGGCTCAGGTGGATTTTTTTATCTTGTGCTCATCAATATTTTCCACAGTAAACAAGTGTTTCTAGCTATAAGAAAAAAGAAACAATGCCTTTGGTATAAATGGTTTGTCTCGACAAGGTAACTCCTTAGAATCAAGCGTAGAGGTCCATGGGCTGAAGACCATTTCAAACTTCAGCCATTGTCCCTAGAAGAGAACTTCCTGCCATTTCCTGAGTCTCCTCCTGCTCTCTACTGTAAAATACAGGAAGTTTTATTTTTTCCTTCCAATAACAAAATCTGTGGGTGTTTCTTTTTTTATTTTTTTTATTTTGTGTGTTGATTCATTTCAGGCTGAAGGCTTTTCCATGTTTGACATTTCATTCTTCGTTGCTTCACCAGAACCACCTGCCCTTAAAAAAAGAAATCTCAATTTGGGTGGTCATAAGTTGAGTGTGGCTTCACACATTGAGCTGAAAACTCATCTGCTGTAGAAGATTGCATTCTTGCTCCTTTCCTTACCCTGTGACTGGTAATCATTTGCTTGTAATCTCATAACAGTGAAAAGGTTAAGCAACAATGAATGTATGTGGTAAAAAAAAAAAAAAAATTCTTAAATATCGGCTTAATAGTATAACAATATACTTTGGGAATTAAAATGATTGTGTTAAAATAGATTATAGAGTCTAAAGGACGATATAAACATAGTTTAAAGAATTAGGGAGTTCCTCCTCCTTATTGTAGCATATGTTAATATGTGTATTAATTACTGCAAGTGGCTCAATTGGGCAGTGTCCACTCAAGACAGTAAGGTTTAGCTCAGTGCTGGTCAACCTGGTCCCTACCACCCACTAGTGGGCGTTCCAGCTTTCATGGTAGGTGGTAGTGGAGCAACCAAAGTATAAATAAAAAGATAGATTTAACTATAGTAAGTTGTTTTATAAAGATTTATTTTGCCAAACTTAGTGAAAATCTGACATAAAGTACTTGGTAAGTAATTATTGTTATATGCTTTAACTTGCTGTAACTCTGCTTTATAAATTTTATAAAGTTACTTCCTTACTTTATAAATCACCATTACTGTGGAACCGGTGGGCTGTTAGAAAACTTTACTACTAACAGAGATACAAAAGTGGGCGGTTGGTATAAAAAGGTTGACTACCCCTGGTTTAGCTAAAGCATGAATACAATTTTTTTAAAAAAACCAAGGGAGATACCTGACTAGTTCATACACTTAAACGAATGAGCTATTGTCCTATGACAAAGACACATAGTATCTTTGTTGTGCACATAGTATCTTTGTTGTGCATTGTGCTTCCAGAACTTGACACTCCTGTCTGATTATGAACCTCAGGAATTCTTTCTCACCGGCATTGTTAAGTAACTAGTGTTACTGTAGATTTAAGAGCTTAGGAGGTTGGGCATTATCAGAACTCAGCCTTAAATCTTCCCGGAATGAGGTAGGCATATAATAAGTTCCAAAGGTATCACATAATTTTTTTTTCTCTAATAGCTCCTTTTTTAGGAAGACAAACTCCCCTTCCATACAGACCCCTCTCTCATCCTGCAGTTCTTAAAAAGCACCAATACTGCTTCTTACCACTTAGAGCAAATCAGTAATTCAGAGTAAGAGAATACCAAATGAAACAGAGAACAAAGCACAGGTCTTCCCAGTACCTCAAGAAGTATCTCCCAAAGAAATTACCAACAATTTTGTGGATTCCTGTGTTGTTTCTAATAATGTCCAAGCTGGAAGTCATATTTTCTGCTGTCTGTTTGGAAAACTCCCCCTGGATCAGCGGGTCGTGCCGGGGTTCACTGTTACACCTGAAGTCCGAAGCCCTTACCCACAATATGCCTGAGAAGGAGGAGGGCTGAGGGTCTTCTCAGTTCACATCCTTGAGGGAATGACTGCTCCAGAATGATCCTAGAAACAAGGGGTGCATTTCATCTCAAAGATGGGCAGGGGTAGGAATCCATTCCTTTCCAGGGACCCATGTCAGGGCTATCACAAGCCTCAGGAGAATTGAATCAGCTAGGTTTTATCCAAATCCTTTGGGCAGAAATTCGTTTGGTTTCTGTCTCAAAACACAAAGCTGCTGACCTGGTTGTCTGTGTGAACGCCCTACATCTGCGCGGATGGATGCTGTAATTAAAAGCTTTGCATCAGGCTGAACACTTAACTCCTTTAACCCGCAGCTCCCAGCTGGGGGAGAGTTTACCCCCAGGGGACAATGTCTGCAGACTTTGTTGATTGTCACACTGGAGGTGGGGATTGTAGTGGGGAGAGGCCAATCATGCTGCTCAACACCCTACACAAATGGTTTTCACTTGTAGACTATTGAAAAAAGGAGAATGACTTCGAGGACAGCGCAGGCAGAAATCACCCTGAGCATAAGCAAATTTGACTAAGATCATTGGGTCTATAATCTTCATACAACATTAGGGTGATTGACTCTTTCACTGACCGGCACAAAATTTCTGGCAGACCAGCACTGATCCCTGGACTGATGGTTGAAAACACTACCTTACAGTGCCCAGGACTGGTGCACATGCACCAAAGAATTACCGCCAAACCCCAAAGTTAACATTATCAAGGCCAGTACATTTGCTCCTTTTTCTCACCCAGACCATATTTTTCAGATCTTTAATGATTAAATTTTCTTTGAATCTCGTCCCAAACTTACATTTATCCCCCTCAGATTAGAGCTATAAATGACACATGGGCCTGATCATTACTGGGGAGGGGGCTGGGGGGAGAGAGAGGACAAATGACTTCATAATTCCTTCAGGACACTGGTCGAGGGATCACCTAAAGCAGTGGTCCCCAACCCCTGGGCCGTGGACCGGTAGCAGTCCGTGGGCCATCTGGTACCAGTCCGCAGAGAAAGAATAACTTACATTACTTCCATTTTATTTATATTTAAATATGAACGATGTTTTATTTTTAAAAAATGACCAGATTCCCTCTGTTACATCTGTCTAAGACTCACTCTTGACGCTTGTCTCGGTCACGTGATACATTTATCCGTTCCACCCTAAAGGCCGGTCTGTGAAAATATTTTCTGACATTTAAACCGGTCCGTGGCCCAAAAAAGGTTGGGGACCACTGACCTAAAGGACATGTTCTGAGTGAAGATTGCAGACCCAGAACTTCCCCGGGGAAAGAAATGACCCACATTGAATGTCTACAGGTATTTGGATGAAGTACTAGGGATATACCCAAAGATCTACTCAAGTGAGACCATCACTATCTGAAGCTGATGAACAGAGGAGGAGATGGAGGGGGTGGGACAGGGACAGGATGGTCTCCCTGGGCTAGAGCCAGGGGAACAAAAGAGCGATGAAAAAATGCACAATAGGTTCGCCAAGGCTTGCTCTTGCCATTCCGAAAGAAAGGAACCTCCTAGCCTCCAGTGCATTTTCCTGCACCTATGGACATGCACTTAAGGTAACCTTGGGTGAATTCTTAAATATCTGTAGCTTTTCCAATGTTTATTTTAACCCTGTTTCTCAAGAATGTAAAGCAGAGGAAAACCCTAAGAATGTGAAGGCTTGTGTGTTTGCATCAAAAAATAGTGGTGGGCAGAACCCTTTGAGGCTACTCTTGGGGTGGGGAAGAGAAATGGGTTAGGGCAGTCATCTGGGAACGTCCTAGAGATGTGCAGGGAGAAATCAGGGACACATGGAGGGCGCTTCCAGCCCAGACAACAAAAGCTGAGTCCTGTCTTCCATCGTGTCCAATCACATGGGGGGGTTAATGCACGGTTTTCTGATTCTGATCAGCATTTTCTCCTAACTACTGCTCTTGCATTCAAATTATAGCTTTCCAGAGGGTTTAAAAAAAAGAAAGAAAGAGGAGGGAGAAGGAATGAAGGAACAAGCTGAGGTTTGCACAGTGATCACATAACTGTCTCATTCTAAAACTATAGATTCTGCCGTCTGTGGAGTTTTCATGGCGGGTTTGCCTTTTCTTGAGCTCAGTGTTGACTTCCAAACATTTACATTGCAGGGTTGGCACACAACGGTGGTGAGCAGGTGGGCGTCCTGCATGGGATGGATATAACGTGCTCCTTGAAATTTTAGGTCCAAGTAGGTTTGTCTGTAAAAATGGCTCCCAAAGACTTTCTTGGCACACATCTCCACTGAGCATGAAATGCACTCTGGAGGAAATAAGAAATGATGCCACTCAACTGCGTGCCAGGGGAAGATGGCAGATTAATGTCTTTCATAGCCCCTCTACTTTGAGGTCCATCTCCTGGGGCCCCTCCATAGGCAGGAGGGACCTGCAGAGTGACACTCAGAGGCCTGATGTGATGCTGTTTTCACAGTGGGCAGGACAGGAGATGGGGCAGTGTGGGACTGTGTTGCCATGATGACTTGAAAATGGAAGTCCCTCATAGTTGGCCCCCCCACCCCCCACCCCCAAATGGTGTCATGATGAGCAGGTGGGTTCCTGCCAGCAGGTGCTGGGTGGGGTGGGGAGTGACAGGGAGCACAGGGCAGCAACACTCCGGGAAACAGTGACATGAACAGGGTGACTTCACCTTCTCCGCCTCTGGAGGGTCTTCCTCTTGTGTTTTTAAGCCTCTTTGTAAAAGGTTCACGGGGCCCACGTCTTCAGTTTTAGGTATTTTTATAGACAGAGGATACGGGGAATTGAGGATGAAAACTGTGGAGGGCTGTTGTCCCAATCCATCCTCCATCTATTTTTATTTCTGCAGTTCCAGCAGAAACGTCTCCGTAACACATTCCTGAAAATGTGGGAGAGGAAGTGTCACAGAGGGAGCTTCTCGAATCTGGCTCAAAGATGAGCTGAGAACCCACCGAGAAGAAGCAGGTCCGTACGCAGCCCCATGAGAACACCTCTGCCTTTAAAATGCGATCGCCTTTTTATTTACTTACTTTTTTTTTATGTGAATCACATCAAATGGAAGCAGTGAGCCATGGTTTTTGATAGATGGTGGTGGTTTTGAGCTGGGCATTGGTTCCGTGCTTTAAGACGGAATACGAAATTAAAGAGCACACAAGAACCCAACTGGTTGTGTCACCCATGGAGCTTGGAGTGTCTTGTTGTTGACTTCGAAAAGCACAGGATGCCCTCATGAATGCCAGAATAATGTCTGTCTACCAGGAGTCCGACAGGGGATGCCAGGTACATGTTTCATGTGCTTTTATTCAGTGCCTTTCAGTTTTACAGACACATTTCACCAACTGTGCCAGCAACCTTATGTTTAGCTAGTGACAGACGGGAGCATGAAGTGAATGCATCTTTTATTCTGTGGTGTGGCTGTGAGGGCACCGTCCCTCCCAAAACTGGCCAGCCCCGCCTCCCTCAGCTGAGACTTGTAACTTGGCTAGAACACCTTATTCATCACACAACTTTAGGTCTAGGGTTTGGTTTTTCTTTCATATTCTGAAAACATACATACCCCATTAAACCAAGCCAGCATTCTACAGACAGCCTGATTTTTCCTGCCTTTTTAAGTTGTGTTCTCGCTTTTTATTTTAAGACATTTTTGGGAAACGATGCAATTAGGAGGAGGGGGGTGTTGTTTCAATAAGCAATATCAGTTGGCAAAAATTAGTGACATCACGGAGCTTTAGTTCTATTTGGAATCTAGGAAAAACTAACACATGGGCTTAGGGGGGGGGGAAACATTTGGCAATTTGTTTTCTTTTGAAGAATGTCCTCTAAGAAAAAGCACCCGGGATCTTACTGAATCTGTTAAAAGATACCTTGGAGTAAAACCCAAATAACACTGTTCTAAACTACAGTAATCAATATTTTAAAAAAAAAATAAGATAAGACAAAATGGTAAAAGTTCTATGGAGCTGTGAGTGACCATGGAAATGTCACAGAGCTCAAGGCTTGAACAAGGCCTCTGAGGTCACGGGGCCCATCTTTTTTTTTTTTTTTTTTTTTAATTTTTATTTATTCATTTTAGAGAGGAGGGAGGGAGGGAAGGAGGGAGGGAGAGAGAGAGAGAGAGAGAGAGAGAGAGAGAGAGAGAGAAAGGGAGGAACAGGAAGCATCAACTCCCATATATGCCTTGACCAGACAAGTGCAGGGTTTTGAACCGGCGACCTCAGTGCTCCCAGGTCGATGCTTTATCCACTGCACCACCAGAGGTCAGGCTCGGGGCCCATCTTGACTCCAGGTGGGACTGTCCCCTTCATTGTTTTAGTCCAAATTTTCTCCAGCCCCTTGGACTGTCTGCAGCAACACAATGGAGTCTTTTGAATGATGATTGCTACCCCAGCATTTTATCCATGGGAGCAACGCTGAGTGGAGACAATTTTCTGAATATAATGCTGCTTCTAATCTTCATTAGGAGATTTTTTTCCTTTTCTTCTTTTCCAAGTGAGAATAGGGGAGACAGAGAGACAGACTTTCACATGCGCCCTGACTGGGATCCACCTGGCAACCTCCAACAGGGGCTGATGCTCACAACTGAGCTATTTTTAGTGCCTGAGGTAGAGGCTCCATGGAGCCATCCTCAGCACCCAGGCTGATGTGCTTGAACCAATCAAGCCATAGCTGCAGGAGGGGAAAAAAGAGAGAGAGAGAAAGAGAGAGAGAAAAGGGAGGGGAAGTGGTAGAGAAGCAGATGGTTGCTTCTCCTGTGTGCCCTGACCGGGAATTGAGTCCAGGACATCCACATACCAGACTGACACTCTACCACTGAGCAAACCGGCCACGGCTCATTAGGAATTTTTTTTTTTTTTTTGTATTTTTCTGAAGCTGGAAAAGGGGAGAGACAGTCAGACAGACTCCCGCATGCGCCCGACTGGGATCCACCCAGCACGCCCACCAGGGGCAACGCTCTGCCCACCAGGGGGCGATGCTCTGCCCCTCTGGGGCGTCGCTCTGCCGCGACCAGAGCCACTCTACTGCCTGGGGCAGAGGCCAAGGAGCCATCCCCAGCGCCCGGGCCATCTTTGCTCCAATGGAGCCCTGGCTGCGGGAGGGGAAGAGAGAGACAGAGAGGAAGGAGGGGGGGGTGGAGAAGCAAATGGGCGCTTCTTCTATGTGCCCTGGCCGGGAACCGAACCTGGGTGCCCCTCACGCCAGGCCGACGCTCTACCGCTGAGCCAACCGGCCAGGGCTCATTAGGAATTTTTTTTAAATTATTTTTATTTATTCATTTTAGAGAAGAGAGACATAGAGAGAGGAGAGGGAAAAGAGCAGGAAGCATTGACTCCCATATGTGCCTTGACCAGTCAAGCCCAGGGTTTTGAACCGGTGACCTCAGCATTCCAGGTCGGGCCTATTAGGAAATTTAAAATGAAGGCAGCTTCACTGTTTCTAAGGATATGACTCTGTTTGGGGAAGGGTCTTAGCCTGCTATGCAACTCATAGACTGAGTTAATTCAAATGTTCACTGTAATTACCACGTTTTCAAAGAGACAGTTCTGGGTAGAACCATGCTATAATGATGTCCTACTATAACATAATATTTTGAGGTTTTACTGCTTGATCACATACAGTGATTCCATAAAAATGATATACTGTGCATTTCAATGTCTAATTGAATGTGTCTGTTGGAAAAAGTATTTATTGTTTTTCTTTCCTTTCCAACCCCAGTTTTCTTTCTGAATAACCTAAAAGTAAAATGTTCTCCACAGGACAAAGATAACATTGAATTAGCAAAGTTCCACAAATAATGTCAGTGTAGATGCCATGGGTCCTGGCCTTTTCAAATGCTCAACATCAAGCTGTAATTTTCCTCTTCTGGTTTTATCCAGAGACTTTAAAATGTACAACAGGAGAAAATAAACAGGAAGTTGCATTTCTCTGATCTGGCAAATGAGGAGGAAGACAGGGCGCAGACAAGAAAAAGTCAGGAGAAAGAAGCCACCATGTTTTGTTTCTGTTTGTCAAAATTATGCATTCAAATTCTTCCTCATGTTCTGACTCAGAAAACCTCCTCTCATCAGGAAGACGCACCATCTTCCCGGCTGTCCCCAGGCCCTTGATGACAGGGATGCTCATGACCCATACCCACATCTAGTTAGAAAGAGGTCCACAAAGTTCAGCTTAGCTCCCAACCAGAGCTTTAAAGAAAGATCTGACTTCTATTTTTAGTGACCAGCCAAGGAGGAAATTAGCCCGTATGCCGTGACTTATTCAAATACCAACACGTTTGAAAATAGCAGCATACTTGAAACTGCAACAATAACTATTTCTATAGCAAATAGGATACACAAAAATCACAGATATAATTTTTTGCTTCATTTTTCTGAAGCCAATTTTGTCTAACAAGCTCATCAGGACTAAGCCACTCAGTTCAGCTGATCGGAACAGTGGCCTCCAGACTTGGGGACTATGTAAAGCAGCCAAGTCTCTCAAATGAATGACTGGCTGATTGACTGAATGAATGAATGAATTGGAGAGGAGTGAACATATTAACTTTTCATTTTACCAGATGAGGAGACATAAATGCTCCACCAGCATCAAGAATCGCCATCATTTTATGAGAAAGGACATTTTAACAGAAAAAAAGCAGGAAGGGAATAATTTCATAACAGAACATGGTTCTTTAGAGGAAAGAAAAGAGTTTTATATAAAAAAAAGTCACTACAGTTTCTCAGTATAAATTCTAATAAAACATAGCAATATTTAGGAACCAATGAGAACCACTTAGTACATAGTATTACGGAAACCAACTTACCATTTTTAATTCCCGTGGAAGGTGGTTAAAGTATACTGATCTGTCTCACGGCTCTAGAATGTGTTAATGAATGTCTTTTGTTCCCTGTTCATTCACCGATTTTCCATTTATTCAACAAACACTTCCTAGGGTCTATTGGCTATTAGGCACTGAGGGAGATTAGGACATGGAATAAGATTGTCTGCTCCCATATGGTACACAGAAAGAGTCCTAATTCAAGACAAAACATAAGAGGACACCAACAGGTCAGGAAAGCTTATGGAAGAGGAGGTATTCGATGTAGATACTGAAAGACGAGAAGGTTGCAGTAGCTCATATTGGTCTGGTGGAGAGCCCTCAGGAGGGAGGGAGGTTAATAAAGTTATCCAAGCCAAGACGCCTTGGAAAGGATTAAATATGTTCAGGATTGTGAGAATAATTTGGCTTGATAAATATAAGAGAGTACTGTACTGGGGAAATATCAATGTCAAGATAGGCCATCTGGAGAGGATCTTTGACATCAATGTGAACGTTTAGATGACCTCTAGCAACAAGGCACAGCCAAGCAAACAGGTGAGTGGTGATGGAGAGACTCCTGACCTCGAAATCAGAAGCCCTGAGTTTGGGTGTTGGCTCCTTCTTTCCAGGAAACCTTGAGGAGTTCTCTTAAATCTCTTTGAGCCTCTCTTCTCCATGTGCAAATGCTCGTGTCATGTGCTACTGAGTGATTAAATCACATAAGATGCAGTATGGAAAAAGCCTTGTACCATATCAGACAGGCGGTCTGAAATTACTCAAGTGCGCTGTCTGCAGACATTTGTTCAATAATCAACATTCAAGTTTAGGAAGGTGACCCACCTTCCTGGGATCTGGGGAAACACAGAGCTGCCCCTGGGACCCTGAGGGCCAGGTTCTGCATTTTGGCTTAGACATGGACCCAGTGCACCTATGGGAGCTATGTGGCTCCCAAGAGGAGTTTTGTTTTGTTTTATGAAATCAGATATCTTAAAAAGGCAGTGGAGGGCACTTCTTTTTGACTGGTGTTTCTGCAGAGATCTCTGTGTTGTTTAGCTGCTCCAGCCCCACACTTGGCCCCGCACCACACAGGCCTTGCTGGAATTGTGCAGGCAGATGAGGTAATCCTCATAAAATTCTGCTAGCTATTCAGATGAAAGCCACAACTGTGTCTGCAAGTGACAGAGTGGCAGGTACACAGCACAGACCCTACTGGCCCATGTCAGTTTGCCAGATGTTTCTATACTTTGTCTTCAGTTAGCTAGGTATCCTTTACCTGCTACACCCCCCCTTTCCCCCGTCATTCTTCACCTGGTTGAGTCAAAGTTTCATTACTCTAGCTCAAGGTCTCCACCACTTAAGTTATAATAGAGAGCTATTTGCCAAATGAGGATAAAAATGAGGAGCCCTGGCTGGTTGGCTCAGTGGTAGAGCATCAGCTGGTGTGTGGATGTCCAGGGTTCAATTCCCAGTCAGGGCACACAGAAGCATCCATCTGCTTCTCTACCCCTCCCTCTCTTGCTTCTCTCTCTTTATCTCTCTCTTCTCCTCCCCTCCTACAGCCATGGCTCAATTGGAGCAAGTTGGCCCTGGGTGCTGAGGATTGCTCTATGGCCTCCGCCTCAGGCACTAAAAAAATGGCTCTGGTTGCAACGGAGCAAGGGCCCCAGATGGGCAGAGAATCGCCCTCTAGAGGGCTTGCTAGGTGGATCCCGGTCAAGTGGGAGTCTATCGCTGCCTCCCCTCCCCGAATAAAAAAAATAAAAGTAAATGAGGAGTAAATAATATATGTAGTGCAAGATCTGATACACAAAATGTGTCAACACCTAATAAGTGTTAGAAAGTATGGATACATGCTTTCAATAAAAAAAAATACCATGATGTCTCAGGGGGGTGTGCATGGTTAAGTGTTTCATTTCTGAGATTTCTATGGAAATATCAAGTTTTCCAACATGTATATTATACACACACATACAAACACACATATATACATCTATATTAGCTGGCCACTCTGGCCCTAGGATCTCCAAGTTTTCTCATTAAAAATTTGCTTCCTCAGCAGGAGGAATTTGCTCCATCCACATTGGTTAATGGCTAAACAAACACATTTACAACTCTATCCAAAGACAGAGAGATGGAGGGTGGCCCCAAGAAAGGAAGCCTGGCTGATACTGTGGCTTCTCCAGGAGAAATGAGAGAAATACTTTAAAATAGTGAGAAGGAGGGCCGTATGTGTAGTAATCCGTGTCTTTGTTGTCTGAAGAATAGAGATTCTCAGCCGGGAGACAGAAAAGACAGGGAGAGCTGTGTAGCTGGACAAGCTGGCCCAAAGAACCATAGGGTTTGGGTTTTGATTTTTGACGAAGTCAGATATCTTAAGAAGGTAATGGAGGGCATTTCTTTTTGACTGGTGTTTTTGCAGAGATCTCCAGTTTTTAAAAGGGATCATTCTGAAAGGTGTCACAAAGAACACCCTATTAGAGTGTCTGTCTCCCTGGAAATGAATCCTCCTTTCATGGGTGTTTCTCTGTTAATAAGAGCCTCCTACTATGACCCCAGGTTTCACGGCCTGCCTGAAAGTGAAAGCTGCTCTTTGTGCTTCATTTTTTTTCCATTCCTAAACACACTCCTCTCCAATTGGAGTCACAGTCATGCCATTGCTACTAAATGCATCACTGCTGAATCAAAGGACAAGTCACAGCAACTGTCTTTGTTTCCTCCTCTTCTTCATTATGTTTATTTAGGTTGAAGTACAGTAGTTTTCAGTAAAATTCAGCGAGAATTTACCCACCACCCATTGTGAGTAGAGTACTGTGCCAGGTCACATACACAACAACACGAAGTTACTGGATCTGGTTCCTGGCCTCAGAATTGTGTTAGCTTGCAGATAATTATAATAACCGGTAAAATGTTTCAGCGTCTCCCTTTAACCTTTCCAGGCTATAGCTTTCTCTGAATTTGGCTTGTTGCTCTAGAATTCAGTTGCAGGTGAATTTGGATACACTAGATTGAACAGACGTCTCTGAGAAACCTTCCTGACCCCTCCACCTGCATGTTTGTCTGTACTCTGTCTCTCATGGGACTTACCTCTGCTTGTTGCATTATTTATGGACACGTCAGCCTCCACAATCCGGGAAGCGAACCGACACAGGGATTGGTGCCCAAGGAGTGGAGCCAGCAGACGTGGGCTGTTTTGGAAGCCAGACTCAGAGATGAATCAACCATGAACTCTTGGCCATGCAACTCAACCTGTGAACCTTAGTCCTGCGTCTGGAATTGAAAGGTAACAACAGTGCCGGTTTCATAGAACGAATGTGAGAATTTATGCTGTTACTGTATGAACTCACTTTGTAAACTATTATCGCTGTGTTAATCTTATTCCTTATGTGCCGTAGCGAAGTGCCTGGCCTATGAGATATACTCTATCACTAATCATTGAATTATGGAAGAATGACATTAACCACCCTGGGGTGTATGATTGTTCTCACTCACATTCATTTTTGGCCCACCTTGTGAACAAGGCTTCCCTGTAGTGCCTCGTAGGTTCAGAATGGGGAATTTGTAAGGGTTAAATAGGAACAAAGTTTGCTGGAGATACCTACCCATTTAGATAGTGGGGTCCAAAAGCCCCTCCCTTCATGCTTCCTATATCTGGCTTCTACCTCAAGGGCAGGTAATCCCATGGAGGCTGTGGAGTAAGACAGACCTGGGTTCAAATCCAGGGTCTGCCAGTTTCCTAATTGTGTGCTACAGGGTAATTAAATTTTTTTTCCTGAGTTTTAGTTTTATTATCTGTGATATGAAGATAACACAGGACTTGATAATTAAAATCAGATAATGTATTCAAATAAGATATTGTGAAGAATTTGAAATAAACTGAAGAAGTATTAACTACAATACTATCCATCCTTAGTCCCTAAACTTTCATAGAGCAGCTACTGTGGTCTATGCACAACACAGATGGTGGGGACAGACCCTGTCATCGGTGGGGTAGACAGAAGGGTACTTGATGACAGCACATGATGTGGTCAATGCTGTGACAGGAATAAGGACAGGGTGCCCTGGAAGCAGCAAAGGAGGCACCTACATGACAACCCTGGCTGGGAAAGGTGTCAGGAGCTATCAAGGAGGGCTTCCTAGAGGAGGTGATTACCGTGAAGAGGCTCAACAGTCGGGCAGGAGTAAGCCAGGGGGACAGCTCTGAGAAAGCATGTCTCTTTAGGAAGATGGAGAGCAGCTCTGACAACATGAAGCCATCAAGGTGTGCGGGTGCCAGACCGCGGTGGGCGTCGGTTGGCTTTGTGAAAGAACGTGTACACCTCCCTGGCAGAATCGGGGAGGCACTGACGGGCCAGCCCCTCACCTGGAGGCTGTCTGAGTGGTGGGCAGCGCGTTAAGAAGAGCATCTGGATGTCACGGAAACAGACTGGAGCTGCACCAGCCTCTTGAAGCCACCAGTGAGCAGACGCACGAGCTTCACCGCCGCCGTTCCGTGGCCCCCCAGCGATGACACCCATCCCTGAGGGTCAGCTGAAGGACTACCTGGAGCTGGGCGCGTCAGGTGCGCAGCAGAGTGTGTGTCACACAGTAAGCGTTTTCCTAAACACCAGTTCTCTCTGCTTACCCGCCGTGTAGCTAACACAGGAGAGCTGCCAGGCAGCTCTCCTCCCTTCCTTCCCTTTCCTCTCCCGGCAGCGTAAGCAGCAGCAGCCAAGCGCCAGGGACACGGAGGATGTCCACCCAGGCGAGCAAGTAGGCGTTCCAAGCCGGCGTTCCAAATCCAGGACCCCGGCGGGAGAGGGAGGCGCATGCTCAGTGCGCCGCGCCTTGGGGCCTTGAAGTCCGCGGCCAGAGGAATGCCGGCAGGGGCGTGGCTGAGGGCGTGGCCTGAGACAGAGGCTGGGCATGCTCAGTGAGTCCCGCCGGCGGGGCTGGGATCCCCGCGGCTGAAGGGAAGCCGGACGGGGGCGGGCCTGAGGGCGGGGCCCGAGGGCGGAACCTACCCGGGGCGGGGCCGTGCTCGGGCGCATGCTCAGTGCCCGCAGCTGCTCCCTCGGTCCAGTGCCGCAGCCGGAAAACCGCAGCTGTGGCGGCGGCGGCCAAGGGGGTGCGACGATAGGGGCGAGAAGGGGCAAAGCACTGAGGTCATCCCTGATAAGGCGGGAGCTGAGCGCCCAGTCCGCGGCGTGTCGCGGGGCGGCGGGCGCGGCGGAGGGAGCGAGGGCCGCCGCAGTGATTTTGACGTTTGCGGAGCGTCGTGCCGGCGGCCGCCCCGCCCGCGCCCCCGCGCCCGCGGCCTGACGGACTGAGCGCGGCCTTATGATGGCTGGCCTAGGGCCTCGCCGCCAGGGCTGAGCGCCCTGCACCCCGGCGCCCGCGGCTGCCGCCGCCCCCGCCGCGCGGCCGAGCGCAGACAAAGGGGAGCGGCCTCGCTCACGCGCGCTCGCGGGCGGCGGGGGCGGCGGCCGGAGGCAGGGGATCCCGCGCGCGGACCCCGCGCCGCCCCGCCGCCCCGCGCCTGCGCTGCCGGCCGCGCACCATGTGAGCGCCCGCGCGGCTCACCCAGGACCCGGGACCATGGGGGACGCCGCGGACCCTCGGGAGCTGCGGAGGACGTTCATTGTCCCCGCCATCAAGCCCTTCGACCACTACGACTTCTCTCGGGCCAAGATCGCCTGCAATCTGGCCTGGCTGGTGGCCAAAGCCTTCGGGACAGGTAGGCGGCGGCGCCCCCGCCCAGCCCGTGGGGGGCGCGCGTCCCGGCCCGCGTGCCGGTTCCCCGCCGCGGGGCGCCCCGGGTTCCGGGAGCTGCTGGGCGATCCCGAGGGGCAGAAAGCGTAGACTCCGCAGGTCTCGATCGGAACCAGAGCCCCGGAAGGGTCAGGCGGGTTCTGGCCAGGCTGCTCTGATTGGATCGCAGAGGGCTTGGCTTTCAGACAACCGTTTTGTCCGGGTCCGACCGAGGTTGATTTTCCTGCGTGCGGGTTCTTTCTTCCTGGGATGCATGCCCCCCCCACACACCACACCCGCAAATCCGACTTGCTGTCTTCATTATTCCGAGGCAGGGGGGACCCGTAGTACCCTACATTGATCTTGACACTTGGAATGATGGCCGCTGCTCAGGCTCCGGAATGTCAGGTGGCCCAGGTGGAAACGAACTGATTTTTTTCTGTCCCGTGCGAATCCTGATCGTTCTTCCATCGCGTTCCTGGCGCTGGGCAGGCAGTGATTTAAAACCGGTATTTATAGCTTGCCAACGATAGGGTGCTGTTTCCATTTCGTGTTTACCAGGGGACAGATTCCTTTTTATCAAACGGATTTTGGCTTCATCAATGCAGGGAAATAAAAACTGCCTGTCGTGGGATTTTTTTTTTCCTTTTTCCTTTTTTTTTTTTTTTTTTTAAATAGGAGGGTGTTTTTCAGGGCATGGGTCTGTTGACACAGATTCGCAGTTAAGCCCATTCGGCCAGTACCCAGTCTTTGCAAAATAACAGGAAAAGGCCTCCTGTTGTAATTCCTCAGCCTCCGCTCCGGGAGCCCTTGTTATGGAAAGCTGAAAAAATTACAGCTTTCCATTTGCATTTACGCTTTGGTAAAGTAATTTTGTCTGATAACTCTTAAGGAGTCATGTTGTAAGATATCGCTTGCCCACTGAATCAGTTCTGTAGTATGTAAAATATTCACTGAAAAGTTTCTTAGCATTTAACAGACTTTTCTCCAGATGTTAAATACAGTTTGGGGGAGGTCAGAGTGGAGGTGCAGGGGTAGGAAATGGCTTATTTCCACTCTTAGAACTGTGAAAAGATGTGGGTAAGGATTTAATTCATTCTTACTCCTTAAACATACATTCCAGGATATTTTTCAGGCTGCACTTTTCACTGAACCAGCGAATGAATCTCAGGGTTTGGAAAATTTAGTTTTGAGGGGAACTTCACACTGGCATGATTTTGTTTTGACAACCATCATTTTACGTGACTTCTCTCATGCTTTGATATAGAAGTAGAAAAAGATGTTAAATGTTTTAAAACGGACATCGGAAGTAAATGTAGTAAAAATAAAAAAGTCATTGCAAAGGTTTATATTGTAAAGATATCTTTGGAACTAGCTGTGCACAGCAAGACCTAGGAGGAAGCACAGAGCGTTAGTGCGTTTTTATGTTCTGGCTACACTGATATCTGCAGTGAGAATAAGAGACTGTATTTTTTATTTTAGCTTGAGCAGCATGCTGAAGCTCAAGTTCATTTGGTGGAAAAATGAGCTCTATTTAAGTATTCAGGAAAGAGGGACAGAGGGAAATGTATACACTGACCTGTGTGGAAAGGCAGAGCACGCTGAGCGAAAGCAGAGGGGAATACTTATCCACAATCTCTTCTCTTCTGAAACAGGACACCTAGCACACAGATGTCAACATGTGGCCCTGGGTTCACAAAGGCTCCCAACCGGAACATGCCTCCTTTCTGACTGCATCTGTCAGGCACCTTTACTAGATTCTGGGGCACAGGAGGGACACATATTGAACACACTTTTAGAAGAAAGGACAGGAAAGGATTCTAATGGCAAAAGCCCTGGCCCATTAGCTCAGTCAGCTGGAGCATCATCCCGAAATGCCAAGGTTGCTGGTTCAATCCCCAGTCAGGGCACAAATGGGAAGCAACCAATGAATACACTGCTAAGCAGAACAAATGAATGCACCCTCCCACATCCCGTCTCTCTAAAATGAACCAATGGGGAAAAAAAAGCATCTCTGGGGTGTCAGACACTGTGCTCCATGCTGTGCATCGAGTTGTCCATTTGGGATTCGCAGCAACTCTGTGATCTAAGTGCTGTGTTTCCCATTCTAGGAAAAACACGCCAGTGCAGAGAGGTTCAACAGCCTCCCCACTTCCACCACACTTTCCACAAGGGCAGAGATGGTGAGCTAGGATTTGGCATTGCTACAGATAGACATGCTGGTAGGTCCCCAGTCCTTTAAGTACATTGCTTCCTTTCTTCCTGCAGCAGCCCTCCTGATACGGTTCTCATTTTGTAGATGAGGGAGCCGGCTCGAAGATTAATTTGCTCACGCTGAAACATCTGGCCAGTGGTCGGTTCTGCATGCCAGCTCAGGTCTTTCTGAGTCTGAAAGCTTTGCTCTTTACCTCTCTGCAAAGTAATATTTTTAGCTGCTAGTGTAATATGCACATAGGACATGTTAAAAGTCTTTCTCTTCTTTCTTTCTTTCTTTCTTTCTTTCTTTCTTTCTTTCTTTCTTTCTTTCTTTTTTCTCTTTTCTCTTTTCTCTTTCTTCCTTCCTTCCCTTCCTTTCCCCTTCCTTCCTTCCTTCCTTCCTTCCTTCCTTCCTTCCTTCCTTCCTTCCTTTCCTCCCTCCCTCCCCCCCTCCCCTGGCCGATAGCTTGGTTGGTTAGAGCATCATCTCAAAGCACACAGAGGTTGCCAGTTACCAGTTTGTTCCCCGGTTAGGGCACATACAGGAACAGATTGATGTTCCTGTCTCTCTCTCTCTCTCTTCCTTCCTCTCTCTCTAAAAATCAATAAAATATTTTCTTTTTTAAGAAAAAAAGTTTTTTTTTTAAAGAGTGGACAGATCTTAAACTGTCAGATGGGTTAAGTGGATATTATTGGTGCTTAATAACAGTTGCCTTGGCAACAGTTGAAATGGTTTTAAAAATCATGAAAAACAAGCTAAAGGCCTTAAAGTGACTTAGTAAAAAGGAATAAACACATTGGTGACAATGTCATGTTTGTGCTTTTTCTCTATTCTTTAGTCCACAGTTTTCCAAAGTATACATTTATTCAGGTATGAATAGAAAAAAAGTAACATCTTATTTCTTTTGATGTCCCTATTCTTCATTTGCTGCAAACACTAAATGTAACAAATGCTAATAAGCAACATAATATGCAATTAATATTTTAAAAATTAGCTCAACTTTGTTCTGATTTACTAAAATAATTTCCTTAATGATGAGATACAGGGTTTTCAGGCATAGATTTAGTCTTTTTTCCATGATAAACTTTCTTTTTTTAAAAAAATTTTTTTTATTATTCATTTTAGAGAGGAGAGGGAGAGACAGAGGGAGAGAGAGAGAGGAGAGACAGAGAAAGAGAAGGGGGGAGGAGCTGGAAGCATCAACTCCCATATGTGCCTTGACCAGGCAAGCCCAGGGTTTCGAACCGGCAACCTCAGCATTTCCAGGTCGACGCTTTATCCACTGCGCCACCACAGGTCAGGCCTCTAACTTTTGACATGTCAAAAAGTAGTCAATTTTAGAGCCATTCCTGAAAAAAATCATTTAAAATGATAACTAGAAATCAATTGTGGGCATAGAATAAGGTTATTCAGCCATAAAAAATAAAGCAAGCTGAAATGTTGTAATGCTTCAAAAGCAGACGGAGTATACACTTAATCTGAAGTCTAATGTCAGAAGTTTTGAGTCATATTCTTCCCTTTACACTAAAAATATTCTAGATCGCCTGAACCCTAATAGTATATTGTGTGGAATAATGCAGATACAGCTTTACTCAAATAAAGAATAAGTTTGTTTAGATGCATTCTAGCTAATAAACAGATATTCTAATTACTTGAAGCAAATTGCAGAAGAGGAGGAAATTACACTTGCCTTCTCTACTGAGCAGCTTAACCCATTTAAGCAATGACATTACTAAGTTTGCTTTAAATGTTCATCTCCCTAATTCCTTTGGAGAAAAAGTGGGTCCAGAGCCCCTCAGGATACTCTCTTCCTTACTCAGTTCTTGAATTTGGCGATCTTAGCCCATTTCCTCATGTCAATTTATCATTTCAACTTGGTCAAGTAGTATTCTTTCTCCCTGTCCTACCGTTTAGTGCAGGAGTCGGGAACCTTTTTGGCTGAGAGAGCCATGAACGACACATATTTTAAAATGTAATTCCGTGAGAGCCATACAACGAACCGTGTACGTTAAGCACTATCCAATAAATATTTGGTGTTGTCCTGGAGGACAGCTGTGATTGGCTCCAGCCACCAGCAATCATGAACATAAGCGGTAGGAAATGAATGGAATGTAATACATGAGAATGTTTATATATATATATGTTTAACATATGTTTTTTATATATATATTTTTTGTTTATATATATATGTTAATATATATATGTTTTTTGTTTGTTTACAGAGACAGAGAGTCAGAGAGAGGGATAGACAGGGACAGACAGACAGAAATGGAGAGATAAGAAGCATCAAGCATTAGTTTTTCCTTGCGCATTGCAACACCTTAGTTGTTCATTGATTGCTTTCTCATATGTGCCTTGACTGTGGGCCTTCAGCAGACCGAGTAACCCCTTGCTCGAGCCAGCGACCTTGGGTTGAAGCTGGTGAGCTTTTGCTCAAACCAGATGAGCTCGTGCTCAAGCTGACGACCTCAGGGTCTTGAATCTGGGTCCTCTGCATTTCAGTCCAATGCTCTATCCACTGCGCCACTGCCTGGTCAGGCGAGAATGTTTTATATTTTTAACATTATTTTTTTTATTAAAGATTTGTCTGCGAGCCAGATGCAGGCATCAAAAGAGCCACATTTGGCTCGCAAGCCATAGGTTCCCTAACCCTGGTTTAGTATGACATAAAATCACTGGCTACTATAAAAACACCTCGGTATGTATCTGTGTATATCCCCACACTCGCTGTCGTCCACAGCCTTCATGAGGGCTGACTCTTGTGCACGTGTGATGGTTGAGTTGGTGGTGCTGGGGTACACCATCACTAGGAGGGACTCCCAGCAGAGCTCAGTCTGGGAAGGTACTGCGGGAATCAGCGAGCCGCTCGCGAGAGCTTGAAGTGGGGTGGGAAGGAAAGGAGACAAAAGCTGCTTACAGTTATCGAGTGCTTACAGTTGCGAGCGTCAAGCATTTACACATCTTAGTCCACTTTAATCCTCGTGACAGCTTAAGAACTGGGAACGATTAATCATTCCAGTTTTACTGATGGGGAGCCTGAGGGCCAAAGGTTTAGGAACTCGTCCAAAGCCACCCAGCTTCCAGGGCCAAGGTCTGGACCTGGGGAATCTGACTTCGTGTTCTTGACCACCACCCTACATGGGTAGAAGTCATGTTAACAGAAAAGAGGCATTAGATACCAGAGCGATAATCCTGGTATTTTTAAATAGCTGAGTTTGGGGTGTGTGAGGAGTAGTTTGAATGAAAAGGTCGTCTGTGGGGTCACCTGAGGTTTTAGGGAAGATGAAGTTACCTGAGCTTTTGAGCTTTCGTGACAGGGAGGATGAGTCGCGATGCCATTGGCAGAGAAAGAAAGCAGCATGCTGGAACAGCGAGTCACCTTTGCTTTTAGAAACCTTGAACTTGAAGTGTTGACCGAATACCTGAAGAATCCAATGAAGTGGTTAGCTGTGATTGTAGGTGTGGGGTATAATTGAGAAGCAGAAGCTGGAAATATCAATTTGGAATCTATTGTGATGAAGTCTAATTGACATTGGAAATGGATGGGATCACAGAAGGAGAGAAGACATTGTAGGTGGAATCTAGGGTAGTGAACACTTAGAATGCTTTGGGGGGGGGGGCTGAGGAAAAGGAGGCGGAGTTAGAGCAGTCCGAGTTAGGAAGAGAATTGCAGAGGGTAATAATTCTGAGGCCCTGGGAGGGGCTAGTCTTACCAGCATCTGGTGTTACACACACAGGTCTTTAACCTTGCCTTTCCAGTTCCCTGGTGGTCTAGTGGTTAGTATTCTGCGCTCTCTCTCTCACCATGCCTTTCTTCTAAGAGTCTGTGCTCTGTAGTGGGGGACAGATGATAGGTGTGTAACTGTAGTAGAAGTCAGGAAATGCGTTAAGAGCCGGGAACTGGCACAGTAGAGCGGGTAAGGAGTGCACATTAGCCTCCACTATCTGTGCAGGGAGAACCCTGAAGTGGAGATGGTGGTTAGACGGGACCCTGAAGGAAGGCCAGCCGAATGGGGCTGGTTTCACAACACAGACCAGTAGGTTGGAGGAGGTTGTGGAATGGAGTAGTGGGCAACGCAGTACCAAAGGCCGACTGGGACAGAGTTGTTTGAAAGGCGAGCTTAAGGGACTTGTGTTTATTTAGCAGATAAATAAATTGTCCAAAGCTCACTGGATTTAAAAAACAAACAAACCTACAATGACTGATCATGTCTTTTGTGCAAGAGTGAGAAGAATCAGGGGAAGGAGCTCTCCGCAGCCGGCGACCTGACTGTGCGAAGTGTGAAGGCGGAGCTTGGGAGCAGCAGGGAGCACAGTTTCCCAGAGCTCAGTGTGGCTGTAAGGATGTGGGCAGGGGCCAGGCGGGCCTTTCGTGTATGTCAGAGGAAGGGTTTGGCCCTCAGAGGAGCTGGCAGACTTTGAAAACCCTAGGGTCTGTTACTGGTGTGTGACATGAGCCAGTTTGCTTCTGAGAAGTGAGTGCATCTGGCTGTAGCAGAGATTGGTTGGTTTGGAGCGAGGACACCATGGATGTGGGAAGAAGACACAGGTAGGGGTAAGTGCAGCGATCCTGAGGGGAGGCGCTGCCCGCCTGGACTGGGGGAGTGTGAGCTGAGATGTGAGGAGGGGGTGGATTGGGGCAAGACCTGCTGATGGGTTTGGTTTGGGGGTTAAGGGGGACAGGGTTGCTGACTCCAGGTTTCTGACTGTGCAGGTCGGTGGTAGTGTGGTCTGTTGGTGTAGGAGACACTAGAAGATAATCAAGTTTGGGGAGAAGGCTTGATTTGGGACATCTCAAGGTTTTATAATCCTTTTTTTTTTTTCAGTGTAATTTAACATGTATACGATAGTACAGAGACTCCTGAATGCCCTCTACCCAGACTGCCTGGTTAACATTCTGTCTTTTTTGTTTTATTCTCTCTCACTTCCCCTTCCTCCCACATAAAAGTGTGCATGTGCGTGCGCGCGCGCGCGCGCGTGTGTGTGTGTGTGTGTGTGTGTGTGTATACAGGATTTTCTGAACTGTTTCAGGATGCATTCAAGACATTGTGCCCCCTAATCTAAATATTTCCATCTGTCTCCTACAAGGAAGGGTAGCTCTCTTACAGAATTGCAGAAAATTATAAAACCCAGGAAATTTAAGGTCAATGCAACATCGTTATCTAATCCACAGTCTAGTTTCAAATTTGCCAGCTGTCTCCATGTCCATTATTCCTTTTTACCCTTCATTCCAAGATCCAGTCCAGGACTGTGCTTTGCAGTGGTTGATGTATCTGTTTAGTTTCCTTTAACCTGGAAAAGCCTCAGTTTGTCCTGTCTGTCATGACACTGATACTTTTGGAGACGGGCACTGTACCCCATGCAGAGCTGGATCACACCCTCCTGGGCTCTGTCGTAGCTCTGGCCACACCCTTTTTGCTCTGTGCACCTGCACCAGCAGCCCATCTGCTGCTGGCATCGGCGCCTCCTCCCCATCCCTCTGCCCTGCTCTGCCATGCTGGGCTCTCAGTCAGCAGAGGTCCCTTCCACCAGGTTGGAAGGACCGGGGTGATGAGATCCTGGCACAACTGCCGGCACTGTCCCAACGAGAGTGCCTGGAGTAGAAAGAAAATCCAGGTGCTCAGAGACCTGCCCCCAGACAAATATGGAGACCCAGGAGCTGGAGACCACTTCCCAAGCCGTACCTCCTGCCCTCTGGCCAAACCCATCCTAGCTTTTCTCTTTTTCTTTCTCCCTCCTTCCTTTCCTTTCTGCCCCCCCCCCACTCTGGCCGCCCCTCCCTAGCGCCTGCCTCTGCACCACCAGCGCCCATCTCTTCACCAGCACATGTCCCCTCTTGCCTCCCCTAGAATGCACAGGGCACTGGGGCAGAGGTGCCCGGGAGGCATCCAGACACAAGCAAGATGTCAGCCAGGCAGCCCTGGAGGAGAGACATTCAGACAGAGGAAGCTTTCCTGACCCTGTCAGAAGGACTTCTTCTTAGTCAGGACTTATCATACACTGGGCAGGGAGGTGGGCAGGGCACAGGTGCAGGGAAAAAGAAAAATAAAGAAGAAATCCCATTCTCACTACCCCATCATGTCTGAGTCTGCAGTGTTGATTGTTTCCTTATAGATATGTATTTTTATCTTGTAAAACAATAGGCAAGTAATTTTATAGAATGTTCCTCGGTTTGGATTTGTCTGATGTGTCCATGATTAGTCCATGATTAGAGGAGCAGCTGGGTCCTCAGGGAATCGTAGCAACAGGCACGTGACACGTGCCAGGGGTGGGGATGTTCAAGTGGTGTCTGCCATTTCTCCACTATAAAAGTATTGTTTTCAATTTTTGTATTTTCAATTAAGTAATTTGTGGGGAGATAGTTTGAAATATTCTGTTCTTCAGCTTGTACCCAGCATTTGGGACCCAATGATGATTCTTGCTTGAATCAATTACTGTTGGTGATTGCTATAATTTCCCCCGCCCCCATTTATTGGTTAGTATTCTACAAGGGAGGGTGTTTCCTTCTTTCTCTTTTGCTTATGTATTCGTTTATCAGAATGGACTCACCAATTCTTGTTTTATTCAATGGGCTATCATCCTTAGTTGTCCTTGCTTATTTTGATGCTTAAGTTGTCCCAGATTTGGCCAATGCGATCTCCTTCCAGCTGGGCCCTGTCACCTTAGAACATGGCCCATCGCTTGTGCACATGCCTTACTTTTCTGCATAAGGGTATGTGCACACATGTATTCTTAGCCCATGCTGTACTCTCCCTGCTGCAGCCCTGGAAACACCATTTCTTCAGGAACCCTGGCTCTTCTTCGTGGGAAGGGTGTTGGGCACCACGTTACAGGCGCACTGACTTGTGCTGGGATTGGATACGTGCTGAAAACGCACATATGTGTATGTAACACAGAGCTCCCTCCATTTCTCTGCCTACATCTGGATGTAAAACACCACCTGTTCACTTCCCACTTCCTTCCCAACACAAAGTTTCTTCAAGTCTTTCCCTTCCCCTATTCGTGACTTCCTTGTCACTGAGAAACCTGGCTCCCAAGCTGAAGCTGAGGCTTCTTTGTGGCAGTCCAGGGGGAGGGGCATGTGGGCTGGGGGCTGACGGGATGGGAGCTCACAGTGCTACAGGCTTGCAGGGCGGCAGGAGGGTGGAGGAGTAAGTTGGGCTCAAGAGTGCTGTGCAGCATGTCACACATTGTTTGGTCAGTGGGGGAAGGAGGGAGCTAACACTTGACTGACATCTGCTTCGATGATGAAGCTCTGTTTTGGAACTTGGCACTTTTTCATTAAATGTTGGCGGGCCTGCTGTGGCGTAGGAGCTGTTCTAGGTGCTGTGGCCGGACAGAGGTTCTGTGACACAGGAGGAGACAGAAATAAACCCACCTAAGTAGTACAGATGAGGAGCAACTGTTCCATGGACGGTGACACAGGATGGCTGACTGGGTGCTCTGGGAAGCTACATCTGAGGAGAAGACATGTAACTCGGTCTGAAGAGAAAGAGCCGATGGTGTGTAGGGTCCAGGAGGGCCGTTAGAGGCAGAGGGAACATCCATTGTGCCATGCAGAAGCCGTGGGCTCTGTGTAGGGCAGTGGCAGGAAGGCATGGGCAGCCAGGGGATGGTGGAGGGCACTGAAGTCGAGAGGAGCCGTCAGAGGCAATTCTGTGGAACTGGGGAAATTTGAACTCAGAGAAGCCAGTCATCATGCTCAGGATCCTGTATCAAGTAAGCGGGCAGCCTCAGACTCATCTGCTCAACTCCACAGTACCCCTCCACCACACTGCCTTCCCTGGCAGCAAGTGTGGGTACACGGATCACAAGCCTGGCTGTGGGAGAGAATACCACTGCAGAAGGAACGAGGGCCTGGGGAAACCCTTCCCGGTTTCAGAGAAAATGGTAACATTTACTGGTACCTGGATGCGGCTAGTAGCCAACCCAGCTTTATAGAAAATTATAGAAAAGGCCTTGAGCAATACCATGTCCACACCCTCTGCCTGCACCTCAAGTTTTCAGCTGATTGCAGATGTCAGAACTTAGATCCATCCGGTCAGGACTGATACCGGCATGATCCGGGGCCTTCTGCTCACCGCCTGGTGCACAAGAAAAACTTGTCTCTTCCCCTTCACAATCTTAGGAGTGGTGGTTCACACATCCGCACCTTGAGTAATTTTTTATCTGTCGTGCTCTGGAGATTAGGGAGAGGGCGAAACCTCTTATCTTTGATTTTGCCCATTTACTTTCTAAGGTGCTGTTCCAGGTTCATTCATTTTAAAATGGGATAGAAAGTCCAAACCATTTCTTTAAAAAAGTGATTGTCCATGCTATTGGTAGAAATGATAGACATTTTTGAAGTTTTCTCTTAATCCTTATTTAGATCAAAGGCTTGTTTTATTTTATTCTCAAAACACTCTTTCCCTTTGCAAGGGTGGGGCCTTTCTAAAGCTCATGCTCTTGTAACTGGTTTGTATGTCATATGGGGTGGAGGTGGCCCTGCGTTGTCTGTCGGCCACCTGTGTGCTCTCCCTAAACCACTGTCTTTTTCGTATGTGGTCAGCCATGTGGGGTAGAGCTCAGGCTCTGCGTTTGGGCTCCTGTCTGTGGAATGGGAGTGTGATCGCCAGGGTGGAGGACAGAATGCAAGCGTAGGGACATGTCTGACATACAGGAGAGCTTTAGCGTCACTGCAGCCCTTATATTTTACCTGTGTTGACAGTTTCCAAGAGTTGTTATAAAGATCACGTGCGGGGATGTGTAACTGAGTGTCTGGCGGGTTCACAGGGACCACAGAGAGGTTTGTATCCTGATAATGAGCCTCTTCTTTGCACAGCTAATGTTCAGACACCAGGAGATAAAAACCCACAGGTAGATATTTCATAGTAACTCTCTTAAAATCAGACAGTTTCCCCTTTACCATCGTTTTCCTAAACAGCTTCTGCGTCATCCTGCAATGCCCACATTGAGAGGAGTCCTTGTTCCATGGTCTGTGGTTTCGGCGGAGCTGACATCCCAGCCAAGGCCACCGTCGGGTAAAGTCTGGCTCACCACTGGTTAATACAGACGTGAAGGAAGGAAAGTGGTTTCAATTATTGAATGAGGATGGTATTTTTAGATGTCGCCCAAATCCCAAATTGCTCCATCTATTCTTGACCTCTTTCCAGAATCCCGTATGGTCCCCAGATGCTTTTTGGATCTTTCCACTTGGATGTGTTCACTGACTTCACTGTCTTCTCCCTTCGTGTCCCTATCTGTGTGGTCTCCCAGCTCTGACCTTTCTGCTGTCAATACTGAATGCCAGATTCATTTCTCCCATACGTCACTCTGAATGTGTCACGCTGTCCTCTGAGACCGTCGGCCATTTCTTGTTAGTTGTCATAGGAAGGGCTCGGGTTTAAAGAGGTGTCAGTTTCAGCCTCCCATGCCAGCCAAACTTTCTCTTCCATGTGAACCCCTTCTCAGCTAGACTGTTCAGTGTGCTGTCTTCCACTGCCCTTCTGTTTGGAAAACCTGTTCTGATGAAACGAATCCTCCCTCTTCTTCTGTCTTCCTTCTTTAAGATGGGTCAGGTCAGCCCACTGCTGTTGCTTCTTCCTCTGAACTTTAAGCACTTAACTGTTCATGCCTTTCATTCAGTGCCTGATCATTTCTTGCTTAGTATTTGCCTCTGATTTCTGAATTGTTGAACTTTGCCCATCTTTCTGGACTTATTGGCTCCCTGAGGATGGGGCTGACTTCTCATTCCTTGAATTCCCCAGAACCATGCTAGTATAAAGAATGAGCATGCAGCACTTACCATAAGATTCCTTAATAAAAAAAATTTTTTCTAAGTGATATCTTTTATAAAACTTTAAGGTGAAAATTGCTAAAGACATTTTTTGTGAATAAAAATTTTTTTTTGGAAATGCTGACTTGACTAGTGTTGTGTATTATTGATCTTATGCTAAAGCTGCATATTTGGGAGACTCCTAGAATCAGGGACCCGGGGGGCTGCCTGGACCTGACTATGCAGGAGAAAGGCAGGCGAGGGACTGCTGATGGTGGCTCCATAGGAACCTCAAACTTGGATGCTGTCTTTCCGTGTCCCAGCTTTGATGAAAAAGCATGCTGCGCAGGAGGCCTGAGAGGAGAGGAAGCCACACAGCATAATAGCGTAGAAAAGGCGGGAAAACTGTGACAGGTATTTTGTGTAGTAGTCTTGCTGCCATCAGAGGAAAGGCAGCTCCACAGGTGGATTTGGAAGTAGACCTTGGGAGCCAGGGGCTGGCCTTCGTCAAGGGCAATGCCAGCAGATGGGAGCTCCGGGAAGGACAATTGGATCTTCCTGTCTGGTCCCGTGTGTAAACTGCTTGTTCTGTGCCTCCACTGAGCAGGTTGCTTGGGACAGGACGGGGTGTGGCCCGTGGGAAGGTGGAGGCAGTGTGGTTCACATAGTAAGGGATCTTAGGAGGAGTTCTTAGACAAACTATTTCTGTACTCTGCGGGGCGAGGCCAGAACTCTACTGAAGTAGCTGTTACGGTGTGTCTCCTGTTGACTGCTTCAGTGGGAGGGAAGTTCCTGAGATTCGCCCTCAGAATCTCCTGGCTCACTCTGTGTGTGTGAGGAGGCACGAGAGAATACTTCCCCACAGCCACTGGACCAGAGCCTTTCTCCGCATTTGCCTTGTGGTCTTCCTCTAGAATACACTCAGAATGGTGTCTTCTGTGAAGGCAGTTTCTGTCCCTCATTTCAGATGACCTGCCAAGGTCTATTAAATCATCTTTTTCAGTGAAATGGTTACTGTTATTTTTAGGAGGAATCTTAACTTCTATGCCAGAAATAATAGCATTGTGTTTCTTCTGTAAAAAAAATCCTGTAAGAATTTTCCCCCTTATTTTTTATAGAAAATGTGCCAGAAGAACTCCGAGAGCCATTTTACACAGACCAGTATGACCAGGAACACATCAAACCTCCTGTCGTCAACCTGCTCCTGTCCGCCGAACTGTACTGCCGCGCAGGGAGTCTTATCCTTAAGAGTGATGCGGTGAAGCCCCTCCTGGGCCACGACGCCGTGATCCAGGCCTTAGCGCAGAAGGGTCTCTACGTCACTGACCAAGAAAAGCTGGTGATGGAACGCGACCTCCAAAAGAAGCCCATCCAGATGGTGAGTCATTTAACCTCAAGGTGACTTTGTTTGGTGGGCATGCGTCAGAGTGTGAATTGTGTCACACGCTCATTCACATGCTCGGAAGACCTCTCAGTAAACTTCTGCATCGATGACTCTCATCGATGACTTCAGATTCACCTGCGCACATGGTTATGGGCGTTATCACATAGGCAAGCAGCTCGCCGGCAGCAGCAGGGTGAGCAGGGTTCTCCCGGGACATCCTGGCAGGTATGTTCGTGTGTTTAATGAGCATGATAAGCTCTCATGGAAAACACTCAGCGAAGGACTCTGAGCTGGCCTGGGACATCAGGCAGCATCTCTGGAGACAAAGCCCATGTTCAAGATCAGTGTCTGCTGCTTCAGTCTGTGGTCTTGCTTGGGCTTCAGTTTGTAGAATGCTGGGCATCCTCAAAATTGTATTAGGAAGAAAATGGTGGCCCTGGCTGGTGGCTCAGTGGATAGAGTGTCAGCCTGGCCTATGGATGTCCCAGGTTTAATCCCTTGTCAGGGCACAGAGAAGAAGTGACCATCTGCTTTTTTTTTTATTTTTTTATTTTTTTATTTTTATTCATTTTAGAGAGGAGAGGGAGAAACAGAGAGAGAGAGAGAGAGAGAGAGAGAGAGAGAGGAGAGACAGAGAGAGAGAAGGGGGGGAGGAGCTGTTAGCATCAACTCCCATATGTGCCTTGACCAGGCAAGCCCAGGGTTTCAAACTGGCGACCTCAGCATTTCCAGGTCAACGCTTTATCCACTGCGCCACCACAGGTCAGGCACCATCTGCTTCTTGCCTCCACCCCTTCTCTCCCTTTCTCTCTTTTCCTCCCGCAGCCATGGCTTGATTGGTTCGAGCATGGCCTCAGGTGCTGAGGTCAGCTCTGTTGGAGTACATCAGCCTCAGGCACTAAAAATAGCTCGGTACGAGCATCAGCCCTGATGGGGTTACCAGGTAGATCCCAGTTGGGGTACATCTGGGAGTCTGGGAGTCTGGCTCACTATCTCCCCCACCACCACCAAAAGAAAGAATAGAAGGAAGGAAATAGAAAGGAAGGAAGGAAGGAAGGAAGGAAGGAAGGAAGGAAGGAAGGAAGGAAGGAAGGAAGGAAAAAGGAAATGGTCTGCACACTTGATGAAGTCACACTACTATGAGACTATCTTACTTGGAGGACGGGGGATGTCTATGTGTAAGTGTGTTAAGAATGTATGAAATTATGACATTGAAGAAGGGTGGACAAAGTCAGTTCAGCCCACCTGGCACCGAATGAGGTAATGACCTACTTTGCTTCCTGCCTATTTTTCTTCTCCTTGAAAACTCATTTTATTCCTTTCAAGGAATGGAGAATAATTTTTCAAGAAAAATTTAGTTGCTGAATTTAGTTATAGATTTAGAATGGAATTATTGAGGATCTCAAAGAGTGCTTATGAACAGATGTGAGATTTTTCAGCTCTCATCGATGACTTCAGATTCACCTGCGCACATGGTTATGGGCGTTATCACATAGGCAAGCAGCTCGCCGGCAGCAGCAGGGTGAGCAGGGTTCTCCCGGGACATCCTGGCAGTGGTACAAGTTCCCCTGGGGCATCTCCTGCCACAGTGCCTGCCCCTCTGGTGTTCCCAGCCCGGTCTTGGTTCTGATGCTCACGATGACTGGGAGTCCCACAGACTGTGTTTGTTGAGTAGCTGCTCCAGCACCTCAGAGAGACACATAACCTAGTTATCCTGCGCCGGGAGCAACACACACCTAGCACACCCCTGCGTTGTTTTTCTGGCATGGCTGTGTGTGTGTGAAGATGCCTGTTGACTGCGGATTGCATTCCTGTTGGGTTCCTCGTGCACACGGTTGATCCTGCTGATAGCTGTGAGTGCATTTAAATCTGATTGCAGGATCTGATATGTGAGGAACGTAATTTAAGTGATCTGGGATCCCTGTTTAACTGGTCTGGTGCTGCCTGTGGGTGGACCCAAGCACCTTAACCCTTTGCAGTCTGGCACTGGTTGACCTACGTTTTCCCTGCATGCTCTCGGGTTTTGTCATACCTTGAGTTCAAGTTTTCCAACTGCTGTGCCATTTTGATTGATTATATTACTATTTTTCTAACATGTCGTAAGAAAATTCCTCAGAGTACAAGTGAAAACTTTGTTCCTTAAGAAAATATTTGGTGTGTTTAGAGTAATGAGAGCAGGAAGTATCAGTTTTCTTCTTTGTCCTGCTTTTTGGGAAGTATATTGGAAAACAGCATGTTTATTTGTACTAAGGATATTGAGCCAGCCTTCCACCTCTAAATTATCTTAACTTCTGGGACCTTTTAATTCTATATGCTGCTTTTCAGCTTCTTTGGGGAAAAAATTATGTGGTGGCAGCAAAATTATAATTGTAAGAATAAGGCAAGTTTGACCAGTATGTCTTATTAATCTTAGGGTGGAGACTGAGAGTAATGCTGTTTGAAAAAATGAGAATATGGACCTGGCTGGTTGGCTTAGTGGTAGAGCGTCGGCCTGGCATTTGATTCCTGGTCAGGGCACTCGAGAAGCGACCATCTGCTTTGCCACCCTTCCCTCTCTCCCTTCTTTCTTTTTTTTCTCTCTCCTACCCCTTCCCCCGCCCCCACAGCCAAGGCTCAATTGGAGTAAGTTGGCCTGGGGCACTGAGGATGGCTCCATGGAGCCTTTGCCTCAGGCGCTAAGAAGAGCTCAGTTGCTGAGCAATGGAGCACTGCTCCAGATGGGAAGAGCATCACCCCCTAGTAGGCTTGCGAGCTGGATCCCGGGTGGGGCGCATGCAGGAGTCTGTCTCTCTGCCTGCCCTCTTCTCAATGAATAAAAAAAAATTTTAATTAAATTTAAAAATTAGAATATGTTAGATAACATGTGCTTAGTAACACGGTGCTTTTAAAGACAGATTGCTGTAAGGAGAACCTGTGCATTGTTTCCTTCTGTATATCAACGGGGAAGTATTTTCAGGCACTGTGCTTTTAAACCCAGTGAATAATTTTCATGTTAAAATGTGTTCAGCACAGAAGCATTATCTGTATACCTGTAATCTGCCCGATCACTATCAGAAATGTGTGAGTAAAGGATAAATGGAAGCAATGCCCAGTTTCGATGTTAGAATGCACACTGTCCCGGGAGCTGGCATTCACATCCGTCTGAATCAACATGGCAGGTGCTGCCGAGCGGCTGCCAGGGGAAGGACCGTGTGCACTGCGACCACGGGAATGCCATTCTGCCAGGAGCATGTGCTGGCCCAGGCGTTGCTGTTTGTCTAAGTGAGCACTGGTGTCTAGCGTGATGTGAAAATTGAGGGACTCTGGCAAATGAAGCCAAATGATAAAAATAAATAAATAAATAAAATGAAATAGTTTATGAGTAAAGAGAAATAGCGAAACGAAGTTGCATGTGTCTTGTATTCAGTATCATCAGGTTGGGCTGGGGATTTGATCATTGTCATAAAATCTTAAATTCATAGACTTACACAGCCAGAAAGGACCTCAGGAATCAGAAACCAGTATGGGTAACATTTCCCGATCATAAGGGACCTGGGGAACTTGGAATACAGATCCTGGCCCTCTACAGGGCTGCTCCGTTAGAACGTTTAAAAAGAGGGGTTGCGGACAAGCCTTTTAAAACACGTATCCTGGTTGTTTTATGATCAAGGATGTAACCCATTAATCACACATCTAATTTTGATTCCATTGTTTCTAGGTAACATATTATATGCACCTCAGTTACAAATTCACCTTATCTTTTTTTCCCTCAAGTTATAAGAAAAGGTTATTTAGAAAGTCACAGAGTTTATTTAGAAAGTCACAGAGTGGGTAGAAGTGAGCCAGCCGGGCTGTGTGGGCTCCAGAAACCAGTCACAGAGGCAGAAGAAGGCCTTGGGGCTCAGGAGAGGAAGAGGCAAAGGTTACACACCTGGGGGGACAGAGAAGGGGCGGAAAAGGTGCGGACAACTCCCATCATCTTTAAAGGTCTTACCTTCTAGTCTGTTTATTTGTAATAATTTGTGTAGAATTCCTAAGTTTATTTTCTCATATATAATGATTTTGTGATCTCGCAAAACCTTTTATATTCATATTTATAACAAAACTTATAACAAAACTGAAATCAGTGAGGTCATTCTGCTTACTCACTGTACTTATAGAGCTTCCACTGCGTGCTGGGCATCGGCCACTGGGGCTGGGGCATTCTGTCCCTAGTGCCTCACTCTCCGCAGGGTCACAGAGCAGTGACCTGTGATCACACACAGGCCTTGGAGCACAGAGACCACACTTGTGCTCCCTGAGCCAGGCTTTGCAGGACCTGGAAGCGTCTACCAGTGGGGCAATGGGAGATGCTGAGTCGGAGCCGGAGACGGGTCCTTGAGGAGCTTTCCGTTCAAGCATTAAACCTGTTTTGAAAGAGAAGTCATTTGGAGTTACTCCTGAGAGAGTGGTGGAGATGCGTTTTGGGGTTTTTTTCTATACAGGTTTGAACAGAGCAAGCTGTAATCATTCCTAAAGTACATATTGAGTTCCCAGTATGTCTTCACCTTGGTTGGAATAAATAGAGTAAAAGTTGAACAGTTTTGTTGTGGGTCAGAGGCCTTCTGGAGAACTGTTTCACCAGGTTGATTTGGGGACAAGGACACAGCGCTCCGTGGCTGGCCCGTTTCCATCTCGAACCCCGGCTCCCAGAGTTGGGGTCTCTCAAGGGAGCATGCGTTGTCCTGCCAGCTAGCAGGCAAGTTGCCTCCCAGGCCTGCAGCTCTGTCCTGGTGGCCGTGCTGTCCGGGCTTGGGCCAGCAACTCCGTGGAGGCCACAAGGCCGGCTGAGGTCAGGGCTGGTCTCCCAGTTCCTCCGGCCGATTGGCGTGGCTGTACTTGTCCCCAGGCTTTTGTCCAGAAGGATGTGGGCAACTTCTCATTACTGGGTAGGTTGGGGGAGGTAATGGTCCTTTGAACTGGGCCATTTGAGTCTCTTGTGACACTGTCCCTGCTGTTCCTCAACGTTCCGTTGTCTCCGTGGTTTCCAGGGACCTCGCATGTTGCCAAATGACACATCCTGACCCTCCTTCCCTTCTCTCTCTCAGGACAGTGCTAGGAAGTGGGTCCTGTCTGGGTGGCGGGGCAGATGCAGGAACAGCTAGCCTCATATGGTCAGTTCCTTTTCTGGTGAAGTCTGTCCTGTCTGGCTCAGTTTCCATACACACCCAGCTGTAAGAAATTTGCTGACAACCTGCCTTTTTTTTTTTTTGAGTGTTAAGCGGAGCTTTACTGATAGCTATTTTTAAATGAGACGTCATAGTTCCGTGTAGTTGGTGTAACTTGTAGCTTCTGAGAGTTGAAGCTTTCTGGCTGAGCCCCACGGACGCTGGGAAGCCTTTCAGAGCTGACAAGCCATAAAATGCTACACACTTTGAAGGGCACCGCATGCGCCTGGTAAGACCACGCTAGGAATGCAGAGCAGTCAGCAAGTAACAGGACGTAGCTGTCAGGGTGCACTGTTGGCATAAAGCAGCCATGGTTCCACTGAGTGGTGGGGGCTGGGCCCGAGCAGCCAGGGATAAACACTGCAGAAGTCCACCTTGCCCGCGTTACCACCGCCGGGATGTTTGGAATACACATGTGTTCTGTGCTTGAATCTCATGGTGGGACAGCGTCGCCTGTGTCAGTGGGCTTTTGGTAAAGCAGCCCACGTCTTGTTACTTTGGTGGTGGTTTCTCTGCTCATGCGTCTCTGCTGACTCCGGGCACCTCCCTTCTCGGTGGGCCCGGCGCACGAAGGCAGCGTGGAAATCCCCGGTCTAATTCCTTCGAGAATTGATGAGAGGACACTTACTTGGGGAAACGAATAAATGTTGACAGTGCAGCCTGAGGATGCTCTTTAGATGATGAACTGTCCTGCAGGCCAGCCCCATGGTCATCCACTGACGATGTAATGTGCGAGGTCATGGAGACACTGCCAATCTTCCTGTCACTCAGAACTGTGTGGAGCACTTCAATGTCCATCTCATTGGATGCCTTGTGAGGTGAGAGGTTCAGTGTCACCCACATTTAACTGACCAGGAAGGTGAAGCTTGGTGAAGTTGGAGCAACTTCCCAGGGTCAGAGCTTTTCTTTCATAAATCAACTTTGGTGAGGCATAACTTAGGTAAAGTAAAACATGCCTGTTTAGAGCAAATAGTTTGAGTTTTGACATATGCACACACACACATGTAAATACTACTCCAGCAAAGATAGAAAACATTTTCACCCTCCTGCCCCCTCCCCCACAGACTCCTTGTGCTTCTGCTGTTAGCCTGCTCTAGACACCCATCAGTCTCCTCTCTGGGCCCGTGTTGTGTGTTCTGGAGTGTCATGGATGAAGCGTGCTGTGGACTCCTTTCACGTGGGGTCTTTTGCTCACATCTGGATTCATCCACGTTGTCCTGCGTGGGTTGCTCCTTTCTGTTCTCAGTGGCATCCTACAGCGTGGATACTCTTTGTTCCTTCATTTACCTGCCAGCGGACACCACTGTTTCTAGGTTTGGCCTGTTATAAGCACAGCAGTTGTGAACACTGAGTACACTTCTTTGGGGATGTACACTTTCATCTCTTGGATGAACACCTAGGAGCTGACCTGATGCATCCTCTTTGTGAGTGTGTGTTGAACATCTTCGTTGTGCCTTGACTTTGCTCCCAGCAACGCATGTGAGTTCCCTGCCAATGCTTATGCTGTTGTGTCTCCTTGTGGCTTCAGTCTGCACTGCCCGGGTAGCTGATGTGACTTAGTTCTCTGTGGTAGGCTGGTCGGTCACTCACACAGGCAGCTTCTCTCACGAAGAGTCTGTGCAGGGGTGGGTGCAGGGGGGGCAGTGTGGCAGACGAACAGGCTGGGTCTCGTCCGGTGCTGTTGACAGCTGGGGAGAAGAACCGGAGTGATGTGATCAGGAATCAATGGGTGGGGAGTAGCACGGTCTCTTGGCGGCCCTCTCTGAGGAGACTGTTTGGTGGGGACCAGAAGAAAATAGGAACAGACACCCAAAGACGTGAGGGCAGAGCCGTCCATCAGAGGACCTCTTCTTTTCTTCAGCCCTGGACCATTTCCAGGTCCCGTGTTAGGGGGCAGGGAATGTGCAGGTGACTGAGGTCCCGTCCAAGTAGAACAAGAGCATGTGTGCAGGTGACTGCACTGGACAGAGAAGTCAGTGATTCTCAACACGGCTGCTCAGAGTGTCACCTGGGAGCTTTCTAAAAACACCACCATGTTCTCTTTCTGGTGATCAAGTCAGAATTGAGTAAACATTTAAAACTTCTGTAGCAAACTGTACTACAACTAGTGAACTGCACTATGAAGTGGAAATCGAAAGGCAAACTTGGAAAAAAGATTTGCCACCCAAACCACCCAGAGCTGGTGTACCTGATATATAATGAGCTCTTAGAAATCAAGAAATGAAGAAAGATGAACATCCCAAAGGGAAAAACAGGCAACAGATGTGAGTGCAGTTTTCCAAGAAAAAATACAAATGGTCGCTAAACCCATGAAAAGATGCTCATCCACATTAATCAGAGAATCGCAGAGTTGAACAAGAGTGGGGTTTTTAAAAAATCTTTTAGACTGATACCGATGATTAGAAGCAAATGTCTAATGTTGGGAAAAAAATGTGGGGAAACAAGTACAGTGGTAACATTGTTAGCAGGAGATAAATGTTGCTTCAGCAAGCATGTTGCTGATTATCCAGCCAAAGTTAACATGGGGCGGGCAGCACCACCAAAAAGAACCCTCCTGGAGCGATACAATGTTGTAGCATCATTTGTAACACCAAAGGTGGAAACACTGTACTGTCTACCCGCCTGATGTATGTTAAACTCTGTAAGAGAATACATAGCTGACCTGTAGACACCCCTAGTGGAGGAGGCTGGGAGAAGCACTTCCTTCTTCATAGACTCTATAATGTCTGGTCATTTAAGAACGAACTACTACAGACCACTTATGTATTTAAAAACTTAAAATAAAACAAAACGAAAGGTCAAAGGAAAGACTAGAAGTCTTACATGGATGAGAGGAGGAGGAGGAGGGAGTCGGCAGCCAGCGGGAAAATCAGTTGGAGGACTTTTGCCTTCAGACATGTGGAGTGCTGACAGTCTGCACTGGACCATAGCCGTCAGAGGAGGGAGGGGGCACGGAGTTTAGAAGAAGACTGCACCGTTCTAAGTGGATGAGACGCGGCAGCAAAGAGCAGTTGCAGATGACACTGACGTTTGTGAGTTGTATTACTAACAATTGCAGTCTTATCAGAAATGGGGAAATCAGGGAAAGGAGGGTCCTGTGAGTGGAGGATGAGTGTCCTGGACATGGGTCCCTGGGGCGAGCTGAGTGCCAGGCTGTTGGGGTTCAGCTCGCTTGTCCCCAGCGCGGACTATTCACGCGCTCTTACAGAGTCTCATCTTCTGTCATCTCTACGTCCACAGCCGTGTATCAGGGAAGTTATTGATGTTTCAGAATGCACAAGCACATTTCAGAATTTGGTTCCTCACCCTTTGCTCTTTGTGTTCCAGAGCGCCCACCTGGCAATGATGGACACGCTGATGATGGCATACACTGTGGAGATGATCAGCATCGAGAAGGTCATTGGCTGCGCTCAGCAGTACTCAGCTTTCTTCCAGGCCACGGACCTGCCCTACGACATCGAGGACGCTGTCATGTACTGGATTAATAAGGTAGGAGGGCGCCCCCCGGAGTGGAAATGGGTCCCGTCACCCTGAAAAAATGAAGTCCTCAACTATGCACCCCACCTGCTGTGAACGGTTGTGTCCCCAAATTTGTATGGTGAAATACTTGGCTCTGGCCGGTTGGCTCAGTGATAGAGCATTGGCCCAGCGTGTGAATGTCCTGGGTTCAATTCTCAGTCAAGGCACAGAGGAGAAGCACCCATCTGCTTCTCCACTCCTTCCCCACCCCCTTCTCTCTTTTCACCGCCTGCAGCCATGACTCTGTTAGAGTGAGTTGGCCTCGGGCTCTGAGGATGGAACCATGGCCTCACCTCAGGTGCTAAGAAGAGCTCAGTTGCTGTGCAACGGAGCAACACCCCAGATGGGCAGAGCATCGCCCCCTAGTGGGCTTGCTGGTGGATCCCCTCCTCTTACTGAATAAAAAAAAACCTGTGGTGATAGGAGGTGAGACGTGCGGGAGGTGATAGATCTTGAATGGGATCAGTGGCCCTCTAAAAGTGACCCTAGAGAGCTCCCTCACTGTGTGAGGTCACAGAGAAAAGAGGGCCAGGAAGTAGGTCCTCACTGGACACTGTATCTGCCGGCGCTTGGACCTCAAACTCTAGCCCCCAGATCTACAAGAAACAAGCGTCTACTGTTCGTATGCCACTAGCCTGTATTTCTGTCATAGTGGCCTGAGCAGACTGAGACACACTTCATTACTCTTCCTGTTTCAGATCCAAGTGACAGCTGACATTGTGTAATCTTGTCACAATTTCCCATTCCCTTTTAACTTAAAAAAAAAAAGCTGTTAAAATTATTAAAAGATTTCTATATATTCTGTAAATTACACTCAAAGTAGGGAACTGTACACTGTGGGTGTTCAGTAAATATTTTTTGAATCCAAGAATGAAATAATTTTCTCATTTTTCCAATCAGATGAGGTTTGCCTGACTGAGTTGCACAAGATTCTGTTGATTGTAGATCTGTCTTCTTGGAAATGTCTGTGGAACTGTGATGAGTTATTTGTGCCCCAAAGATGCTTAAGTTGTCCCTTTATCCCTCCTGTGGTCGACTTAAGTAGTTCACTCCCATTGTTTGTCCTCCATTTACAACTGTCACCCCAGAGAAACTTAAACTTCATCTCTGAGCAAGACCTGTGCAGATTTAAAAGAAGTTTTATCTTCATCTACCTGTCCTTAAATGCTTGCCTGAAGCTTGTAACAAGAAGCTAAAACTTCTGCAGCCTCAGTGTCAGTGTAGCCCCTGGGGTCTCTTTCCCTGCATTCACGGTGACCTTTCTGTCCACTCTGCCTTCGCTGTGAACCACGGTCACACGCTAGACCTGTCTGCCATCAGAAACTGTGTGACCTGCACATCCCATTGCAAGCCTCTCATTCTTGACCCTGTAAAATAATTTTTTTTCCTGTTGGGAAAATGAAATGTTCTTCATCTAAGTGGGACTGAAACTTGACATCAGAAATCTGACCACAGGCATTTTAAGATGCATGTCATTTTATTGTGATAGTTGAATGTAAATTCAATGTAATGTTCTTATGTCTTAAGGTAAATGAACACTTGAAGGACATCATTGAACAAGAACAGAAATTGAAAGACCATCACATGGTAGAGGCTCCCGGAGGTCAGAAGGTATATATTCCAAAGAAAAAGCCATGCCTCTGCCAGACCCCATGCTTCCACATGCCACTTCTTACTTCGGGAAACATTAAGAGTTGTCATTGTGCCTATTCCCCTCATAGCCACTGTTTGTCAAGTGTGTGAAGACAGGAGTCTGATTCACCTTTAAATATTTGGATTTGCACACATTTTTATTTTAGCAAAAAGAGAACTTTTATTCCTTCTCAAGTGAATTTGATCCTGTTTCTCATCGTTAGAATTTTTGTGAATATAAGTGTTGATTTCACAGTCTTACTGCCAAGCACAGGTGTTGTTATTAGGAACAGACAGAGTCACAGTGTTACTGTGCTGTTGGTAAGAAGTCGACACACCTTCCTTCTGCATCAGCGAGCTCACCTGGTGGGACATGCCCGGTACCTGTCCTGTGGCCCGTGACCCACGCAGCTGTGGACAGAGCCCAGGCTCTGGGTGATGACAGCTTACCTCTCATCCTTGTCCAGACACCCTCATTTCATGCAGTGCCCTTTATGGCCATCTTCCTGGTAAAACATGCAAATGTTGAGGGAGACTGCACTGTGTTATCAGTGTTGGAGAAACATTAGAATTGCAAAGGTGTTTCTTGAGATTGTGAGGTCCTCTGGTGATGTACTTCTGATTGTGGGGTTAGGCGGTGTCCTTGGAGGAGGCGGGCGTCATAAGGAATTGCCATGTCCGAGGAAAAGAAACAGTTTACAGATGTGCTTTTCTCTATTTTTTTCCCCCAGTCACTCTTTTTCCTCCTAATATGCCTTTTGATTCTAAAGTAGGAGGCCCAGTGGAATCTGGATTTCAGATAAACAACAAATACCTTTTTGGTATAAGTTGCTTGAGTGTCTTGTATTTTTATTTTCTAAATTTGGCAACCTTGCTTAAAAGATCTCTAAAGCTTATAACCAGTGACATTAGGTTCCACGTCTACACTCTTAGAGGTCTACAAAGTGCTGTACTCGTGGTCAGACTCGTTCAGCCACTCATGACCTCACAAGTATCCTGACCTCTCAGGGCCTCTTTTTATTTGGGAAGAGTTAAAGGTTGGATTAAATGGCTTCTAAATTCTATGACTAAAGTGATTCTTAAATTTTCCCTTCTCATTGTATTAATAAACATTGGGCATTACAGATGAAAGGTTCACAAAAGTAGTAAGTTGGTTATCATCAACTATATATGTAGTCTACATACCTGGTCGGGTTATAAAGACCTGTGAGTGTAAACATCTATGAAGGCCTTCTAAGAGGATGTGGGCTTGAACGTGGTCCTGGTAGGTCTCATGTCGGTATTTGCAAAGTAGGACAGTAGGTCACAGGGACGTGTGATTGCAGACATTCTGTTGGAAGCAAGAAGCATATTTGGGAATTAGCTAGTAGACCATTTGGATGGTTTTTGAAACAGCTGTGTATTTGTGGATGTGTATTAAATTTACAATACTAACTACAGTACTTGGGAGTTTATTTCTCACAATGTTAGAGATATGTCTACTCAGTGTAACTTTTTTTTTTTTTTTTTTTTGGTATTTTTCTGAAGCTGGAAACGGGGAGAGACAGTCAGACAGACTCCCGCATGCGCCCGACCTGGATCCACCTGGCACGCCCACCAGGGGGCAATGCTCTGCCCCTCGGGGGTGGGGGTTGCTCTGCCGCGACCAGAGCCACTCTAGCGCCTGGGGCAGAGGCCAAGGAGCCATCCCCAGCGCCCGGGCCATCTTTGCTCCAATGGAGCCTCAGCTGCGGGAGGGGTAGAGAGAGACAGAGAGGAAGGAGGGGAGGGGTGGAGAAGCAAATGGGCGCTTCTCCTATGTGCCCTGGCCGGGAATCGAACCCGGGTCCCCCGCACACTAGGCCGACGCTCTACCGCTGAGCCAACCAGCCAGGGCCTCAGTGTAACATTTTTAAAGAGAGAAATATTGGTGAGGTATTATTATTCTATAGGGGGTTGGGACTTGGATGAAGGGATTACTTTTTTTTTTTTTCCTTTTTTTCTTTCTGTATTTTTCCGAAGCTGGACACGGGAAGAGACAGTCAGACAGACTCCTGCATGCGTCCAACTGGGATCCACCCAGCACGCCCTGCGACGCTCTGCCCACCAGGGGGCGATGCTCTGCCCCTCCGGGGCATCGCTCTGTTGTGACCAGAGCCACTCTAGCGCCTGGGGCAGAGGCCAAGGAGCCATCCTCAGCGCCCGGGCCATCTTCGCTCCAATAGAGCCTCACTGTGGGAGGGGAAGAGAGAGACAGAGAAGAAGGAGAGGGGGAGGGGTGGAGAAGCAGATGGGCGCCTCTCCTGTGTGCCCTGGCCGGGAATCGAACCCGGGACTTCTGCATGCCAGGCCGACGCTCTACCACTGAGCCAACCGGCCAGGGCCAAGGGATTACTTTTGGAGAAACAATGTCCCCCTCACTCTAACTGTGTTCCATTTGAAGGCACGGTCTCAGACTAGAGCCCATACTTCCCAGTAAGAAAGCAGCAGGTGCTTGCTGTACCCAGTGACCTCAGCCCACAGACCTCCACCCTGACCAGAATTTCTTAGCAATTAAAACTATAACCCGGCCCTGGCCGGTTGGCTCAGTGGTAGAGCATCGGCCTGGCGTGCAGGGGTCCCGGGTTCGATTCCCAGCCAGGGCACACAGGAGAAGCGCCCATCTGCTTCTCCACCCCTCCCCCTCTCCTTCCTCTCTGTCTTTCTCTTCCCCTCCCGCCAAGGCTCCATTGGAGCAGAGATGGCCAGGGCGCTGAGGATGGCTCTGTGGCCTCTGCCTCAGGCGCTAGAATGGCTCTGGATGCAACAGAGCAACGCCCCAGAGGGGCAGAGCATCACCCCCTGGTGGGCATGCCGGGTGGATCCCTGTCAGGCGCATGCGGGAGTCTGTCTGACTGCCTCCCCGTTTCCAGCTTCGGAAAAATGCAAAAAAAAACCCCCAAAAAACTATAACCCATTTTTTGTGTAACTCCATTTCTAAGATACCATTGAGAAGAGGTTTCTGAAGCCTGACCCATGTAGGGCATGTTGCTAGGCCTGGGACCCTTTCAGAATGTCACATGGCCCAGTTAGGACAGCAAAGGCCCAGTTGACAAGCCTGTCCATCTGCTTCCCAAACATGTTTGATCTGAGAACTTATTTATGAATGACATATACTAAGGTTTCATAGAAATAGGGTTCTTTGGAGCCTCCTTTGGGAAACATTGGTTGGGAAACAATTGGTTTCTTACCTGTAACATTATAATTGATTCAGTTGTCTGTTTCATTTATTTATAAATAAACACTTAAGTTCTGATACAGTGACTCACTCTCGGATACATCGTTTGGTTTGACTCTCAGACTTACCTTGGGCTCCCTTTTCATACTGTTATTTCAATTAAATGATTGTGATGACTTCACCTTTCACAAGGCACTTGACCTCTCTGCCTAAATTAAGTCACTTCTGTTCAGAATTCTGCCCCCAAGATTCTGTTCTGTAATGACAGTTTGTCCTGTGTGGACTTTTGTGATCAGTGCTCATTAATCTCCTTCTCTGATACCTATTCCCAACATACCTTTTGCCAGCAACACAGCACCCCAGTCTAGAATGTTCCTAATCTGTTATCAACTCATGTGCTATAGTTTGGTGAGGAACTTGCCATTTTAAATATTTCAAAAATTCAGAAATGGTACTGTGATTTTTTTTGCCCAAGCAATATTAAATGAGCATGGTTGGACCTGAAAAGACGTGCGTTAGATGTCCCGCTGCCGCGACGGCCACCTCCGAGAGCTGCGCGTATCCTGCCCCCTGCCCGCGCCTCCCTCACCCTGGTTGAGCATCCATTGGTGATGCCTGCCTGATTTACAAAGGGAACTTTCCTACTTCCACCATTTCTTCTGTCGTCTCTTTATCTGTACGAGTGGATGGGTTCTTATCTGATGGGTTGTAATCTATTTCTGTCCATATATACCTGTTTCTTTAAGTAAGCCTGTGTATTTATAACTAAAGTATCGATTGACACTTAGAAATGTTGTGTGGGCTGTAGATGTGGAGCTCCACCGTCGGAAATTTGACTGTGACGTAACTGGAAAGAATTCTGATGACTTTTCCCTCTCCCTTTGTTTCTGCTGCTTCCTCTGAAGTCTCCCTCCAAATGGTTTTGGAAACTGGTTCCTGTAAGTGTGCCCCGCGACTTGACTCTGTTGCTCTGCAGAACTGTAACCATAGCATGGCATTGCTCGTGTCTTGCTGGTACAGCCCTGTCATGTCAATCCATTAGTCACTGCATGGGCTGGATTTTAAGGTATTGTGAGACGGACAAGATTTAGTCGCGGTTTGGGTTAGAAGTGGTAAAAACCATGCAATGCAGAAGCATCTCTTGCTGATCTTGTCAGTCATCACATACCCTCTATAACTCAGTTTAAATAAAAAGCATGAATATAGATTCTCCTTAGTTTTAATAACGTTGGTAAAAGTGAATATGAAATGCATGTGTAAATTATTTGTGTTTTAAGATCATGCTTTTGAAAGAATCCTTTTCAACCTGAATTGTGGGGGACACTCTGTGTGATAAAAAACATGACAGGTTTTGTATGTCTTGACCAGTACTGGCCATGACTATATTTAGTTCTGAGGTGGCCTGAAGGGTTGATCTTACAGAAGTAAATGAGGATAGGGGGTTAGACTGCTTAAAACGTGTGCGTGCATCCATATGTACCCATGTCTGTGCATGAATATGTCTGTGTTTGTGTGCCCTGTGCAGAGGCGGGAAAACAAGGCACATGTCCTGTTCCTTATTCGCAATCCTGGGTGGTGGGCTCAGTCCAGTGCAGGGTGAAGGCCCCAAACCTGCTGGACCTGGAGACCAGGGGAATCAGCAGGCTGGCCAGTTCGGAGGGTTTCCAAGAAGCAGGCTACTTTGTGTCTTGCTGTGTGAGGAGGGAGGGTGAGGGCTGGAGCCGTGCTACCAGGTGTGCAGGAGAGAGCCCAACACTGATGCTACTGGTTGATTTCTCTCTCTCTCCTGCCTGCTCCTGCCCCTGCCCTTTTTTCAGGATTGATTTTTAAACTGTGTCTGCTATAAGCAGTTTTCTAAGGACTCTGTAAGATCAGTAATCAGTTAAAAAATGTATATAGTTGCATGTACAGGACATTTTTCTGATTATAGGTACTCTGTGAGTTTGGAACATACCATTAAATGTAGATGTCTGCCCTGCACTGGTTAACAGGAACGAGCGTGTCTAAAACTCTTCAAGAGGAAAAGCCATCCTATGAACCTTGCTCTTGGGAAGCCAGTGGGGGAGAAACAGGGACGCTGCCTCCTTCCTCATGCATGTGTGTGCTTTTCTGAGGGAAATCCAGCCTCACCAAATACTTAAGTGTTCTCTTTTCACTGCATGACTTTTCCATTTTTATTCTCAAGTATTTTATTGCATAATTATACTTTAATTATAAAATAGATGGCCAGTTTAGATGAGAGTTAGACAAATATTTAGTTTTGATTGTTTTTTTAAAAAAACTCCTGAATAACAGTAAGCATTTCAGCATCAATTTTTCTGATTAAATACTCTAGTGTGCATCTTCATGACATCTGGAGCATCCTTTTTCCTGGCTTCAGGAGAGCTCATAGTCAGTAACGGCTAGCCGTGTGCCCAGCAGCGTGCAAAGCACTTTATGTCATCCTCTTGTTCCGTGCTCCCATGGTCCTGTGAAGGCAGGTGCCATTATTACCCCCTCTTTCAGAGGGGAAAACTGAGACATGAGCACTCATGAGTGGCAGAACCAGGATTTGAACCCGAGTCATCTGACTCAAGAGCTTGTCGCTTAACCGCTATGCTTGACAGCGTGTCTCATTTTCAGAGAATTGCCATAGTTTGTGTCCGGTCCCACTACGCATTCTTCAGTAACACACCAAGGTTTGTTCTGATTTTCTGAGGAGAGCAGAAACCTTGTTCTTGCTGTTACTGGTTCATGAAACCTCAGCTGGTACAGCTTTTTCTGTTTCAAAGTTGTCACACTGTGTCTGTGCTACCTGACATTTGGGTGACAAGCCAGCATGTGGAACTGTTCCACATCCTCAGAGCGATATTTCTAATTGCAGATTAACTTTGGGAGTAGCACGCCATCCTCCCTGCCGGATGCTGACCGCCTGTCAGTTCTTTCTGCTGGACTAGCGTTCTGGCTCTCCCATGGATGGATGTGGCCTCCAGAGTGAGGCTCACATGAAAGCAACGAGCCGTGCGCTCCACGGAAGAGCGGACTGGCAGTCAGCGTACCACATCTTCTGGTCCATTCTGTGATGCTTTTTAATTGAAGCATTCAGGTTAGATGTCGCTTCCCATGAATTAGGGATGTGATGTCATCAGGCACCAGCTTCACTCCTGGGGTGCTGCTGTGTATGGGACCTCGGAAACGGAATGTCTGGTATCATTAGGGGAGAGGATGTCTGTGAGTCATTCCCATTGCCCGTGTCCTATCGCATTAGTACTACATTAGACTGCGATACTGGTTGTTTTTCCCTGTATGTTGTTTAGTACTTATTATTTCCATCTTTTTTATATATATATATCGCAGGCTCGTTACAGGAAAGAGCAGACATTGCTGAAGCAGCTGCCGTGCATCCCGCTGGTGGAGAACCTGCTGAAGGACAGCACAGATGGCTGTGCGCTGGCCGCCCTCATCCACTTCTACTGCCCTGGCGTCATCAGGCTGGAGGGTGAGTGTCCCTGCACACCGCAGCGCTCCTGAGTGGCACACAGGTGCGGCTGGTGCTCACAACAGCATTTAATAAGTGACATAGGCTGTCTTAGAAGGTTCGTGTGTGATCCTGAGGGAGGTGATGGAGTGAGGGGGTGCTCGGCCGCTCCATCTCTGCACCGTGACCGCAGATCCTGAGTGCTTGCGTGTGTGTGTGTGTGTGTGTGTGTGTGTGTGTGTGTGTGTCAGACCCCATGTAGCCGCGTGCCTATGCTGAGTCGCTAAGTAGGATCTGAAATGTGTATATCTGTGACCGACCCCAAGTCATCACCTTGCTCTTTTCCTGTTTGAAGATGTTTGTCTGAAAGAAACCATGTCTTTGGCTGACAGCCTGTATAACCTGCAGCTGGTGCAGGACTTCTGCCATGAGTATCTGGCCCAGTGCTGCCACTTCACCCTGGAGGACATGCTCTACGCTGCATCCGCCATCAAGGTGTGTTGTCCCCTTCGCCTCCCGTGAATGCCACATGTGACTGCATGTGTGGCTGGCCCGGCTGCCCAAGGCTCACAAACTGCCATCGTAGCAGCGTGGATGAGGCTGGCTCCTCCTCATCACTTTGACTTAATCACCAGTGTTTACGAGGGTGCATGGAATGAGCTCCCTTGCCCTCCTAGTGGAAGCAGAAACCAGTGGGGCTCTCCTTACAGGGCATGGTGACATCGTCTAACTACATTTAAAATGCACAAAAGCGTGTATAAGAATTATTCACAGTTGTGAAGAGTTGGAAACAAATTATCTAACTAGGGATACAATTGAAATGTTTTGTAATGTAGTTGAGCTGTTTTAAGGAAGGAGGTAGAGGCATTTTTACTGATACAGAAAGCTCTCCAAGACATTATTAAGCAAAACAAACAAACAAACAAACAAAAATAACAGGTAGCAACCATTATATATAATACAATGTAATTTATATATTTTTTAGAAGTCCTTTTTCTTTTGCATGCAAATCTATATACATATACAGGTGCTTAGGAAAAGGGCCATAGAAACACAAACACAAAACTTTTAATTGAGGTTTCTCATGAGAGTGTGGTATTTGGGGAAGGAGTTAAAGTATACTTTACTGTTTCATCTGTATATCTGTACTCTTCTGTTTTGTGTACATTTTCTAAGTGTGTTCGTATAGCTGCTTACTGTCTTAACTAAAAGACAGAAAGGAGAGCTTTTCATAAAATTCATCTGGTATCATCCCTGGAATAAGATGACAGAACTAGTCCTGCTTAACCTTCATAAATTCAGAGAACAATGTCTTCCTAAGCTGTATTTACTGGGAAAATTATTTCTTCCTTTACTGACCTCTTGTGGCCAAACACAGCACAGTTACTACACTTGATCTTAGCCAAAAGGCCGAGAAGCGATAAAACACAGCACAGTTATATCAGGACAGTTATGGTACCAGGCTGCTTGCGGTATTTCCTCCAGCTTTAAGAAGATACAGTTTACATGTAACATTGTGTAAGTTTGAGGTGTACAAAATGATTACCACTATACATTAACACCTTTATCACACTGCATAATTGCCATTTCATTTTTTGTGGTGAGACTATGTAAGATCTCTCTTGCAACTTTCAAGTATATAATACAGTTATCACTGATTATATCATTAGAGCCCCCCAAAAGATTCATCTTATAACTGGAAGTTTTTACCCGTTTACCAACATCTCCCATTCCCTCCATTCTATTCTGTTTTGTGAGTTTGGCTTTTTTAGATTCCACTGTACGCGAGAGCATACGGAATTTGTCTGACGACGGGATTTCCTTCTTTCTTGTGGCTGAGTAATATTCCATGGTGTGTACACACCACATCTTTATTTATTGATCTGTATCTGCTGATGGACACTTAGGTTGTTCCCCTGTCTTGGCTCTTTTGAATACTGCTTCGGTGAACATCGGAATGCAGGAATCTCTTCAAGATCCTGTTTCTGTTTTCTCTGAATATCCAGTACACCCAGAAATAGGATTGCTGGATTATTCAGCAGTTCCATTTTTAATTTTTTTTAAAACCTCCATACTGTTTTCCACGGTGGCCTCCTCATTTACATTTGCATTGTTTTAACCAATGAATGAGATTTTGAGTCTTATATTTTAATAGGTACTGTCATTACTTTTTGGTCCGGTTTACCTATATTTCCTATTACTTTCCTTCCCTCGCACAGAGCAATTACTTGGTGTTCATGGCAGAGCTCTTCTGGTGGTTTGAAGTCGTGAAGCCGCCGTTTGTACAGCCCCGTGTCATCCATCCACAAGGAGGTACCCAGCTTTTAAAAGTGCTCCTGGGAGCCCACAGAGTGGGAAGTGTGTGTAGCCTCACCCAGTTATTCTTTAGAGGGGAAGCTGTTAACCTTAATCAGTTCTCCATATTCAGCTGTTTAAAGCCACTTACTTCTCTGTGAAAGACAGAGGACGTAGGAGAGAGAAAAAACTGGGGAAACCAGCTGTGACTTTGAAGGCTTATGCTGTGGCGCCTTTAGCTTTAGCAGGTCCCCTCTCCTTTATCTGCATTGCTCACCTCCCCTCATACTGAGCTTTTCTTCCCTTTAAGATTCTGAGTTTTTAACATTGTTACCCAGAATCCACGCAAAGTATGGCCTGGCTCTAATTTGTCATTTGAATTTACAACAAAGAATACCTATAAAGAAGTTGAGGCTCTGACCTGTGGTGGCGCAGTGGGTAAAACATTAATCTGGAACACTGAGGTTACCGGTTCGAAACCCTGGGCTTGCCTGGTCAAGGCACATATGGGAGTTGATGCTTCCTGCTCCTCCCCCCTTCTCTCTCTTTCTCTCCTCTCTAAAAATGAAGAAATAAAATATTTTAAGAAATGTGAAGGAAAAAAAAAAGTTGAGGCTCTTCCCTAAGTGGATTCGGTATGAAGGTGACTGTATAATTAGCACAACAATATCTACACAGCTTCTTACAGTTAACAGCGTTTTCGCATGCATGCTTTCTGGGTCTCATTTGTGAAGCCCACTGTTCAAAATCATCAACAGCTGTCATGTCAGGGTCTCAAAGGCAAACAGTAGATTGCATCTCTCCCCCCAAGTTATTTACAGAAATGTAAGCTGTGCCAGGGGTTTATCAAGTGAAACTCCTTCTGTCTCTTTAACTGATTACTAGAATGCCAAACATTTCCTAAAGAAGCAAAAGTGGGCTTCTATAACTAAAGTTCTATGAAAACTTGAGCAAAATTAGATGCTCAGATTTATTTTTATTTTAAATCTGTAGTTATTTTATATGAGGCCTTTTTTCCCCCCAACTAGCCTTAATCAAGCGAATTTTTTAAGCCAGAACATACAGGAAGAATTTAAAGAAAATTTTACCTTATGAAAATCACTTAAGAAGATAGCTTTAAATGTACAACTATGGTGTCTCCATAAGTCATAAGGGAAACTGAGATTAAGTTTAAACTTTTATGGATGGTCTAGAACTGTTGAAGTAATGTTGGAAACATGCTGCATGTGTAATTTTGAGGGTTTTTGATCTTTTGCTGTAGCCAACCCCGTGCATGACCTGCCTTCCGGGCCTGTTCTGAACTCTGCTGCGGGGAACACCTTGGACAGCTCCTGCTGCTCTGACTTCACTGCCAGGTAGACTCCGGGCCCTCACTGCCTTGTCCCGTTCTGCTCACCATCAGCATCACAGTACATTCTGTCACATGAGAGTTTTAAATTTTCAGTGGGACGTTGACCTACCTACGTTTAGTTAGCTTATCCTATTACAGCCTTTCAATGTAATTGAAATTTACACTGAAACAAATCTTTCATTAATAGGCTTTTATGAATCATGCCGAAAAGTGGGAGAATATATTCTAAGGTCCAAATAAGCAGCCTAAGACCAAACTTTTGCTGCGTAACTTGTATATACTTGAGAATTGCTTCAACAATAGGTAACCCTTAGGCCTGAAGGGAAGATTTTTAAATTCTCATTAATTTTTAACTTTTGAGGCAGTTTCCCCTACTATTTTGTTTGCTGTTTATTGCAGCTGTCGAAGATCAGGACGGAATGTTTGTTGTTATTTTGAATCTTTACTAATGCTTTAGTTCTGTTGGGAACTAAATTGGAGCAAAGTAAAAATTTAACATCAGGATAATCCTGACCTCTGACTCAAGTACTTGATAGAGAACATTAATTTGTTTAAAAATGTTTTTCAGCAGATCCTCCAAGAAGCTTTTCTTTTTTTTTTTGTCTTTTATTTATTTATTTATTTATTTTTAATAATTTTATTTTTTTAATGGGGCAACATCAATAAATCAGGGTACATATATTCAAAGATAACAAGTCCAGGTTATCTTGTCTTTCAATTATGTTACATACCCATCACCCAAAGTCAGATTGTCCTCTGTCATCTTCTATCTAGTTTTCTTTGTGCCCCTCCCCCTTTCCCTCTCCCTTTTCCTCCTCCCCCCATAACCACCACACTCTTATCAATGTCTCTTAGTTTCACTTTTATGTCCCACCTACGTATGGAATAGTGCAGTTCCTGGTTTTTTCTGATTTACTTATTTCACTTCGTATAATGTTATCAAGATCCCACCATTTTGCTGTAAATGATCCGATGTCATCATTTCTTATGGCTGAGTAGTATTCCATAGTGTATATGTGCCACATCTTCTTTATCCAGTCATCTATTGACGGGCTTTTTGGTTGTTTCCATGTCCTGGTCACTGTGAACAATGCTGCAATGAACATGGGCTGCATGTGTCTTTACGTATCAATGTTTCTGAGTTTTTGGGGTATATACCCAGTAGAGGGATTGCTGAGTCATAAGGTAGTTCTATTTTCAGTTTTTTGAGGAACCACCATACTTTCTTCCATAATGGTTGTACTACTTTACATTCCCACCAACAGTGTATGAGGGTTCCTTTTTCTCCACAGCCTCTCCAACATTTGCTATTACCTGTCTTGTTAATAATAGCTAATCTAACAGGTGTGAGGTGGTATCTCATTGCAGTTTTGATTTGCATTTCTCTAATAACTAAAGAAGATGAGCACCTTTTCATATATCTGTTGGCCATTTGTACTTCTTCCTGGGAGAAGTATCTGTTCATGTCCTCTTCCCATTTTTTTATTGGATTGTTTGCTTGTTTGTTTGTTGAGTTTTATGAGTTCTTTGTATATTTGGGATATTAGGCCCTTATCTGAGCTGTTGTTTGAAAATATCGTTTCCCATTTAGTTGGCTTTCTGTTTATTTTATCAGTTTCTCTTGCTGAGCAAAAACTTCTTAGTCTGATGTAGTCCCATTCATTAATTTTTGCCTTCACTTCTCTTGCCATTGGAGTCAAATTCATAAAATGCTCTTTGAAACCCAGGTCCATGAGTTTAGTACCTATGTCTTCTTCTATGTACTTTATTGTTTCAGGTCTTATGTTTAGATCTTTGATCCATTTTGAGTTAATTTTAGTACAGGGGGACAAACTGTAGTCCAGTTTCATTCTTTTGCATGTGGCTTTCCAGTTTTCCCAGCACCATTTATTGAAGAGGCTTTCTTATCTCCATTGTGTGTTGTTGGCCCCTTTATCAAAAATTATTTGACTCTATATATGTGGTTTTATTTCTGGACTTTCTATTCTGTTCCATTGGTCAGAGTGCCTACTTTTCTGCCAATACCATGCTGTTTTGATTGTCATGGCCCTATAATATAGTTTGAAGTCAGGTATTGTAATGCCCCCAGCTTCATTCTTTTTCTTTAGGGTTGCTTTGGCTGTTCGGGGTTTTTTATAGTTCCATATAAATCTGATGATTTTTTGCTCTATTTCTTTAAAAAATGTCATTGGAATTTTGATGGGAATTGCATTAAATTTGTATATTGCTTTGGGTAATATAGCCATCTTGATTATATTTATTCTTCCTAACCAAGAACAAGGAATATTCTTCCATCTCATTATATCTTTTTC